>NC_091333.1:5083124-5253026 GCF_038502225.1 Cherax quadricarinatus | reverse complement strand
TTAGCCACTATAGCATATAAATGACAGATATAACATCTGTTATATTTATTCATACATACAGGCTTAAGCATGCCCAAGCTAACATATTTCCTAAACTGTGCACCCTTATATAACAAACCAAAACTAAAAGAGTATGGCAGTCTTCTTTAATCAATATTAGCAAGACTGCTCAATGTTGCTATAGAAGAGGGGCAGTGGGACCAAGTTATACTTCCAGTCAGACTAAGAGACAGAGGCCTGCAAGACATCACAGGTAGCACTTTCTGCATTCCCATTTTTGATAAATTAGACACATGTGCAACTCTTGGGTATCTTTATTGAGGAAACGTTTCGCCACAAGTGGCTTCATCAGTCCATACGTAGGAGAAACTTGAAGAACAGGAGGAGAATGAGGTAATCAGTCCCTCAACTTTGAGTCGATGTGTTCAGTCCATCAATCTTGAATAGAATACGGCATATCAGCATAGAAGCAGCTTATAAACCGTATGGCAGGAGAGGTGCAGCAGTCATAGGTCGTGTCACATTTGTTCAATGTGGAAGTAGGTCGTGCCCAAGAATTAGGCAAGCGAAGAATTCCTAAGTATTAAGATCCCAAGAAATTGCAGTGTCTGACAGATTTGTAGATGAATGGTTCAGAGAACCGACATGTTGATAAATTAGACACATGTGCAACTCTTGGGTATCTTTATTGAGGAAACGTTTCGCCACACAGTGGCTTCATCAGTCCATACGTAGGAGAAACTTGAAGAACAGGAGGAGAATGAGGTAATCAGTCCCTCAACCTTGAGTCGATGTGAAGCCACTGTGTGGCGAAACGTTTCCTCAATAAAGATACCCAAGAGTTGCACATGTTGTCTAATTTATCAACATGTCGGTTCTCTGAACCATTCATCTACAAATTCCCATTTTTGTGTGTCGAGTCCAGCAAACTTGTAGCAATAATTCTCCCTTAACACTTGAAGGACAATGTTGGGGTTTACAGCCCAACGGCAATTAATAAAGCCAAACTCCAAGATAATCTATCAGCTCACAAATAGCCCACACTTAGAAAACTGAAACTTATGATGATGTTTCAGGCTGACTTGGACCATTAACTAGTCCCACAGAGAAGCATAAAGGGAAGGGAACCAGAATATATATTAAAGGGAGTGGGGGACAAGAGTGCGAGGGAGTAGTAATAGTAGTACACAACAGTAGCAGTAGAAGTAGTAGAGGGAGAAATAAGAAGTTTGTAGTGGTAATGAAAAAAGTGGCAGGGCAGAGAGTGGAATGTTAACAAAGAAACAGTAGTAGTAGTAGAAGTAATAGTGCAGGCAGACTATAATAACAAGAGAACAGAGGAGTACTACATGACAGCTAATGGCCGGGGGTGGGGGGTGGGGGAATTACATAATCCACCTAGGCAGAAGAGATTAAAGGTAATGAAAATATATAGTTACAAGTGACGAAAAGATCTTTGTTCTTCTTTAACAAAAACAACGTAAGTGAGAGAAAACTCTTGATGTTTAAATTAGAGAGCAAAACAAAAACTCAAGTAATGTACTTACTTGTATTTCTCTCTGGACATGGCTCACAGCTGAATCCCCAGGCAGCACCCATTGAGCAGCAGCATTTCATTTTCGTGATGTCAGCCCTCATTGGTATAGAGCACACCCCATTATCATACTCCATAAAGCAAGTCTCACTTCTCATGTCAATACAGTCAGCTTGGCTAGGCAGCAGCATGTAGCCCTCTGGACACTCACATACAAAACTACCAATCGTGTTAAAGCAACGGCCATTCTTGCACTTGATTCCATCTGCACATTCATCAAAATCTGACCAATAACAAAAGCACATTAATCTATGAATTATAACTCCAATTGAACTTAATTGTAAACTAAAAAAAAAGTTCTGCTGGTTAATTATTATTATTTTTAACTCAATGACTGTTTCCCACAAAGGCAGGGTGACTCAAAGAAGAAAACACATTCATCAACATTCATTCAGTCACTGTCTTTCTGGAAGTGTGCTGACATCACAACCAAATTATCCTCTGACTGCATCATCCCCACCACTCTTTCAGAGTTCAGGCACTGCCCTTCCCACTTCCAGGACTCTAAATCCAGCTTACTAATTTCCCTAAATCCCTTCATAAAAGTAATGTTGCTCATACTCCAGCAGCATGTCTATTAAAGACCACTTGTCTCCATTCACTCCTAATATGCTCACACAAACCTGCTGGATGCTCAAACCCCTAAAATTCAAAGCCTCTTTTACCCCCTTATTACTTCCTCTTACCCCTCCTACCTTCCCCCCAAAATTATACACCTTTATCATCCTATGCCTCTCCATCTTCTCCATATATGCAAACCACCTCAACAACCCATCCTTCACCATCTGAATTACATTCTTAGTGACCTGACATCACCTATAAAATTCTACACTCTCAAGTCTCTGCATGATCATTATAATAATTATTATTATTATTTATATTCATGGGAGAGTGCTAAACTAACAAGGGCCATAAAATGACTATAGAATGGGAGGCAATCAGGAAAAATCCAAGGAAGGGAAAGGCAGCTTCTATTCCTTGGATCAAGAGAACTTCACGAGAATCAAGGCACCTTATTTGAAGAGGCCTATGGTTTTGCATTGGAATACCTAAACTAGACCCAGCTTCAACAGCCTTACAGGTGTGTCATAAACATCTTCATATTAGCTATTAGAATACATTCCACATATTGCAACAGCTAATATGGTATTACCCTCTACATTTTTTTCAACAAATCTAAATATTTTTTCATCATTTATATTGCTATATATGCATTATGTTGAAGAGTTTTGTGTTGTGGTTTGACAAATGCAGTTACCACATGGATGTATTCACTATTTCCTAAATACATAAGGATCTAATCATTGTACTATTGTTCACTTAACTACCTTACCGAAGTAGTCTGTAAGCATTAGGATTAGTCTGTCCAAAATGTCAATGCACTGCATGCTAGTGGTTTTCTTTTGTGCTTAACAGTACTTTAATACATGTAAACTACATTTAGTAATACTACAGAAAGAAATAGTTTATTTGTACTGAGAAATGAATGTAAAGGAAGGTTGGTAATTACTTCAGTTACAATTTCCAAAAAACAGAAAACAGATGATTATCATGTATCATTTGTGACTGCAAAAAGAGGCCTGGTTCTGAGAGAAGAGTATTTGTCTCATGATTAGCAGACAGAAGATTGAGCCTCCACAACTACTTGTGCTAGATGACCCACTCATGTTAGGTACTTCACATTAAAATTGTACCTACTGATTCAACATGTGGAATGCTATTACTACATTCACTGAGAAGTGCTAACTCATATCTGGAGTATACTTGGGGACGGCTTCAGGGATCAATGTCCCCGCGGCTCGGTCTGAGACCAGGCCTCATGGTGGATCAGGGTCTGATCAACTAGGCTGTTACTGCTGGCTGCACACAAACTGACATACAAACCATAGCCCAGCTGGTCAGGTACTGACTTTAGATGCGTGTCTAGTGCCTTCTTGAAGACAGCCAGGGGTCTACTGGTAATCCCCTTTATGTATGCTGGGAGGCATTTGAAGAGTCTTGGGCCCCTGACACTTAGAAGTCATACAAGGACCCCAATGGAAATAAGTCACTTTGTCTGATTTCTTTGGGTTATCCTAGGTAATTTACACTATGTATGATAATTGTACTTATGTGTACTTGTGTATAAATAAACTTACTTATTACACAGCACCTAATTCTGTTTCAAATTATTACAAACTATGCTGTATGATGTCCTTAACAAAATTCTGCCGTCAATTTCATGAAATGCTCCACGTCATTTTGTAGCTTGTGTCCGGATTTTTTTTTAACTTGTCCGTAAGTTTTTTAGGTGAAGACACTGCACCTACATAAGAAAATGTATAGTGATATGCATGAGTGGTATCAGCTGATAGAACAGATGACCCACAGCTGTCTACTGGTCAACTGAGCTATATAATGATCTCCAAACACTGTTACTTCAACAAGCAAGAGAAACAAAGATTAAAGGTAAGGTAAAATTCATCATTACTACTTTTTTTTGCCTATTTCATGTTGTGTATATTAAGTATATAATAGTAATTGGCAGTGTATTAGACTTCTTTGCTTTCTCTGGAAGGAATGACATACCCCTTGTTTATGGAAGGCATGACATACCCATTGTCTCTTGAAAGAATGATATACCCCTTGTTTATGGAAGGAATGACATACTCATTTTCCCTGGAAGGAATGATATACTCATTGTCTCTGGAAGAAATGACACACTCATTGCCTCTAGAAGGAACGACATACTCATTGTCTCTGGAAAGAATGACATAATCATTTTCTCTGGAAGGAATGACATACTCATTGTATCTGGAAGGAATGACATACTCATTGTCTCTGGAAGGAATGACATACTCATTGTCTCTGGAAGGAATGACATATTCATTGCCTCTGGAAGGAATAACATACTCATTGTCTCTCGAAGGAACGACATACTCATTTTCTCTGGAAGGAATGACATACTCATTGTCTCTGGAAGGAATGACATACCCATTTTCTCTGGAAGACAGAAACAGTATACTAACATCAAGAACCAGTGTCAAACATCAGCTTCTCCCAGGCCTTATTAACCCTTTCAGGGTCGAGAGGCCCTCTCCTAAACTTGTTCTCAGGGTTGAAAATTTTTTGAAAAAAAAAAAAAAAAAAAAAAAAAAAAAAAAAAAAAAAAAAAAAAAAAAAAAAAAAAAAAAAAAAAAAAAAAAAAAAAAAAAAAAAAAAAAAAAATCTTATGAAATGATAGAAAATCTTTTCCCGGCCATAATGACACCAAAAGTATGAAATTTGATGGAAAACTTACGGAATTATGCTCTCGCAAAGTTAGCAGTCTCGACGATGTTCACGCATTGGCAATTTCGCCCACCTTGAGCCCTATTTTCGGCCAATTCCAATGTACCAGTCGACAAAAATCATAACTATTTCGCTAGAACTCCATTTGTTCTATCGAAAGAGTACAAGAAACCACCCATTTACCGATTTCAACTATCCAATAAAGTGGTCAGAAATTGGCAATTTCGCCAATTACACACAGATTTCAAAATATGCCATTTTCCAAATAGGGTCCAGAATAAACAAGACAGACATTCTTGCCACTAAAATAACACTTTCTCTGTTCATTAGTCACGTCCCCAGGACCCTCTTACATTTCGTTTGCTTTCCATTTTGAATTTTTATTCTCACAAAAAATAGAAGATTTACTGTTATGCAGACTACTGCATTAGTGTAGAAATAGTATAAATAATATCAGCACACTTGTGAAAGAATATTAGACTCACCAGTTGACGTGTATTTGACGGGTGGAGTGATTTGTTTACTTTTGAACATTGGCAAAAATCAAACATTTCTACTATTTTGAGCTCAATTTCAAGATACTTTTCATTGTGAAACCAATCAAAATCATCTCAATTTCTGTAATATGTCTTCCATTCTATAAAACAAGACCAGGAAAACGAGAATACAACCATAAATACCATACGAAAATACACTGCAAAGTCGCTGTTTTAAACCACAAACACGGTTGGAGTTTTTTTTTTCTCACTATGCACTGTGCTGCAGGATTTTTTTTATACTGTGCACACTGACCACAAAGACCCATTCTTTCATACATAAGGCCAACCAGCTTTCTCTCACTAGATTTGAAGGTGCTAGAATTTACGTGTACTAGTACGGCACCAATCCTGGCGTGCAAGCCATACTAGTACGACTCCGACCCTGAAAGGGTTAAGTATAGGTAAGTTTATTTGGTAACTAAGTTTTTTACTTATGATTTGGGCACCTGTACATAACATGCATTTCTAGATCGACACACAATATGATGTCTACAATGTAAGGTGATAAAAAAATTCATTATTTAAAAAAAATAAGAAATATGTAGCCCTCTCTAATTTTGTAAGGTCTAATTGTACATGCATACATCTATCTCTCATTGTGTCTCTTCCCCTCCCTCTCTCTCTCTCTACTCTCTCATTCTCTCTTTTCCCCCTCCCTTTCATTGTCTCTCTCCCTCTCTTATTCTCTTTCATTCTATCTTCATCTCTCATTCTCTCTCCCTCTCTCTCCCTACTCTCTCATTCTCTCCCCCATTCTCTCATTCACTCCCCCACTCTCTCATTCTCTCCCCCTCTCTCTCATTCTCTCTCTTCCTCTCTCATTCTCCCTCTCTCTGGCTAGTGACTGACCTAAACAAAGTGAGCCTCCATCATTCAGTCTGTATCCTTGGTCACAGGAACACATGAAGGAACCAAATGTGTTGGAACAGCGACCATTGCGGCACAGGTTCTCCATTTCTGCGCATTCATCAATGTCCTCCAGAACCACCTGCAAAATTGCATATACAGTTTGAATTTCTAGTGCTTAACACATTTCACTGTCAAATAGCAGCTGAATCAAAGTGTAAAAAAAAATTAATATTTTCATTATTTGCATTACACACTTTCAATTTGTGAGAAAAAATCTGCCCAGAGATAATGGAAAAAGACTGCAGGATAAGATGGTTAAAAAAAAAAATGGACATTCACAAAAACACCTGATCCTCCCATTCAGTATCCTCACAATACACAGGAGGGCCTCACTTTACAGCGTTTTGCTAATACATTGGTCCCTCGTTTATCGTCATTAATCCGTTCCTGGAAGTGCAACGATTATCGAAAAAGATGATTTTTGAATCAATTTTCCCCATAAGAAATAATGTAAATACAATTAATCTGTTCCTGACACCCAGAAGTATTAAAACAAAAATATTTTTTACATGAAATATAGATGTAGTACATAAACAATACAATGGGACATGATGAATGAAACATTAACAGCATAACACTTATCTTTATTGGAGATTCTTCTTAGTGTATGGAAGACTGGAGGAGGAGAGAGATTGGATTAGTTACTGTTTGGAAGGGAAATCCCCTTCTATCAACACCTTAGGTACCAAGTCCTTTTCTGGGGTTACTTCTCTTCTCTGTTTCTTAATGCCACTAGGACCAGCTTGAGTCACTGGAGGCCTATCTCGCAAAAAAAGTGTCCAGAGAGCTCTGTTTCTGGTGTCTCTTTAAAACTTCCCTAAAATGGGTCAAGACTGTCACTGTACAAGTTGCTGATATGGCTTGCAACAGCCTTGTCAGGGCGATGTTTCTCCATAAATCTTTCCATCCTACCCCACATTTCAAAAATCTCCTTAATTTCTAAAGAAGGCACCTTCTTCCATCTCTCTTCCTCCTCCTCCTCCTTCCTCCTTCTCATTTATCCACACCAATAATAACTTTTCAACCTCTTCGAGTACTGGTGATCTCATTTTTGTCACCATATTTACCCCCTTTTCAACAACAGCTTCTTTGATTTCCTTTGTCTTGGCCATGATGGAAGATATGGTTGTACGGGATTTGCTATACGTACATCCTGGCCAGTTCGGCCACACGTACGCCACTTTCATATTGTTCAATGATGTTTTTCTTAATTTCAATCGTATTTCTCACCTTCTTTACCAAAGGCTTGGCACTAGGAGCTTTCTTTGGAGCCATGGTAGCTTAATTAGCACTTGCAAGCACTAAAATGAATGGAATATTATGAAATATTTTGTATGAACACGTGAGGATACTGTCTCTCACTGGTAAACAATGGCACACTGGCTGGGAAGGGAGGCCGAGGTGGCTCAGAGCCGTGAGCACGCGTCCAGGACAAACAACGATTAGCGAGTCAACCGACCATTTACGAGCCAATGTTTGGACTAAACTAATGCGACGATTTCCGAAAAGGACGACTATCGAGCCTGATTATTATTGAGGGACCACTGTACAGTAGTTTTTAATCATACTCATTCTTCATTATTCAGATTTCCTACAATAAATATATTCACCACTCACTTTAAGCTAAAGATGAAAATATTTTAAGGTAATGTGTGTACTGCACATGCATTTTTTAGGCATAACTCTATTGCTCACTTAATATATGATAATATCAACATATTATCAGGTTTCATATGCATCTGAAAGTGAAAAAAATGCTATGTTACACTTTACAGTGGTAGTCCAGAATGTAAACTGCTGTATAAACAGGGCTCACCTGTACAGTGGACCCCAGCCTTACGAACGCATCGTGTTGTGTTAAATCTGCCATACGAAGCATTTGAATGCAAAAATTTTGCCTCGCTAATGATAAAAAACTCGCCTTACGTGATTCGTCTGGGATGTGTCCCACGCGTGGCCTCAGCTGCCCCATGGGTGCCAGTGTTTACAATCCAGCCAGTGCGGTCGCATCTAAGCATACATTTGGTACATTTCATATTATCACAGTGTTTTTAGTGATTGTACCTGCAAAATAAGTCACCATGGGACCCAAGAAAGCTTCTAGTGCCAACCCTGTGGTAAAAAGGGTGAAAATTACTATGGAAATAAAGAAAGAGATAACTGCTAAGTACGAAAGTGGAGTGCATGTCTCGGAGCTGGCCAGGTTGTATACCAAACCCCAATCAACCATCACTACTAACTTGGCCAACAAAACGGGAATCAAGGAAGCTGTTCTTGCAGAAGGTGCAAGTTTGTTTTCGTAACAGAGATCGCAAGTGATAGAAGATGTTGAGAGACTGTTATTGGTGTGGGTAAACGAAAAACAGATAGCAGGAGATAGCATCTCTCAAGCGATCATATGTGAAAAGGCTAGGAAGTTGCATGACGATTTAATTAGAAAAATGGCTGTAACTAGTTGTGATGTGAGTGAATTTAAGGCCAGCAAAGGTTGGTTTGAGAGATTTAAGAATCGTAGTGGCATAAATAGTGTGATAAGGCATGGTGAGGCTGCCAGTTCGAACCAAAAAGCGGCTGAAAAATATGTGAAGGAATTCAAGGAGTACATAGACAGTGAAGAACTAAAACCTGAACAAGTGTTTAATTGCGACAAAACAGGCCTGTTTTGGAAGAAATTGCCAAGCAGGACCTACATTACTCAGGAGAAAAAGGCACTCCCAGGACATAAGCCTATAAAAGACAGGCTTACTCTTCTGATGTGTGCTAATGCTAGTGGTCATTGCAAAGTGAAGCCTTTATTGGTGTATAACTCTGAAACTCCCAGAGCGTTCAGGCAAAACAATGTTCTCAAGGCTAATTTGTGTGCTGTGGAGGGCAAACAGTAAGGCATGGGTCACTAGGGACTTTTTTTTATGACTGGATATGCCGTGCATTTGCCCCCAATGTGAAAAATTACCTAATGGAAAAGAAATTGGACCTTAAGTGCCTCCTGGTATTAGACAATGCTCCTGGTCATCCTTCAGACTTGGCAGAGCGACTTTCTGGGGACATGAGCTTCATTAAGGTCAAGTTTTTGCCTCCTAATACCACTCCTCTTCTGCAGCCCATGGACCAGCAAGTCATTTCAAACTTCAAAATACTCTACACAAAAGCTGTTTCAAAAGTGCTTTGAAGTGACCTCAGACACTCGATTGACTCTAGAGAGTTTTGGAAAGATCACTTTAGTATCCTCAGTTGTGTAAACCTTATAGGTAAGGCTTGGGAGGGAGTGACTAAAAGGACCTTGAACTCTGCCTGGAAGAAACTGTGGCCAGAATGTGTAGAAGAAAGGGATTTTGAAAGGTTTGAGGCTAACACTGAGAAGCATATGCCAGTTGTGGAATCCATTGTGGCATTGGGGAAGTCCTTGGGGTTGGAGGTTAGTGGGGAGGATGTGGAAGAGTTGGTGGAGGAGGACAATGAAGAACTAACCACTGATGAGCTGCAAGATCATCTTCAACAGCAAGAGGCCAGACCTGAGGAAACTGCTTCAGAGGCGGGGAGAGAGAAATTGAGGAAGTTGCCTACTTCAAAGATTAAGGAAATGTGTGCAAAGTGGGTTGAACTGCAAACCTTTGCAGATGAAAATCACCCTGACACAGCTACTGCAAGCCATGTTGGCAACCTGTACAATGACAATGTTATGGCCCATTTTAGGAAAGTCTTAAAGGAACAGGAGGTACAGAGCTCTCTGGACAGATTTGTTGTGAGACAGAGGTCCAGTGACTCTCAAGCTGGTCCTAGTGGCATTAAAAGAAGAAGGGAAGTAACCCCGGAAAAGGACTTGCTACCTAAAGTCCTAATGGAAGGGGATTCCCCTTCTAAACAATAACAACTTCCACAATCTCCCCTCCCATCCCACCAATCATCACCAGATCTTCAATAAAGGTAAGTGTCATGTACTCTATTCTTAGTAGAGTAGCAATTGTGCATGTCTTCTTCAGTTTGTGTATTAAAATTAATATTTCACGTGGTAAAAAATTTTTTTTTTCATACTTTGGGGTGTCAGGAATGGATTAATTTGATTTCCATTATTTCTTATGGGGAAAATTAATTCGGCTAACAATAATTTCAGCTTATGATGAGCTCTCAGGAATGGATTAATATCGTAAGGTGGGGGTCCACTGTATTTGTACATCAATATTATATGACTCTTCCAATTTTAGTAAAGTATTAGCAGCATTAATGGAATTAAAAATTTGTCATTTGTCAGCTGCTAATACAATAGGGCCCCGCTTTACGATGTTTCACCTCGTGGCGTTCCGCTAATACGGCGATTTCAAATTATGACCAAAATTTGCTGTACAACGAGTGGTCTTTCAAATATGGCGTGCCCCACCCGATTTGTTTACGTTCTCCGTGAGCACATCTCCATTATGTCTGGAAATTTTCCAAAATTTCAAGTGTTTTAAAGTTATTGCATATCTTATATGTACTCTGATAATGATACTTATGTGTACCTGTACCTAAATATACTTACACACTGTGCTGGCATGTAGGTACACATTAAAATCACTAGGAGTCTACTTTTGAAGATGCCATATTAATAATAATAATAATCCATCTATGATCTTTTTTTCAAAATTATATAATAAACACACTACATAACATATAAACAGTATAAAACTTAACATATACAGTGGAACCTCTACTTGCGAGTTTAATCCGTTCCATGACCTTGCTCGCAACTGGATTTGCTCATTTGCAAAGTCAATTTTCCTCATTGAAATTAACTGAAATGCAATTAATCCATTCCAGTGGAATTCAGTACTTCAATAATTTTGCTAATATCAACTCTATGGCTTGTTTATCTATCACAGTTCATCTAATATGACATAACAAATAACATAAATAACATAGAAACCTAATATATACTCAGAATGAATAAAATATGTCATTATATATATGGAGGAAGAATGCAGAGGAGAGAGAGAGATTTTGGGAGATGTTAAGTGAATGTATAGGAGCCTTTGAACCAAGTGAGAGTAATTGTGGTAGGGGACCTGAATACTAAAGTAGGAGAAACTTTTAGAGAGGGTGTGGTAGGTAAGTTTGGGGTGCCAGGTGTAAATGATAATGGGAGCCCTTTGATTGAACTTTGTATCGAAAGGGGTTTAGTTATAGGTAATACATATTTTAAGAAAAAGAGGATAAATAAGTATACAAGATATGATGTAGGTGAAATGACAGTAGTTTGTTGGATTATGTATTGGTAGATAAAAGACTGTTGAGTAGACTTCAGGATGTACATGTTTACAGAGGGGCCACAGATATATCAGATCACTTTCTAGTTGTAGCTACACTGAGAGTAAAAGGTAGATGGGATACAAGGAGAATAGAAGCATCAGCGAAGAGAGAGGTGAAGGTTTATAAACTAAAAGAGGAGGCAGTTAGGGAAAGATATAAACAGCTATTGGAGGATAGATGGGCTAATGAGAGCATAGGCAATGGGGTCGAAGAGGTATGGGGTAGGTTTAAAAATGTAGTGTTAGAGTGTTCAGCAGAAGTTTGTGGTTACAGGAAAGTGGGTGCGGGAGGGAAGAGGAGCGATTTGTGGAATGATGATGATGTACAGAAAGTAGTAAGGGAGAAAAAGTTAGCATATGAGAAGTTTTTACAAAGTAGAAGTGATGCAAGGAGGGAGAGGTTAAGAGTGATGAGGCAATGTAAAAAGAGAGCAAATGAGAGAGTGGGTGAGATGTTATCAACAAATTTTGTTGAAAATAAGAAAAAGTTTTGGAGTGAGATTAACAAGTTAAGGAAGCCTAGAGAACAAATGGATTTGTCAGTTAAAAATAGGAGAGGAGAGTTATTAAATGGAGAGTTAGAGGTATTGGGAAGATGGAGGGAATATTTTGAGGAATTGTTAAATGTTGATGAAGATAGGGAAGCTGTGATTTTGTGTATAGGGCAAGGAGGAATAACATCTTGTAGGAGTGAGGAAGAGCCAGTTGTGAGTGTGGGGGAAGTTCGTGAGGCAGTAGGTAAAATGAAAGGGGGTAAGGCAGCCGGGATTGATGGGATAAAGATAGAAATGTTAAAAGCAGGTGGGGATATAGTTTAGGAGTGGTTGGTGCAATTATTTAATAAATGTATGGAAGAGGTTAGGTACCTAGGGACTGGCAGAGAGCATGCATAGTTCCTTTGTATAAAAGCAAAGGGGACAAAAGAGAGTGCAAAAATTATAGGGGGATAAGTCTGTTGAGTATACCTGATAAAGTGTATGGTAGAGTTATTATTGAAAGAATTAAAAGTAAGACTGAGAATAGGACAGCAGATGAACAAGGAGGCTTTAGGAAAGATAGGGGGTGTGTGGACCAGGTGTTTACAGTGAAACATATAAGTGAACAGTATTTAGATAAGGCTAAAGAGGTCTTTGTGGCATTTATGGATTTGGAAAAGGCGTATGACAGGGTGGATAGGGGGGCAATGTGGCAGATGTTGCAGGTGTATGGTGTAGGAGGTAGGTTACTGAAAGCAGTGAAGAGTTTTTACGAGGATAGTGAGGCTCAAGTTAGAGTACATAGGAAAGAGGGAAATTATTTCCCAGTAAAAGTAGGCCTTAGACAAGGATGTGTGATGTCACCGTGGTTGTTTAATATATTTATAAATGAGGTTGTAAGAGAAGTAAATGCGAGGGTCTTGACAAGAGGCATGGAGTTAAAAGATAAAGAATCACACATAAAGTGGGAGTTGTCACAGTTGCTCTTTGCTGATGACACTGTGCTCTTGGGAGATTCTGAAGAGAAGTTGCAGAGATTGGTGGATGAATTTGGTAGGGTGTGCAAAAGAAGAAAATTAAAAGTGAATACAGGAAAGAGTAAGGTTATGAGGATAACAAAAATATTAGGTGATGAAAGATTGGATATCAGATTGGAGGGAGAGAGTATGGAGGAGGTGAATGTATTCAGATATTTGGGAGTGGACGTGTCAGCGGATGGGTCTATGAAGGATGAGGTGAATCATAGAATTGATGAGGGGAAAAGGGTGAGTGGTGCACTTAGGAGTCTGTGGAGACAAAGAACTTTGTCCTTGGAGGCAAAGAGGGGAATGTATGAGAGTATAGTTTTACCAACGCTCTTATATGGGTGTGAAGCATGGGTGATGAATGTTGCAGCGAGGAGAAGGCTGGAGGCAGTGGAGATGTCATGTCTGAGGGCAATGTGTGGTGTGAATATAATGCAGAGAATTCGTAGTTTGGAAGTTAGGAGGAGGTGCGGGATTACCAAAACTGTTGTCCAGAGGGCTGAGGAAGGGTTGTTGAGGTGGTTCGGACATGTAGAGAGAATGGAGCGAAATAGAATGACTTCAAGAGTGTATCAGTCTGTAGTGGAAGGAAGGCGGGGTAGGGGTCGGCCTAGGAAACGTTGGAGGGAGGGGGTAAAGGAGGTTTTGTGTGCGAGGGGCTTGGACTTCCAGCAGGCGTGCGTGAGCGTGTTTGATAGGAGTGAATGGAGATGAATGGTTTTTAATACTTGACGTGCTGTTGGAGTGTGAGCAAAGTAACATTTATGAAGGGGTTCAGGGAAACCGGCAGGCCAGACTTGAGTCCTGGAGATGGGAAGTACAGTGCCTGCACTCTGAAGGAGGGGTGTTAATGTTGCAGTTTAAAAACTGTAGTGTAAAGCACCCTTCTGGCAAGACAGTGATGGAGTGAATGATGGTGAAAGTTTTTCTTTTTCGGGCCACCCTGCCTTGGTGGGAATCGGCCAGTGTGATAATAATAACAATAAAAAAAAAAATAATAATAATAATTATATATGTTTCAGCGGCAGACGAGAGTTTGTCTGGAGACAGGACACTTTCACCTCACTCACACATAATCAGTGTTTTTGCAGAGGTGCTCAGAAAACAACAGCCTAGAAGCATATATGTATAAAGATACACAACATACCCCTCCAAACTGCCAATATCCCAAACCCCTCCTTTAAAGTGCAGACATTGTACTTCCCATTTCCAGGACTCAAGTCCAGCTATATAAAAATAACCGGTTTTCCTGAATCCCCTCACTAAATATTGCCCTGCTCACACTCTAACAGCTCGTCAGGTCCCAAATACCATTCGTCTCCATTCACTCCTATTGTACACGCTCATGCACGCTTGTTGGAAGTCCAAGCCCCTCGCCCACAAAACCTCCTTTACCCCCTCCCTCCAACCTTTTCGAGGATAAACCCTACCCCGCCTTCCTTCCCCTACAGATTTATACACTATCCATGTCATTCTACTTTGATCCATTCTCTCTAAATGATGAAACCACCTCAACAACCACTCTTCAGCCCTCTGACTAATACTTTTATTAACTCCACACCTTCTCCTAATTTCCACACTCTTAGTTTTCTGCATATTTACACCGCACAATGCCCTTAGACAGGACAACTTCACTGCCTCCAACCGTCTCCTCACTGCAGCATTTAGAACCCAAGCTTCACACCCATATAAGAGCGTTGGTACCACTATACTTTCATACATTCCCTTCTTTGCCTCCATAGATAACGTTTTTTGTCTCCACATATACCTCAACGCACCACTCACCTTCTTTCCTTCATCAATTCTATGATTAACCTCATCCTTCATAAATCCATCTGCTGACACGTCAACTCCCAAATATCTGAAAACATTCACTTCTTCCATACTCCTCCTCTCCAATTTGATATCCAATTTTTCTTTATCTAAATCATTTGATACCCTCATCATAATAATAATATTTTATTAGGACATGATACCTACGTGTACAAGGTATTATAGTAGTTGGGTGTACATGTCGAAAGTCCCTTGTATGCAGAGCATTATGGGCAGGTGCAGGTGAGGAGGATAACAAAAAAATTAGGTAACGAAAGACTGGATATCAGATTGGAGGGAGAGTATGGAGGAGGTGACTGTATTCAGATATTTAGAAGTGAACATGTCAGCAGAAGGGTCTATGAAAGATGAAGTGAATCATAGAATTGACAAGGGGAAAATGGCTAGTGGTGTATTGAGGAGTCTGTGGAAACAAAAAACTTTGTCCATGGAAGCAAAGAGAGGAATGTATGAGAGTATAGTCATAACAATGCTCTTATATGGGCACAAAGCATGGGTAGTGAATGTTGCAACAAGGAGAAGGCTGGAGGCAGTGGAGATGTCATGTCTGAGAGCAATGTGCGGTGTGAATATAATGCGGAGAATTCATACTTTGGAAATTAGGAGGAGGTGCGGATTACCAAAACTATTATCCAGAGGGTTGAGGAGGGGTTATTGAGGTGTTTCGGACATGTAAAGAGGGTGGAACAAAATAGAATGACTTTGAGAATGCATAAATTTGAGGTGGAGAGGAGGCGGGGTAGAGGTAAGCCTAGGAAAGGTTGGAGGGAGGGGGTAAAGGAGGTTTTGTGTGTGAGGGGCTTGGACTTCCAGCAGGCATGCAGGAGCATGTTAGATAGGAGTGAATGGAGACAAATGGTTTTTAGGACTTGATGGGCTGTTGGAGTGTGAGCAGGTTAATATTTATGAAGGGATTCAGGGAAACCAGCAGGCTGAACTTGAGTCCTGGAGATGGGAAGTACAGTGCCTGCATTCTGAAGGTGGGGTGTTAATGTTGCAGTTTTATAACTGTAGTGTAAGCGTGCCTCTGGCAAGACAGTGATGGAGTGAATAATGGTGAAAGTTTTTCTTTTTCGGGCCACCCTACCTTGGTGGGAAACGGCCTGTGTTAAAATAAAATAAAAATGTCAAAGCTGCAGGATAAAATGCTATTCCATGTTCAAGGTTTGACCTGACGACAGATTTCACAGGTGAATTTCATAATGTTAAACTTCTCTAGCCAGCCAATATATAAAAAAAAGAGCCTTCAAGAATGAAGAAGAGGTAAACCAGCTAGGGGTGGACATGATATTTATCCAAAGAGTAAGTTTAGTTAGGCATAGGTACACATAAGTATAACTATCATACATAGCGTGAATTACCTAGGATAACCCAAAAAAGTCAGACAAAGTACAAATCCCTACAAGAGGTCAAGAAGCACTGCATCCTGATACTCAAACTACCTGGTGGAAGCATATCCATAAATGAGATAACTAAGATGGGGTAAAAAAATAAAAAAATGGCACACAAGAGAGGTAACTATGTGGCCGTTCAGTGCATTCCAATCTGAAACGTAATATGGGATAATGAGCTTAACCCTTTGACTGTCGAAGGGCCAAATCCTGAAGTTGCTTCTGGTGTCGCAAAATATTCGAAAAAAAAAAAAAATTATTTTTTCTTATGAAATGATAGAGAATCTTTTCCCGATTGTAAAGACACCAAAAAAACGAAATTTGATGGAAAACTGACGGAATTACGCTCTCGCGAAGTTAGCGACTTCGGCGATATTTAAAAATCGGCAATTTCGCCCACTTTGAGCCCTATTTTCGGCTAATTCCGTTATTCCAGTCAACCAAACTCATAACTATTTCTTCAGAACTCTATTTTTTCTATCGATTGAGTACAAGAAACTGCCCATTTACCGATTTCAACTACCCAATAACATGGTCAGAAATTTGCAATTTGGCCAATTTCACGAAAATTAAAAAATATGACAATTTCAAAATAAGGTCCAGAATGAACAATGCAGACATTCCTGGCTCTAAAATAACATTTTCTTTGTTCATCAGTCATGTCTCCAGGTCCCTGTGATATTACTCTTGCTTTTTATTTTGAAATTTTATTCAAACAAAAAATAGAAGATTTACTGTTATGCAGACTACTGCAATACTGTAATAATTGTAAAAATTACATCAACCCATTCATGACTGCGTATCAGAATGGCTATTTGGACATTTATTGGACAATGACATCATTTGTTCACTTTTGAACATCGGCAAAAATCAAACATTTCCTGTACTTTGTGCTCCATTTCCAGGTTCTTTTTATAGTAAAATTAATCAAAATCACCTCCATTTCTATAATATAGTTTCCATTCTATCAAATGAGACCAAGAAAACGAGAATATAACCACAAATACTATACGAAAATAGACCACAAAGTCGGCATTTTAATTAAAAAAAACGGTCGGAGTTTTTTTTTTCTCATTATGCACTGCGTGCTCCAGGATTTTTTTTATGTGGTGCACACTGACCACACAGACCCATTCTCTCACATGTGGGCCTACTAGCTTTCTCCTGCCTGATTTGAAGCCGCTAGAATTTATGAGTATATATACGTCAAACACGGTACCTCGCAAACGTATATATACGGCCGCGACAGTCAAAGGGTTAATGGGAAGCTAGCACTTGGGGACAAACAAACACTTCATACAAAGTTACAAGTTATATGTCCTCCTCTCTGGCTTCATTATGTAAATGAAGTTTTCACTCTTTATCCTTAAGACTTTAGTTTCTTTCACTCATGTTATTACTTATCAGTGCACACCACCACCACCACCACAAACCACTACTCTCTACATGCTACTATCCTCCATTATGCTTCACAACACACACCATACTTCACCACCCTCAACCACACATCACACATATGCATTGTCCACAATACTTTCTTATACTATTTAATGGATAAGACTCCAATAAATTGGTGAAATTACTGGCAGTAAAAATAGCAAATACAGTTTTTAAATATACTTTCTACCTATTTCTTATCTCCTCCTTTTCTGACTTTGACTGGCTGGTGTCCTCATTAGATGGATAAAGCAATGGTGGCAGTGGAAACTCATGTATTACACTAGCAATCTATAAAATTTATTACAAATATATGGCTTGGACAATGTGTAAATTGCTTCTCACACCATATGTTAGGCCAAAATACTGGTGTGGTATTTGTCTAAAAACATACATGGAAAAGGATCAGAGACAAGTTACAAAATGGATTCTGAGTAAAAAGTATAAATTGTGAAGAAAGGCTGAAGAAATATAAAATCCACTGATTTCCTGAGAAAGGCAAAGACAAGACACAATTACGATTTATAAGTTCATAAAAGGATATAAAATTATATATAAAGAAGACTTCAAAGCATCATTAAGAGGGAGAACAAGAGGCCAAAGCTGTAAGTTAAGAAAAGTGATGCCAAAAAGATACTACAAAGCTTCTCTCACATAGAAAAACAATGGAATTGGACATGTGTGGTATTAAATGCTACAGTCACAGAAAATTTATAATGTACATGTATATGTATCCATGGTTGTTTAATATATTTATAGATGGGGTTGTAAAGGAAGTAAATGCTAGGGTGTTTGGGAGAGGGGTGGGATTAAATTTTGGGGAATCAAATTTAAAATGGGAATTGACACAGTTACTTTTTGCTGATGATACTGTGCTTATGGGAGATTCTAAAGAAAAATTGCAAAGGTTAGTGGATGAGTTTGGGAATGTGTGTAAAGGTAGAAAGTTGAAAGTGAACATAGAAAAGAGTAAGGTGATGAGGGTGTCAAATGATTTAGATAAAGAAAAATTGGATATCAAATTGGGGAGGAGGAGTATGGAAGAAGTGAATGTTTTCAGATACTTGGGAGTTGACGTGTCGGCGGATGGATTTATGAAGGATGAGGTTAATCATAGAATTGATGAGGGAAAAAAGGTGAGTGGTGCGTTGAGGTATATGTGGAGTCAAAAAACGTTATCTCTGGAGGCAAAGAAGGGAATGTATGAAAGTATAGTAGTACCAACACTCTTATATGGGTGTGAAGCTTGGGTGGTAAATGCAGCAGCGAGGAGACGGTTGGAGGCAGTGGAGATGTCCTGTTTAAGGGCAATGTGTGGTGTAAATATTATGCAGAAAATTCGGAGTGTGGAAATTAGGAGAAGGTGTGGAGTTAATAAAAGTATTAGTCAGAGGGCAGAAGAGGGGTTGTTGAGGTGGTTTGGTCATTTAGAGAGAATGGATCAAAGTAGAATGACATGGAAAGCATATAAATCTATAGGGGAAGGAAGGCGGGGTAGGGGTCGTCCTCGAAAGGGTTGGAGAGAGGGGGTAAAGGAGGTTTTGTGGGTAAGGGGCTTGGACTTCCAGCAAGCGTGCGTGAGCGTGTTAGATAGGAGTGAATGGAGATGAATGGTACTTGGGACCTGACGATCTGTTGGAGTGTGAGCAGGGTAATATTTAGTGAAGGGATTCAGGGAAACCGGTTATTTTCATATAGTCGGACTTGAGTCCTGGAAATGGGAAGTACAATGCCTGCACTTTAAAGGAGGGGTTTGGGATATTGGCAGTTTGGAGGGGTATGTTGTGTATCTTTATATGTGTATGCTTCTAGACTGTTGTATTCTGAGCACCTCTGCAAAAACATTGATAATGTGCGAGTGTGGTGAAAGTGTTGAATGATGATGAAAGTATTTTCTTTTTGGGGATTTTCTTTCTTTTTTGGGTCACCCTGCCTCGGTGGGAGACGGCCGACTGGTTGAAAAAAAAAAAAAAAAATATGTATGTAGCCAGGTAAATACACTCATGTCTCCCTTGTCGTAGTTCGATGTTTCCAGCCTCAAGAGGCTCTAAAAATAAAAATTAGGAGATGAGAAGGTGCAGTTACTAAAAATATCCAGAGAGCTGAAGAGGAGTTGTTGAGGTGATTTTGTCATTTACAGAGGAAGGAGCAATATAGGATGACTTGGAGGGTATAAATCTTTAGTGGAAGGAAGGTGTGGTAGGGCTTATCCTAGGAAAGTTTGAAGGGAGGGGATAAAGGAAGTTCTGTGTGCAAGGGACTTGGACATCCAGCAGGCATGTGTGAGCATGTTAGATAGGAGTGAGTGGAGGAAAACGACTTCTGGGACCTGACGAGTTATTGGAGTGTGAGTGAAGTAACATTTTGTGAAGGGATTCAGTGAATAGCAGTTAGCCTGACTTGAGTCCTGGAGGTGGGAAATACACTGCCTGCACCCTAAAGGAAGGGTGGGGATATTTGTTGTTTGGAGGGTCATCTGAACTGTTGTATCTGTGCTAGAAACCTTTAAACATCTCTAATTCAAGATTATCACCATCAGTTTAGCAAAATACCTTACCCCCGGCATTCATTCATACTCACAGTGATAGTGTTTGGTCGGAAGCCTTTATCACCAGGACAGAGTTGTTTAAATTCATCTGAATCCTCAGCTGGGCACACTTCACACAAAGGCCCCCATGCTTTTCCAATAGAGCAGCAGCATGTAGACCTAGTCATTGGCTCACCCAGAGGGTCTTGGCACAATCCACGTCCTCCTCGTACGCCCACAACATGTAGATAACACCCACCCTCACGGCGATCTGTTTTAAGAAATGTAACAAAAAGGATTTAAATATTTTTCCTGCCATTAATTATCACTTATACTTTTCCACAACATATTCCAAGTTCTATTTAGATTTAATATTAGTGCCATAAATTATATACCAACACATCCAACTCCAGAGCTGATAAACTCATAGTGTGGTGGACAGTCACCATTAATGATCAATTGTACTTTACCACAACATATTTCCAGTTTTATTACCAACTTAAAATTAGTGCCATAAATTACATACCAACGCATCCAGCTCCAGAGCTGATAAGCTCATAGTGTGGTGGACAATCGCAGACATATGTTCCTTGCCGGTTTATGCATGTTCCATATTGACATACATTTGGATTTTCACATTCATCTATGTCTGTGCAGTTTCCACCAGTTTCATCTAAGTGGTAACCTTCATCACAGATGCACCGGAACATGCCAAATATGTTCTCACACTTTCCATATACACAGAGGTTGCTGAACATGTCACACTCATTAATATCTACACATTCTTGTTCATTATGAACATCAGGATGCATGAAGCCCATTTCACAATCACAATGGAAGGATCCTGGGAAATTGAGACACTGACCATTTTCACACAAGGTTGGGTCTTGAGAGCACTCATCAATGTCTTCACAGAAGAAACCATCTCCCCGGAAACCATTATCACATACACACTTAAAGGATCCATCTTTGTTGACACACTGGGCATCATGATCACAGCCACCATTATTGGTGAGGCACTCATTTACATCTCGACATGTCTTACCATTACCTGAAAATTTAATCAGCAAGATAATATTCCTTTCTGATTAACTGCATAGATTCATATGGTGAAATGACATTAATAAATATAAATTACAGTTTTATGTAAAAAACCTATGAAGTATGATAAAGGGCAACAGCTCTAACTTGGGCAGTTTTATAATTTAAGAAATAAGTGCTATACCTGTGAAACCGTCTCGACAGCGGCATTCATAGGTGCCATCAATGTTAACACACTCAGCATTCTGGTCACAGCGGAAAGAACCCAAGGAACATTCATCATCATCGGTGCAGCCAGGGCCAAGCTCTGCCTTGACACTGTAGCCGTTTTCACAACGACATGCGAATGATCCCACTACATTGTCACATTTACCATTCTGGCACAGATTTGGGTTCATTTCACATTCATTAACATCTGCAAAATGACAAAAATAATTTACTCAAAGAGGATTCCCATTAAAAAAGTGAACTTTTATATTCCTCCTCAGTTATCAATACCTTCACTTAACAAAAGCCCTTGACAAGAGTTGCAACTTACCAATACATCCAGGACCATCAGCATCGGGAAGGAGGCCTCCCTCACAGATGCACATGTAGCTGCCGGGTGTATTGGTACACACACCACCTGCACATATGTTTGCATTCTCTAAAAAGAAAACACTAATATAATTACATGTCTGCAGAACCATTTTAATACACTTCAGAAAACCCCCGTGCAACACATATTTCAATTATATTTCTAGCTTAATACAGTTCATGATCTAATATCCCTGATGCACATAGCTCAGCACTTTCTTTTTACATAAAAATATAAAAAGTCACAGTACCATGGTTAGATCTATTCACTGAAAACTTGCACTTAGGAGAGAACTATTACCAAATCACAACTGAATGAGAAAAAGGCAGAGAATGCCAGAAGACAGAAGCAAGAGGAGGAAGAAAGAAGAGGAAAATTAAAAAAAAATATCTGGAAAAGGAGGAAAACAAGTAGTAGTAGCAGTAAAATAAGTGGTAGAAATAAGAGTAGACAGAGCAGCGGAGTAGTAGTGACAAACTTAGGAATAGTGGTAGTAGCAGTAGTAGTGCCAAAGAACAAGAGTACAGGGAAGCACATGGTTGAGCTTGGATTAAAATATGGGAACTTGCAAAACCATGCCATATTAGACAATTTATGTATGATGAACATTCTAAATGTGAGTACTGTATTAACTGTAAGACAATCACAATCTCAAAATTTACGATTAATAAGAAGAAAGATTGCATTACTCATAAACTGCTTATTGCCTAAACCCTGGCAGAGTGGGATGCCCACACTTCCACTTAAGTCAGTATAGTCATGCAGAAATCTCACTCTGTCCTATGAAAAAGAAAAATTTTGCACTGAGATTTTAGTACAGTACATTAATTCATGTAGGGTGTGGGCATTTTTCCAAACACTGGAAGATAGGGCTCTATATGATAAAAGCTATGGTGACCCTTATCACTCCCAACAAGAGCAACAAGTAATGAATGAAAAATAACATGGAGAAAGTGAATACAAAAAAGTATTATATTCTTAGAAAGTTTAATTAGCGTGGCGTTAAAAGATAAAGAATCACACATAAAGTGGGAGTTGTCACAGTTGCTCTTTGCTGATGACACTGTGCTCTTGGGAGATTCTGAAGAGAAGTTGCAGAGATTGGTGGATGAATTTGGTAGGGTGTGCAAAAGAAGAAAATTAAAAGTGAATACAGGAAAGAGTAAGGTTATGAGGATAACAAAAAGATTAGGTGATGAAAGATTGAATATCAGATTGGAGGGAGAGAGTATGGAGGAGGTGAATGTATTCAGATATTTGGGAGGTGAATCATAGAATTGATGAGGGGAAAAGGTTGAGTGGTGCACTTAGGAGTCTGTGGAGACAAAGAACTTTGTCCTTGGAGGCAAAGAGGGGAATGTATGAGAGTATGGTTTTACCAACGCTCTTATATGGGTGTGAAGCATGGGTGATGAATGTTGCAGCGAGGAGAAGGCTGGAGGCAGTGGAGATGTCATGTCTGAGGGCAATGTGTGGTGTGAATATAATGCAGAGAATTCGTAGTTTGGAAGTTAGGAGGAGGTGCGGGATTACCAAAACTGTTGTCCAGAGGGCTGAGGAAGGGTTGTTGAGGTGGTTCGGACATGTAGAGAGAATGGAGCGAAACAGAATGACTTCAAGAGTGTATCAGTCTGTAGTGGAAGGAAGGCGGGGTAGGGGTTGGCCTAGGAAAGGTTGGAGGGAGGGGGTAAAGGAAGTTTTGTGTGCGAGGGGCTTGGACTTCCAGCAGGCGTACGTGAGCGTGTTTGATAGGAGTGAATGGAGATGAATGGTTTTTAATACTTGACGTGCTGTTGGAGTGTGAGCAAAATAACATTTATGAAGGGGTTCAGGGAAACTGGCAGGCCGGACTTGAGTCCTGGAGATGGGAAGTACAGTGCCTGCACTCTGAAGGAGGGGTGTTAATGTTGCAGTTTAAAAACTGTAGTGTAAAGCACCCTTCTGGCAAGACAGTGATGGAGTGAATGATGGTGAAAGATTGTCTTTTTTGGGCCACCCTGCCTTGGTGGGAATCGGCCAGTGTGATAATAAAAAAAAAAATACATTTAACAAAAAGGAGAGCAGATGATAGAGTGGGAGAGGCAATGTCAAGAAATTTTAATGAAAATAAGAAATAGAATAGATTTGTCAGTTAAAAACAGAGTAGGGAAGTTAGTAGATGGGGAGATGGAGGTTTTGGGAAGATGGCGAGAATATTTTGAGGAACTTTTAAATGTCAGCGAAGAAAGGGAAGCGGTAATTTCATGCACTGGCCAGGGAGGTATACCATCTTTTAGGAGTGAAGAAGAACAGGATGTGAGTGTGGGGGAGGTGTATGAGGCATTAAGCAGAAGGAAAGGAGTTAAAGCAGCTGGAACTGACAGGATCATGACAGAAATGTTAAAAGCAGGGGGGGATATAGTGTTGGAGTGGTTGGTATTTTTGTTTAATAAATGTATTAAAGAGGGGAAGGTACCCAGGGATTGGCGGAGAGCATGTATATTCCCTTTATATAAAGGGAAGGGGGACAAAAGAAGATTGTAAAAATTATAGAGGAATAAGTTTACTGAGTACAGTAGGGCCCCACTTATACGGCGGGTTAGGTTCCAGGCTGTCGCTGGAAAGCAGACATCGCCAGAAGGCAGAACTCCGTTTTTTCCATTTATAAATGCATATAAATGCCAGACAACAAGTTTACACTAAATTATATTGGGTTAGTAATAGAACTAGGCATTAAAAACACACAAAGTAAAATACAGTCACAGTAAATTCATTACTTATCTTAAAGTATTTGTAATCTTAATGTAGGGAGAGAGGTGAGTAGTACTTATTTGTAGGAAGTCAGGTGCAGGTAGCCCAGGTGTAGGTAGCACTGGCTCCCCGTCTCATACTTAATATACGGTAAAATGCACATACAGTACACTCATTATTTACCTTAAAATATGTGTAGTCTTAATATAGGAAGAGAGGTGAGTAGTATTTATTTGTATAAAGTCAGTGTAGGTAGCCGGTAGGTGTAGCCTGGGCTACACCTACCGGCTACCTACACTGTGGCCCAGAGCCATATTGTTAACATTGACATGCCTTGTTCACTGAATTTAATTATTTCTAACAACTCCCTTTAGATGCCATCATAAACGAAGGTAGAAATAATGAATAATTCATGCCGAAAATTGTAAACAAAAGCGGAGTGGGGGAGTGGCTGGGCCAAACGCAGATTCATGCACGTTTTCTCTGATGGCTGAGCAGAGAAAACGTAATGTTGTCCCTCCACCCGGCTCCACAAGTATTATTATCAGAGCATATAAAATATGCAATAAATGCCAGACAACAAGTTTACACTAGCTCATATTAAGTTAGCAATAGAAATATGCGTTAAAAACACAATAACAGGTAAGATACACACAGAGTACACTTATTACTTACCTTAAAATATTAATATTAATGTGTGAGAGGTGAGTGGCAGGGTGTTTATTGAATAAAATCAGAATGACACACCATCATCCTCTAACTTGGCACTTAAAGCAAGAGGCTTACGACTTCTCTTTTTATTACAGCTAACCTTTGATGCCATCGCCAATGAGAGCCAACTAGTTAACGAAAGAGTAAACGAGAGAGAGAACGAGATACAGAGTTGAGACAATGTAAGAACACAAACTGAACAGGTAGTGGACGATCACTTAGTCAGGCGAAATAAATGCGTATTAATATGTGTCTACTTTTAGTTCATTCACGTCCATTGTAAGAGTTTGTAAAACATTTACCTCAATATTTTTTTATTTTAATAATTACCTCACAATACAAATACTCTTACATTGTGTACAAGTTGTACAAGTTAGTTCAGAATAAACAAACAGCAACACACCATTTTTAGAGTGAATGAAGATAATAATAATAATAATAATAATAATAATAATAATAATAATAATTTACGTAGTAGGTTGGTAGACAGCAACCAACCAGGGAGGTACTACCGTCCTGCCAAGTGAGTGTAAAACGAAAGCCTGTAATTGTTTTACATGATGGTAGGATTGCTGGTGTCTTTTGTCTGTCTCATAAATATGCAAGATTACAGGTACGTCTTGCTACTTCTACTGCTACTTCTACTTACACTTAGGTCACACTACACATACATGTACACGTTTATTTATACACACTCATCTGAGTTTTCTTTGATTTTATCTTAATAGTTCTTGGTCTTATTACTTTTCCTTTTATATCCATGGGGAAGTGGAATAAGAATCTTTCCTCCATAAGCCATGCGTGTTGTAAAAGTCAACTAAAATGCCGGGAACAATGGGCTAGTAACCCCTTTTCCTGTAAAGATTACTAAAAAGAATAAGAAGAAGAAAATTGTCAAAGTGGGAAGTCTGAATGTGCGTGGATGTTGTGCAAATGATAAGAAAGAGATGATTGTGGATGTTATGAATGAGAAGAAACTGGATGTCCTGGCTTTAAGTGAAACAAAGCTGAAGGGGGTGGGAGAGTTTCAATGGAGAAGAATAAATGGGATTAGGTCAGGGGTTTCAAATAGAGTTAGAGCTAAAGAAGGAGTAGCAATAATGTTGAAGGATAAGCTATGGCAGGAAAAGAGGGACTACAAATGTATAAATTCAAGGATTATGTGGAGTAAAATAAAGACTGGATGTGAAAAGTGGGTTATAGTAAGCGTGTATGCACCTGGAGAAGAGAGAAGTGTAGAGGAGAGAGAGAGATTCTGGGAAATGTTGAGTGAATGCGTGGGGAGTTTTGAATCAAGTGTGAGAGTAATGGTGGTTGGGGATTTCAATGCTAAAGTGGGTAAAAATGTTATGGAGGGAGTAGTAGGTAAATTTGGGGTGCCAGGGGTAAATGTAAATGGGAAGCCTTTAATTGAGCTATGTGTAGAAAGAAATTTGGTAATAAGTAATACATATTTTATGAAAAAGAGGATAAATAAATATACAAGGTATAATGTAGCACGTAATGAAAGTAGTTTGTTAGATTATGTATTGGTGGATAAAAGGTTGATGGGTAGGCTCCAGGATGTACATGTTTATAGAGGGGCAACTGATATATCGGATCATTATTTAGTTGTAGCTACAGTTAGAGTAAGAGGTAGATGGGAAAAGAGGAAGGTGGCAACAACAAGTAAGAGGGAGGTGAAAGTGTATAAACTAAGGGAGGAGGAAGTTCGGGCGAGATATAAGCGACTATTGGCAGAAAGGTGGGCTAGTGCAAAGATGAGTAGTGGGGGGGTTGAAGAGGGTTGGAATAGTTTTAAAAATGCAGTATTAGAATGTGGGGCAGAAGTTTGTGGTTATAGGAGGGTGGGGGCAGGAGGAAAGAGGAGTGATTGGTGGAATGATGAAGTAAAGGGTGTGATAAAAGAGAAAAAGGTAGCTTACGAGAGGTTTTTACAAAGCAGAAGTGTTATAAGAAGAGCAGAGTATAGGGAGAGTAAAAGAAAGGTGAAGAGAGTGGTGAGAGAGTGCAAAAGGAGAGCAGATGAAAGAGTGGGAGAGGCACTGTCAAGAAATTTTAATGAAAATAAGAAAAAATTTTGGAGTGAGTTAAACAAGTTAAGAAAGCCTAGGGAAAGTATGGATTTGTCCGTTAAAAACAGAGTAGGGGAGTTAGTAGATGGGGAGAGGGAGGTATTAGGTAGATGGCGAGAATATTTTGAGGAACTTTTAAATGTTAAGGAAGAAAGGGAGCCGGTAATTTCATGCACTGGCCAGGGAGGTATACCATCTTTTAGGAGTGAAGAAGAGCAGAATGTAAGTGTGGTGGAGGTACGTGAGGCATTACGTAGAATGAAAGGGGGTAAAGCAGCTGGAACTGATGGGATCATGACAGAAATGTTAAAAGCAGGGGGGGATATAGTGTTGGAGTGGTTGGTACTTTTGTTTAATAAATGTATGAAAGAGGGGAAGGTACCTAGGGATTGGCGGAGAGTATGTATAGTCCCTTTATATAAAGGGAAAGGGGACAAAAGAGATTGTAAAAATTATAGAGGAATAAGTTTACTGAGTATACCAGGAAAAGTATACGGTAGGGTTATAATTGAAAGAATTAGAGGTAAGACAGAATGTAGAATTGCGGACGAGCAAGGAGGTTTCAGAGTGGGTAGGGGATGTGTAGATCAAGTGTTTACATTGAAGCATATATGTGAACAGTATTTAGATAAAGGTAGGGAAGTTTTTATTGCATTTATGGATTTAGAAAAGGCATATGATAGAGTGGATAGAGGAGCAATGTGGCAGATGTTGCAAGTATATGGAATAGGTGGTAAGTTACTAAATACTGTAAAGAGCTTTTATGAGGATAGTGAGGCTCAGGTTAGGGTGTGTAGAAGAGAGGGAGAATACTTCCCGGTAAAAGTAGGTCTTAGACAGGGATGTGTAATGTCACCATGGTTGTTTAATATATTTATAGATGGGGTTGTAAAAGAAGTAAATGCTAGGGTGTTCGGGAGAGGGGTGGGATTAAATTATGGGGAATCAAATTCAAAATGGGAATTGACACAGTTACTTTTTGCTGATGATACTGTGCTTATGGGAGATTCTAAAGAAAAATTGCAAAGGTTAGTGGATGAGTTTGAGAATGTGTGTAAAGGTAGAAAGTTGAAAGTGAACATAGAAAAGAGTAAGGTGATGAGGGTATCAAATGATTTAGATAAAGAAAAATTGGATATCAAATTGGGGAGGAGGAGTATGGAAGAAGTGAATGTTTTCAGATACTTGGGAGTTGACGTGTCGGCGGATGGATTTATGAAGGATGAGGTTAATCATAGAATTGATGAGGGAAAAAAG
This sequence comes from Cherax quadricarinatus, assembly GCF_038502225.1. NCBI lineage: Eukaryota > Metazoa > Arthropoda > Malacostraca > Decapoda > Parastacidae > Cherax > Cherax quadricarinatus. The sequence goes on along the minus strand of NC_091333.1, from coordinate 5,224,352 downwards.
GTGAGTGGTGCATTGAGGTATATGTGGAGTCAAAAAACGTTATCTATGGAGGCAAAGAAGGGAATGTATGAAAGTATAGTAGTACCAACACTCTTATATGGATGTGAAGCTTGGGTGGTAAATGCAGCAGCGAGGAGACGGTTGGAGGCAGTGGAGATGTCCTGTCTAAGGGCAATGTGTGGTGTAAATATTATGCAGAAAATTCGGAGTGTGGAAATTAGGAGAAGGTGTGGAGTTAATAAAAGCATTAGTCAGAGGGCAGAAGAGGGGTTGTTGAGGTGGTTTGGTCATTTAGAGAGAATGGATCAAAGTAGAATGACATGGAAAGCATATAAATCTATAGGGGAAGGAAAGAGGGGTAGGGGTCGTCCTCGAAAGGGTTGGAAAGAGGGGGTAAAGGAGGTTTTGTGGGTGAGGGGCTTGGACTTCCAGCAAGCGTGCATGAGCGTGTTAGATAGGAGTGAATGGAGACGAATGATACTTGGGACCTGACGATCTGTTGGAGTGTGAGCAGGGTAATATTTAGTGAAGGGATTCAGGGAAACCGGTTATTTTCATATAGTCGGACTTGAGTCCTGGAAATGGGAAGTACAATGCCTGCACTTTAAAGGAGGGGTTTGGGATATTGGCAGTTTGGAGGGATATGTTGTGTATCTCTATACGTATATGCTTCTAAACTGTTATATTCTGAACACCTCTGCAAAAGCAGTGATAATGTGTGAGTGTGGTGAAAGTGTTGAATGATGATGAAAGTATTTTCTTTTTGGGGATTTTCTTTCTTTTTTTGGGTCACCCTGCCTCGGTGGGAGACGACCGACTTGTTGAAAAAAAAAAAAAAAATAAAAATAATAATAATAATAATAATATTATTATTATTAATAATAATATTATTATTATTAATAATAATAATAATAATAATAATAATAATAATAATAATTATTATTATTATTATTATTATTTATTATAAAAAGCACTAAACCCACAAGGGTCGTGAATTGCTATACATAGAGTAAAGGCATACGAAAAGAATATTTTTCTACAGTTACCCCCCAGTGTTTGACTAGAGAAAACGTAATTCTTCCGAAACGTAATTCTTCCGACACCACCTACACAGCTGCTTTGTAAACAAATCTCATATTTACATCAATTTTTATTCTGAGTACAGTGGACCCCCGCATACCGACGGCATCACATAACGATTAATCCGCATACTGCTTGCTTTAATCGCAAAAATTTTGCCTCACATACCGCTTAAAAACCCGCTCACCGATTTTCGTCCGAGACGCGTCCAATGTGCGGCCTGAGCCACGCTCACATGTTCCGCCGGTGGCATTGTTTACCAGCCAGCCTCCGCGGTAACATCCAAGCATACAATCGGAATATTTCGTATTATTACAGTGTTTTCGGTGCTTTTTCTGGAAAATAAGTGACCATGGGCCCCAAGAAAGCTTCTAGTGCCAACCCTACAGCAATAAGGGTGAGAATTACAATAGAGATGAAGAAAAAGATCATTGATAAGTATGAAAGTGGAGTGCGTGTCTCCGAGCTGGCCAGGTTGTATAATAAACCCCAATCAACCATCGCTACTATTGGTGGTACAGCTGCTGCTGCTGCTGCACTGTCAGCTGCTGCTGCTGCTGTAGCATCGTCTGCTGCTGCTGCTGCTGTAGCATCGTCTGCTGCTGCTGTAACATCGTCTGTTGCTGCTGTAGCATCGTCTGCTGCTGCTGTAGCATCGTCTGTTGCTGCTGTACCACCGTCAGCTGCTGCTGCTGCTGTAGTATCGTCTGCTGCTGCTGTAGCATTGTTTGCTGCTGCTGTAGCATCGTCTGTTGCTGCTGTACCACCGTCAGCTGCTGCTGCTGCTGTAGTATCGTCTGCTGCTGCTGTAGTATCGTCTGCTGCTGCTGTAGCATCGTCTGCTGCTGCTGCTGTAGCATCGTCTGTTGCTGCTGTACCACCGTCAGCTGCTGCTGCTGCTGTAGCATCGTCTGCTGCTGCTGTAGCATCGTCTGCTGCTGCTGTAGCATCGTCTGCTGCTGCTGTAGCATCGTCTGTTGCTGCTGTACCACCGTCAGCTGCTGCTGCTGCTGTAGCACCGTTGTTGGTGTGGCTTATTGAGAATACCAAGAAACAATTAACCCCACAGGATTTGCCACCCAGGATAACCCAAAAAAGTCAGTGTCATCGAAGACTGTCTAACTTATTTCCATTGGGGTCCTTAATCTTGTCTCCCAGGATGCAACCCACACAAGTCGACTAACACCCAGGTGAACAGGGAAAAATGCCTGGAACTAGTGCTCATATTGGTGAATTTAAAGCCAGCAAAGGTTGGTTTGAGAGATTTAAGAATCGTAGTGGCATACACAGTGTGATAAGGCCTGTTCTGGAAGAAAATGCCAAACAGAACCTACAGTACTCAGGAGGAAAAGGCACTCCCAGGACACAGTGTCTCATCAGTCATTGCTGCATCTTCAATAAAGGTAAGTGTCATTTATTCTTCATTTAGTAGACTAGTACATGCACAATATATACTGTGCATGTACTACTCTACTATTGTGCATGTATCCTTCTCTTTGTGTGTAGGAAAATGTATATTTCATGTGGTAAAAATTTTTTTTTCATACTTTTGGGTGTCTTGCACGGATTAATTTGATTTCCATTATTTCTTATGGGGAAAATTCATTCGCATACCGATTATTTCGCATAACAATGACCCCTCTTGCACGGATTAAAATCGGTATGCGGGGGTCCACTGTATATGTATCATGTTTATATGCTATGTAATGGGTTTCATATATAATTTTGGGGAAAATATCATAGATGGATTAATGAAAATGCCTATATTGATGTAAAATAAGACATTTAGTGTGCCCAAGAGTGATTATTATTACGTAGTATTGGCGTCATGAGTAGAGAGAGACTTAGCTACTTTAATGTGTACCTGCACACCAGCACAGTGTGTAAGTACATTTAGGTACAGGTACACATAAGTATAATTATCAGAGTACAAATAAAATATGCAGTAACTTTAAAACACTTGAAATTTTGGAAAGTTTCCTGACATAATAGATGTGGTCACGGAAAATGTAAACAAACCGGGTGGGGGGCGCCGTATTTAAAAGACCGCTTGCCATATAACAAATTTTGGTCATAATTTGACATCGCCGTATTAGCGGAACGCCGTAAGGCGAAACTTCGTAAAGCGGGGCCTTACTGTATACCAGGAAAAGTGTACGGTAGGGTTATAATTGAAAGAATTAGAGGTAAGACAGAATGTAGGATTGCGAATGAGCAAGGAGGTTTCAGAGTGGGTAGGGGATGTGTAGATCAAGTGTTTACATTGAAGCATATATGTGAACAGTATTTAGATAAAGGTAGGGAAGTTTTAATTGCATTTATGGATTTAGAAAAGGCATATGATAGAGTGGATAGGGGAGCAATGTGGCAGATGTTACCAGTATATGGAATAGGTGGTAAGTTACTAAATGCTGTAGAGAGTTTTTATGAGGATAGTGAGGCTCAGGTTAGGGTGTGTAGAAGAGAGGGAGACTACTTCCCAGTTAAAGTAGGTCTTAGACAGGGATGTGTAATGTCACCATGGTTGTTTAATATATTTATAGATGGGGTTGTAAAAGAAGTAAATGCTAGGGTGTTCGGGAGAGGGGTGGAATTAAATTATGGGGAATCAAATACAAAATGGAAATTGACACAGTTGCTTTTTGCTGATGATACTGTGCTTATGGGAGATTCTAAAGAAAAATAGCAAAGGTTAGTGGATGAGTTTGGGAGTGTGTGTAAAGGTAGAAAGTTGAAAGTGAACATAGAAAAGAGTAAGGTGATGAGGGTTATCAAATGATTTAGATAAAGTAAAATTGGATATCAAATTGGGGAGGAGGAGTATGGAAGAAGTGAATGTTTTCAGATACTTGGGAGTTAACGTGTCGGCGGATGGATTTATGAAGGATGAGGTTAATCATAGAACTGATGAGGAAAAAAAGGTGAGTGGTGCGTTGAGGTATATGTGGAGACAAAAAAGGTTATCTATGGAGGCAAAGAAGAGAATGTATGAAAGTATAGTAGTACCAACATTCTTATATGGGTGTGAAGCTTGGGTTGTGAACACAGCAGCGAGGAGGCAGTTGGAGGCAGTGGAGATGTCCTGTCTAAGGGCAATGTTTGGTGTAAATATTATGCATTAAATTTGGAGTGTGGAAATTAGGAGGTGTGGAGTTAATAAAAGTATTAGTCAGAGGACTGAAGAGGGGTTGTTGAGGTGGTTTGGTCATTTAGAGAGAATGGATCAAAGTAGAATGACATGGAGAGCGTATAAATCTGTAGGGGAAGAAAGGCGGGGTAGGGGTCATCCTCGAAAACGTTGGAAGGAAAGGATAAGGGAGGTTTTGTGGGTGAGGGGCTTGGACTTCCAGCAGGCGTGCATGAGTATGTTTGATAGGAGTGAATGGAGACAAATGGTATTTGGGACCTGACGATCTGTTGTAATGTGAGCAGGGTAATATTTAGTGAAGGGATTCAGGGAAACCGGTTATTTTTATATAGCTGGACTTGAGTCCTGGAAATGGGAAGTACAATGCCTGCACTCTCAAGGAGAGGTTCGGGATATTAGCAGTTTGGAGGGATGTGTTTTGTATCTTTATATGTATATGCTTCTAAACTGTTGTGTTCTGAGCACCTCTGCAAAAGCAGTGAAGACATGATAAGATTTCGTTCGGATTTTTAACCCCGGAGGGTTAGCCACCCAGTATAACCCAAGAAAGTCAGTGCGTCATCGAGGACTGTCTAACTTATTTCCATTGGGGTCCTTAATCTTGTCCCCCAGGATGCGACCCACACCAGTCGACTAACACCCAGGTACCTATTTGCTGCTAGGTGAACAGGACAATAGGTGTAAGGAAACGTGTCGAAATGTTTCCACCCGCCGACTTGTAAAAAAAAAAAAAAATTATTATGCAGGTATGTAGTCCGCCTGGGCTACATACCTACGCCTACCTACATAGCTACACGATATTTAATGTGGCCCAGAGCCATATTATTACCATCGACATACCATGTTCACTGAGTTTAATCATTTCTATCAACTACCTCTAGGTGCCATCATAAACAAAGGGAGAAATAATGAATAATTCATGCCGAGAATTGTAAACAAAAGTGTTTTGTATTAAGAGGAGTGATGTAATGTTTTCCTTCCGCCCGGCTACCACACCTCCGTAGTATATTTACCTGGAGTTTACCTGGAGAGAGTTCCGGGGGTCAACGCCCCCGCGGCCCGGTCTGTGACCAGGCCTCCTGGTGGATCAGAGCCTGATCAACCAGGCTGTTGCTGCTGGCTGCACACAAACCAATGTACAAGCCACAGCCTGGCTGATCAGGAACTGACTTTAGGTGCTTGTCCAGTGCCAGCTTGAAGACTGCCAGGGGTCTGTTGGTAATCCCCCTTATGTGTGCTGGGAGGCAGTTGAACAGTCTCGGGCCCCTGACACTTATTGTATGGTCTCTTAACGTGCTAGTGACACCCCTGCTTTTCATTGGAGGGATGGTGCATCGTCTGCCAAGTCTTTTGCTTTCGTAGTGAGTGATTTTCGTGTGCAAGTTCGGTACTAGTCCCTCTAGGATTTTCCAGGTGTATATAATCATGTATCTCTCCCTCCTGCGTTCCAGGGAATACAGGTTTAGGAACCTCAAGCGCTCCCAGTAATTGAGGTGTTTTATCTCCATTATGCGTGCCATGAAAGTCCTCTGTACATTCTCTAGGTCGGCAATTTCACCTGCCTTGAAAGGTGCCGTTAGTATGCAGCAATATTCCAGCCTAGATAGAACAAGTGACCTGAAGCGTGTCATCATGGGCTTGGCCTCCCTAGTTTTGAAGGTTCTCATTATCCATCCTGTCATTTTTCTAGCAGATGCGATTGATACAATGTTATGGTCCTTGAAGGTGAGATCCTCCGACATGATCACTCCCAGGTCTTTGACGTTGGTGTTTCGCTCTATTTTGTGGCCAGAATTTGTTTTGTACTCTGATGAAGATTTAATTTCCTCATGTTTACCATATCTGAGTAATTGAAATTTCTCATCGTTGAACTTCATATTGTTTTCTGCAGCCCACTGAAAGATTTGGTTGATGTCCGCCTGGAGCCTTGCAGTGTCTGCAATGGAAGACACTGTCATGCAGATTCGGGTGTCATCTGCAAAGGAAGACACGGTGCTGTGGCTGACATCCTTGTCTATGTCGGATATGAGGATGAGGAACAAGATGGGAGCGAGTACTGTGCCTTGTGGAACAGAGCTTTTCACCGTAGCTGCCTCGGACTTTACTCTGTTGACGACTACTCTCTGTGTATAAAATGTTTATATACTATGTAACATGTTTCATATATAATTTTGAAGAAAATATCATAGATGGATTAATGCAAATGTCTATATTACATAAAATAAGATATTTAATGTGCCCAAGAGTGAATATTATTACATAATAGAGATATGTGCTCACAGAGAATGTAAACAAACCAGGTGGCACGCGCCGCATTTGAAAGACCGCTTGCCATATAGAAAGTTTTGGTCATAATTTGAAATTGCTGCATTAGAGGAATGCCATAAGATGAAATGCCATAAAGCAGGGCCCTACTGTATCTGGAGTCTACCTGGAGAGTATTCCGGGGATCAACACCCCCGTGATCAAGTCCACGACCAGGCCTCCTGGTGGATCAGGGCCTGGTCAACCAGGCTGCTACTGCTGGCCGCACGTAGTTCAACGTTTGAACCACAGCCCGGCTGATATGGCACCGCCTTTAAGTATCTGTCCAGCTCCCTCTTGAAGGCAGGCAGGGGCCTAGTATTAATTCCCCTTATGCATGGTGGGAGGCTGTTGAACAGTCTTGGGCCCCGGACACTTGTAGTGTTTCTTCTTAAAGTCGGTACCTGACCAGCCGGGCTGTGGTTCGTACGTTGGACTGCGTGCAGCCAGCAGTAACAGCCTGGTTGATCAGGCCCTCCTCCCCTATGAGGCCTGGTCACAGACTGGGCCGCTGGGGCATTGACCCCCGGAATTCTCTCCAGGTAAACTAATGGCACTCCTACTTTTCATTGGGGTATTTTGCACCACCTGCCCAGTCTTTTACTTTCGTAGGGAGTGATTTCTGTGTGCAGATTCGGGACCATTCACTCTAGAATTTTCCAAGTGTAGATTATGATATCTCTCTCTCACCTGCATTCCAGCGAGTACAAGTCAAGTGGTTCCAAGCATTCCCAGTAGTTGAGGTGCTTGATAGAACTTGTATGTGCAGTAAAGGTTCTCTGTACACTCTCTTGATCTGCAATTTCACCTGCTTTGAACACAGATGTTAATGTACAGCAATATTTCAGCCTAGAGAGAACAAGTGATTTGAAAAGGATCATCACTGGCTTGGCATATCTTGTTCTGAATGTTCCCATTATGATCATGGCACTGTTGTGATCCTTAAAAGTGAGATCCTCAGACATTACCACTCCCAGGTCCCTCACATTATTTTTCTGCTCTATTGCATGATCAGAGTTTGTAGAACACTCAGTTCTAGTTATTATCTCCTCCAGTTTTCCATAACAGAGTAGTTGGAATTTGTCTTCATTGAACATCACATTGTTTTCCATTGCCCATTTGAAAACGTAGTTTGCATCTTCTTGGAGGTTAACCGTGTCTTCAATAGATGACAGTCTCATACAAAGGATGACACGGTGCTGTGGATTACACTTCTGTCTATGTCTGATATGAGGATGAGGGACAGGATGGGGGCAAGTACAGTGGACCCTCGACTAACGCTATTAATCCGTTCCTGAGAGCTCATCGTAAGTCAAAATAATCGTTAGTCAAGTTAATTTTCCCCATAAGAAATAATGGAAATCAAATTAATCCGTGCAAGACACCCAAAAGTATTGAAAAAAAAACAAATTTAACACATGAAATATTAATTTTAATACACACAAACTGAAGAAGACATGCACAGTTACATGACTCTTACCTTTATTGAAGATCTGGTGATGATTGATGGGATGGGAAGAGGGGAGTGTGTTGATGGTCTTAGTGTTTAGAAGAGGAATCCCCTTCCATTAGGACTGGAGGTGGCAAGTCCTTTTTCAGGGTTACTTCCCTTCTTCTTTTAATGCCACTAGGACCAGCTTGAGAGTCACTGGACCTCTGTCGCACAACATATCTGCCCATAGAGGCCTGTACCTCCCGTTCCTTTATGACATTCCTAAAGTGTTTCACAACATTGTCAGTGTCACCATTAAACACTTGTTCAGGTTTCAGTCCTTCACTGTCTATGTACTCCTTGAATTCCTGCACATATTTTTCAGCTGCTTTTTGGTCCAAACTGGCAGTCTCACCATGCCTTATCACATTATGTATGCCACTACGATTCTTAAATCTCTCAAACCAACCTTTGCTGGCCTTAAATTCACTCACATCACCACTAGTTGCTGGCATTTTTCTAATTAAATCGTCATGCAACTTCCTAGCCTTTTCACATATGATCGCTTGAGAGATGCTATCTCCTGCTATCTGTTTTTCGTTTATCCATACCAATAACAGTCTCTCAACATCTTCTATCACTTCCGATCTCAGTTTCGAAAACATAGTTGCACCTTTGGCAAGAACAGCTTCCTTGATTGCCGTTTTCTTGGCCACAATAGTAGCGATGGTTGATTGGGGTTTTGTGTACAGCCAGGCCAGCTCGGAGACATGCACTCCACTTTCATACTTAGCAATGATCTCTTTCTTCATATCCATAGTAATTCTCACCCTTTTTGCTGTAGGGTTGGCACTAGAAGCTTTCTTGGGGCCCATGGTGACTTATTTTGCAGGTGCAATCACTAAAAAGCTGTGATAATATGAAATGTTCCGATTGTATGCTTGGAAGCGACCGCGGTGGCTGGCTAGTTTGTAAACACTGGCCAGAAGTGGACGCGTCTCAGACGGAACGAATAGTGTTGGTCGAGTTTTTTAGCGCTAATCGAGGCAAAATTTTTGCGATAAAATGTATCACTAGTCAGATTTATCGTTAATCGATGCCATCACTGGTCGAGGGTCCACTGTACTGTGCCTTGTTGAACAGAGCTTATCACTATGGCAGCTTCCAATTTAATTCTGTTGACCACTACTCTTTGCGTTCAATTTGTTAGAAAGTTAAAGATCCATCTCCCCACTTTGCCAGATATTCCGTTAGCACGTATTTTTTGTGTTATTACACCATGATCATATTTGTCAAAGGCTTTTGCAAAGTCTGTGTATATTACATCTGCATTCTGTTTTTCTTCCAATACAAAAAAGAGGGAAATACTGCTGAAGAAAATTTAATAAATTAACCCTTGACTGTCACAACCCCAAATCTTGAGGTGTCTCCCGGTGTCGAAAAATTTTTGAAAAAAAAAAAAAAAAAAAAATCTTATGAAATGATAGAGAATCTTTTCCCAATGGTAATGACACCAAAAGAACGAAATTTGATGGAAAATTTACGAAATTACACTCTCGCGAAGTTAGTGACCTCTGTGATATTTATGAATTGGCGATTTCACCTACCTTGAGCCCTATTTTCGGCTAATTCCATTGTTTCAGTCGACCAAACTCATAACTATTTCTTTAGAACTCCATTTGTTCTATCGAGTGAGTACAAGAAACTGCCCATTTACCGATTTCAACGACCCAATAACGTGGTCAGAAATTTGCAATTTGGCCAATTTCATGCAAATTAAAAAATATGCCAATTTCAAAATTGGGTCCAGAATGAACAATGCAGACATTTCTGGCTCTAAAATAACATTTTCTTTGTTCATCAGTCATGTGTCCAGGCCCCCCTGATATGACTCTTGCTTTCTATTTTGAATTTTTATTCAAACAAAAAACAAAAGATTTGCTGTTATGCAGACTACTGCAATATTGTAATAACTGTATAAATAATGTCAACCCATTCATGACTGCATATTAGAATGGCTAGTTGGACATTTATTGGACAATGACATAATTTGTTTACTCTTGAACATCAGCAAAAATCAAACATTTCCCCTAGCTTGAGCTCTATTTCAAGGTCCTTTTCATAGTAAAACCAATCAAAATCACCTCTTTTTCTATAATATGTTTTCCATTCTATCAAATGAGACTAAGAAAATGAGAATACAACCAAACATACTATACAAAAATACACCACAAATTCGGCGTTTTAATCCAAAAACACGGTCGGAGTTTTTTTCTCATTACGCACTGCATGCTGCACGATTTTCTTTATATGGTGCACACTGACCACATAGACCCATTCTCTCACATGTGGGCTAACCAGCTTTCTCCTGCTTGATTTGAAGCCACTAGAATTTTTGAGTATATATATGTCAAACATATTGGCTCGTAAGACGTATACATACGACCGAAACAGTCAAAGGGTTAAGATATGCTAAACCAGGCACGATAAATTTAGAAAAGGGAAGTAGATTCATCTAAATCAAAGATTTGAACACACTATATGAATGCAGCCAAGCAGCCATGGCTGGAAAAACAAAAAAGCAGGTAGATAAGATAATAGGAAGTAATATAATCTAAGATTATAACAAAGTCAACCCTCATTTCTATTACAATTCTGGCAAAAATTAATTTGTCATATGATGGGTACTAATAACTGTATTAAACATTTACCCCAATTATCTTGTGAATACAAAATTTATTGCACAGGCATATCTCGCTAATATGGCACTTTTCAATTATAGTCATGTTCATTATTTTTGGCGGTGATTAGTTCATCAGGTTAGCAATACAGTACTGTAGCATTTTTAATTTATTATTTTTACTTTTGCATCATTTTTTTAGGCCTAGTGCTACTGTGCACTTAATAAATGATGCTTTTATATGCACTGGCAACTGAAAAAAAAAAAAAGGCTGTGATTTGCTTTATAGCGGTGGTCTAGAACATAACCCGCTGTATTTGCAAGGTGTGCCTGTAATTTGCTACATTATAGTCAATAGCAGTGTTAATTCTCATCTGATGATGACACTGAACCCACCTTTACACTCATCAACATCTGCACAAGAGCGTCCATCCATGAGCAGCATATATCCAGTGGAGCAGGAGCAAGAGAACAGTCCAGGAGTATTGATGCAGATATCATCACAACCACCATTGTTCACACTGCACTCGTCAATATCTTCCGAAGAGGAGGAATTTATTAAAAATGATTACATTACAGTACTTATGAAAATGCTATTTTCACTAAAAGCTTTTTGTCATGAAATTTTTTTAGGGCAGAAAATATCATCAGCTCAGCATGGCTGAAGGACAGAGGAAAATATTCCCAAAGGGCAACATTAAATATTGAAGAACAACATATCACTAAGTTGGAAGGCACACTCAGCATATATGAGTAATACAAATACATTTAGAGTAGAAACAACCTTTACTAAGTCAATATTTTACTAAAGGAAAGCTTTATCATGTCAGGACTTGACAAACTTCTTGAGTAAAATGTTGTCCTAATAAAAATTTACTTTGTACTAAACATCCTATTATCCATGGCACTGCATTATTAAAGTATTTATGTGGAGGCAGCTAATGCAGACACTAAGATAATGACTAATTGTAAATATTTGAATTATCAATTATATACAGTAAACCCTCTCATATCACATGGGTTACATTCCTGAAAATTGGCATGTAACAGCATAGCATTCCATAAAGTGAAGACCATATGGGAAAAATAAGGCTAAGTTTCAGACACTTCCAATTCTTTTATTACTGTACCAGGTAAGAGTTACTATGGTATATAACTTACCTTGCATTCTGGTAGTGTTGATGAGAGATAATGTTGTTCTACTGGGCTGAGATGGATTGCAGTGGCTCCTGTATTGATATGGATGCAGAGTGGTCAGTAGGTGATGATTGTATTGGATTGCTTATGCATTTTGTAATGCATCTCTGGTCTGTTTTATCCAGCAGTACTTTATACAGCTGATGACAAGACATCACTACTTGCTCCAGAATCATCTTCAGACCAATGCTTTTAGACTTCACATGATCCTTTTCAGTGAAAGAAGTCTGCAATTTTACCAATAACATGGAATAAATCATGTAACTCCTACAGTGTTAACTGCATATATTCAGGTTCTTCCCATTCTTTTCTTTTATCTGCTTCTATATTAATTTGGTATTGAGCTCCTCTGCGATTTCTTCTGCAGCTGATATATTATTATCATCCAACAATTCAGGAGCAGCTTGTGATGCCTTCCCATCAGCTGCATAAAGTAATGAAAGGCAAAACAGACCAGGCACATTACCAAATTCCTCAATACTCAAGTACAATCATTAACTTCAGTGCAAGAACCTCAGTCATCCACCTCAGCCAACAATCCACAACTTTCCATGTCAACCCAGAAGGGCTACATCATCCCTCTCCACTCATTTTAAAAATCATCGATGTACACCAGAATTCAGAATTTAAGGTAAGAAATATTATTTATGTAACTCGTGCAGATATAAGTATCGTATTAACTATATAACACATCACTACATCAGCCTACAATTATATTATTACCGTTGTTTTTTTAGCAAATTTGGTTGGCTTTTATGGGGGCTTTAAGAAACGTAACCCTATTTTTCACATATGCTCACCAGTTCATTTTACACAATTTTTGATTACAGGGAATTTTAGGGAACATTATTATTTATCTTTATTTATTTATTTATTTTTTATTTGGACATGATACATAGTTGTACAAAGAAATATAGTGATTGGGTGTACATGCCAAAAGCCCCTTGTATGCAGAGCATTATGGGCAGGCTTAAAATTAACTTAAGATTAACTAAGCAATGATACATTCAGTGGTAAAAATTACAGTAAACAAATTACACCATGAAGTATAAATGAGTATTTCAAATAAGAAGCATTAAAGTTGTACAAATTTCTAGCATAATGTATAATATAATCGAATCAGATCAAGTAAAATCAATGATTTGTAGTGCAGAAACAGGTCATATTAGATGAGTTACTGTGCATTCAAGAGAAATGGAGATTCTATAAGCTAATGTAATTAAAAAAAAACCAGTTTGATGAGATTCAGTTATATTCAGTATTTATTTAGTTGTGGCTGAGTAAGTGGTTTTTAAGAAGAGTCTTGAACTGATAAACAGACAGTGTTTCTTTTATATTCACAGGTAATGAATTCTACATTTTTGGGCCTCTTATGTGAATTGAGTTTTTACATAGTGTGAGATGGACACGGGAAACATCAAAGAGTGATCTGTGTCTTGTGTTATGGTCATGTGTTCTGTTGAGGATGGTAAGGAGAAGTTTGAGGGGAGGGTTTATATCCAAGTTTACTGTTCTATGTATGTAGTAGGTACAATAATAAGTATGGATGTTTTGTACGGCGAGTAAGTTTAGCGTTTTGAATATTGGTGGAGTTTGCTGCCTGGAGTGAGAATTTGTTATCATTCTGACTGCAGCTATCATGTTAACTGATGGTCAACTGTATTATTATTTTTATTATTATTATTAAAACAATAGTCTCACCTTCACAGTGGGACTTCTGCCCTGTTTGTTGGTATCCATCATTACACATACACTGGTATGTGCCCATCATATTTTCACACACACCATTTGAACAGATTCCGGAGGTGCGAGAACACTCATCAATATCTTTACAATAGCGCTGATTTGAGGACAGCTCATGTCCTGGAGGGCATTCACACCTGGGAACATAAACAACCCATCATCAATGTCTGAATAATACAAATAAACCTAATTACAAAATATGGATGGACCCCAATGGAAATAAGTAAAGGACCCCAATGGAAATAAGCAAAGGACCCCAATGGAAATAAGTCACTGTGTCTGACTTTTTTGGGTTATCCTAGGTTCTCTACACATATGCTGCTATGTATGATAATTCTATGTAACTGTATTTGTGTATACCTGAATAAACTTACTTACCTGAAGATTTTAAAAAGTACACATCAAAAATGAAGTATCAAACAATACTACATGAACATTATTTAAGCTCAGTCATGAAAGATCCAAAGGTTGTATCACAGACTATACAACCTACCCATTAAGTTCTTGACAAATAGAATTATAATAATAAAAATAATAATAATAATAATAATAATAATAATAATAATAATAATAATAATAATAATAATAATAATAATAATAATAATAAAGGAGGGGTGTTAATGTTGTAGTTTTAAAATTGTAGTGTAAGCATGCCTCTGGCAAGACAGTGATGAAGTAAATGATGATGAAAGTTTCTTTTTCTTTCTCAAGCCATCCTGCCTTGGTGGGGAACAGCCAGTGTGTTAATAACAAAAATGAAAAATAATATAGTTATAATAAAAATAATAATAATAATATCTATTTCTACAAGTATATGTACAAAGTATAGAAGCTTAGCTCACATAAATCACATACTTTATAAAAAGCTCCTTGTTATGCAGAATATTGTGGGCAAGTAGGTCAATTCTGTCCCCAAGATGCAATCCACACCAGTCAACTAACACCCAGGTACCCATTTAACTGCTAGGTGAACAGGGACAGCAGGTGTCTTAAGTGAACACATATAGGAAATGAAATTAAAATAGTGGTAGACCTATCCATATTTGTTACACATCATCCTGTTTAAAAATTTTGCCTTAATTATGTCACACACACATTGTGATCCCTTCTAAATTATTTGTGAACCTTCTTTTAGTTTTAAATCATGACATACCTGTTATTACTACTCAAATCATTCATAATTTTTTTCAATGCACCAGCTGTATCCCACCGAGGCAAGGTGACTCAAAAAGAAAAATGAACGTTTCTCTTTTTAAATTTAGTAATGCATACATACATACATACATATATACATATATACATATATACATATATACATATATACACACACACACACACACACACATATATATATATATATATATATATATATATATATATATATATATATATATATATATATATATATATATATATATATATATATATATATATATATATATATATATATATATATATATATATATATATAT
Source organism: Cherax quadricarinatus (assembly GCF_038502225.1). Classification (NCBI taxonomy): domain Eukaryota; kingdom Metazoa; phylum Arthropoda; class Malacostraca; order Decapoda; family Parastacidae; genus Cherax; species Cherax quadricarinatus. Next base: position 5,209,296 of record NC_091333.1, on the reverse strand, counting down.
ATATATATATGTGTGTATAATATATATGTGTGTATAATATATATAGGTAGTAGGTTGGTAGACAGCAACCACCCAGGGAAGTACTACCGTCCTGCCAGATGACTGTGAAACAAAAACCTGTAACTGTTTTGCATGATGGTAGGATTGCTGGTTTCTTTTTCTGTCTCATAAACACGCTAAGATAACAGGGATATCTTGCTACTCCTACTTACACTTTGGTCACACTTCACAGACACGCACATGCATATATATATATACATACATCTAGGTTTTTCTCCTTTTTCTAAATAGCTCTTGTTCTTTTTTATTTCTTCTATTGTCCATGGGGAAGTGGAAAAGAATCTTTCCTCCGTAAGCCATGCGTGTCGTATGAGGCGACTAAAATGCCGGGAGCAATGGGCTAGTAACCCCTTCTCCTGTATACAATTACTAAAAAAGAGAAGAAGAAAAACTTTATAAAACTGGGTTGCTTAAATGTGCGTGGATGTAGTGCGGATGACAAGAAACAGATGATTGCTGATGTTATGAATGAAAAGAAGTTGGATGTCCTGGCCCTAAGCGAAACAAAGCTGAAGGGGGTAGGAGAGTTTCAGTGGGGGGAAATAAATGGGATTAAATCTGGAGTATCTGAGAGAGTTAGAGCAAAGGAAGGGGTAGCAGTAATGTTAAATGATCAGTTATGGAAGGAGAAAAGAGAATATGAATGTGTAAATTCAAGAATTATGTGGATTAAAGTAAAGGTTGGATGCGAGAAGTGGGTCATAATAAGCGTGTATGCACCTGGAGAAGAGAGGAATGCAGAGGAGAGAGAGAGATTTTGGGAGATGTTAAGTGAATGTATAGGAGCCTTTGAACCAAGTGAGAGAGTAATTGTTGTAGGGGACTTGAATGCTAAAGTAGGAGAAACTTTTAGAGAGGGTGTGGTAGGTAAGTTTGGGGTGCCAGGTGTAAATGATAATGGGAGCCCTTTGATTGAACTTTGTATAGAAAGGGGTTTAGTTATAGGTAATACATATTTTAAGAAAAAGAGGATAAATAAGTATACACGATATGATGTAGGGCGAAATGACAGTAGTTTGTTGGATTATGTATTGGTAGATAAAAGACTGTTGAGTAGACTTCAGGATGTACATGTTTATAGAGGGGCCACAGATATATCAGATCACTTTCTAGTTGTAGCTACACTGAGAGTAAAAGGTAGATGGGATACAAGGAGAATAGAAGCATCAGGGAAGAGAGAGGTGAAGGTTTATAAACTAAAAGAGGAGGCAGTTAGGGTAAGATATAAACAGCTTTTGGAGGATAGATGGGCTAATGAGAGCATAGGCAATGGGGTCGAAGAGGTATGGGGTAGGTTTAAAAATGTAGTGTTAGAGTGTTCAGCAGAAGTTTGTGGTTACAGGAAAGTGGGTGCAGGAGGGAAGAGGAGCGATTGGTGGAATGATGATGTAAAAAGAGTAGTAAGGGAGAAAAAGTTAGCATATGAGAAGTTTTTACAAAGTAGAAGTGATGCAAGGAGGGAAGAGTATATGGAGAAAAAGAGAGAAGTTAAGAGAGTGGTGAAGCAATGTAAAAAGAGAGCAAATGAGAGAGTGGGTGAGATGTTATCAACAAATTTTGTTGAAAATAAGAAAAAGTTTTGGAGTGAGATTAACAAGTTAAGAAAGCCTAGAGAACAAATGGATTTGTCAGTTAAAAATAGGAGAGGAGAGTTATTAAATGGAGAGTTAGACGTATTGGGAAGATGGAGGGAATATTTTGAGGAATTGTTAAATGTTGATGAAGATAGGGAAGCTGTGATTTCGTGTATAGGGCAAGGAGGAATAACATCTTGTAGGAGTGAGGAAGAGCCAGTTGTGAGTGTGGGGGAAGTTCGTGAGGCAGTAGGTAAAATGAAAGGGGGTAAGGCAGCCGGGATTGATGGGATAAAGATAGAAATGTTAAAAGCAGGTGGGGATATAGTTTTGGAGTGGTTGGTGCAATTATTTAATAAATGTATGGAAGAGGGTAAGGTACCTAGGGATTGGCAGAGAGCATGCATAGTTCCTTTGTATAAAGGCAAAGGGGATAAAAGAGAGTGCAAAAATTATAGGGGGATAAGTCTGTTGAGTGTACCTGGTAAAGTGTATGGTAGAGTTATAATTGAAAGAATTAAGAGTAAGACGGAGAATAGGATAGCAGATGAACAAGGAGGCTTTAGGAAAGGTAGGGGGTGTGTGGACCAGGTGTTTACAGTGAAACATATAAGTGAACAGTATTTAGATAAGGCTAAAGAGGTCTTTGTGGCATTTATGGATTTGGAAAAGGCGTATGACAGGGTGGATAGGGGGGCAATGTGGCAGATGTTGCAAGTGTATGGTGTAGGAGGTAGGTTACTGAAAGCAGTGAAGAGTTTTTACGAGGATAGTGAGGCTCAAGTTAGAGTATGTAGGAAAGAGGGAAATTTTTTCCCAGTAAAAGTAGGCCTTAGACAAGGATGTGTGATGTCACCGTGGTTGTTTAATATATTTATAGATGGGGTTGTAAGAGAAGTAAATGCGAGGGTCTTGGCAAGAGGCGTGGAGTTAAAAGATAAAGAATCACACACAAAGTGGGAGTTGTCACAGCTGCTCTTTGCTGATGACACTGTGCTCTTGGGAGATTCTGAAGAGAAGTTGCAGAGATTGGTGGATGAATTTGGTAGGGTGTGCAAAAGAAGAAAATTAAAGGTGAATACAGGAAAGAGTAAGGTTATGAGGATAACAAAAAGATTAGGTGATGAAAGATTGAATATCAGATTGGAGGGAGAGAGTATGGAGGAGGTGAACGTATTCAGATATTTGGGAGTGGACGTGTCAGCGGATGGGTCTATGAAAGATGAGGTGAATCATAGAATTGATGAGGGAAAAAGAGTGAGTGGTGCACTTAGGAGTCTGTGGAGACAAAGAACTTTGTCCTTGGAGGCAAAGAGGGGAATGTATGAGAGTATAGTTTTACCAACGCTCTTATATGGGTGTGAAGCGTGGGTGATGAATGTTGCAGCGAGGAGAAGGCTGGAGGCAGTGGAGATGTCATGTCTGAGGGCAATGTGTGGTGTGAATATAATGCAGAGAATTCGTAGTTTGGAAGTTAGGAGGAGGTGCGGGATTACCAAAACTGTTGTCCAGAGGGCTGAGGAAGGGTTGTTGAGGTGGTTCGGACATGTAGAGAGAATGGAGCGAAACAGAATGACTTCAAGAGTGTATCAGTCTGTAGTGGAAGGAAGGCGGGGTAGGGGTCGGCCTAGGAAGGGTTGGAGGGAGGGGGTAAAGGAGGTTTTGTGTGCGAGGGGCTTGGACTTCCAGCAGGCATGCGTGAGCGTGTTTGATAGGAGTGAATGGAGACAAATGGTTTTTAATACTTGACGTGCTGTTGGAGTGTGAGCAAAGTAACATTTATGAAGGGATTCAGGGAAACCGGCAGGCCGGACTTGAGTCCTGGAGATGGGAAGTACAGTGCCTGCACTCTGAAGGAGGGGTGTTAATGTTGCAGTTTAAAAACTGTAGTGTAAAGCACCCTTCTGGCAAGACAGTGATGGAGTGAATGATGGTGAAAGTTTTTCTTTTTCGGGCCACCCTGCCTTGGTGGGAATCGGCCAGTGTGATAATAAAAAAAAAAAAAAAAATAAATAATATATATATATATATATATATATATATATATATATATATATATATATATATATATATGTATATATGTATATATGTATATATGTATATATGTATATATGTATATGTGTATATGTATATGTATATATATATATATATATATATATATATATATATATATATATATAAATATATATATATAAATATAAATATATATATATAAATATATAAATATATAAATATATATATATTATATTTTTTTTTTTTTTTTTTTTTTTCAACAAGTCGGCCGTCTCCCACCGAGGCAGGGTGACCCAAAAAAGAAAGAAAATCCCCAAAAAGAAAATACTTTCATCATCATTCAACACTTTCACCACACTCGCACATTATCACTGTTTTTGCAGAGGTGCTCAGAATACAACAGTCTAGAAGCATAAACATATAAAGATACACAACATATCCCTCCAAACTGCCAATATCCCAAACCCCTCCTTTAAAGTGCAGGCATTGTACTTCCCATTTCCAGGACTCAAGTCCGACTATATGAAAATAACCGGTTTCCCTGAATCCCTTCACTAAATATTACCCTGCTCACACTCCAACAGATCGTCAGGTCCCAAGTACCATTCGTCTCCATTCACTCCTATCTAACACGCTCACGCACGCTTGCTGGAAGTCCAAGCCCCTTACCCACAAAACCTCCTTTACCCCCTCTCTCCAACCCTTTCGAGGACGACCCCTACCCCGCCTTCCTTCCCCTATAGATTTATATGCTTTCCATGTCATTCTACTGTGATCCATTCTCTCTAAATGACCAAACCACCTCAACAACCCCTCTTCTGCCCTCTGACTAATACTTTTATTAACTCCACACCTTCTCCTAATTTCCACACTCCGAATTTTCTGCATAATATTTACACCACACATTGCCCTTAAACAGGACATCTCCGCTGCCTCCAACCGTCTCCTCGCTGCTGTATTTACCACCCAAGCTTCACACCCATATAAGAGTGTTGGTACTACTATACTTTCATACATTCCCTTCTTTGCCTCCATAGATAACGTTTTTTGACTCCACATATACCTCAACGCACCACTCACCTTTTTTCCCTCATCAATTCTATGATTAACCTCATCCTTCATAAATCCATCCGCCGACACGTCAACTCCCAAGTATCTGAAAACATTCACTTCTTCCATACTCCTCCTCCCCAATTTGATATCCAATTTTTCTTTATCTAAATCATTTGACACCCTCATCACCTTACTCTTTTCTATGTTCACTTTCAACTTTCTACCTTTACACACATTCCCAAACTCATCCACTAACCTTTGCAATTTTTCTTTAGAATCTCCCATAAGCACAGTATCATCAGCAAAAAGTAACTGTGTCAATTCCCATTTTGAATTTGATTCCCCATAATTTAATCCCACCCCTCTCCCAAACACCCTAGCATTTACTTCCTTTACAACCCCATCTATAAATATATTAAACAACCATGGTGACATTACACATCCCTGTCTAAGACCTACTTTTACCGGGAAGTAGTCTCCCTCTCTTCTACACACCCTAACCTGAGCCTCACTATCCTCATAAAAACTCTTTACAGCATTTAATAACTTACCACCTATTCCATATACTTGCAACATCTGCCACATTGCTCCTCTATCCACTCTATCATATGCCTTTTCTAAATCCATAAATGCAATAAAAACTTCCCTATCTTTATCTAAATACTGTTCACATATATGCTTCAATGTAAACACCTGATCTACACATCCCCTACCCACTCTAAAACCTCCTTGCTCATCCGCAATCCTACATTCTGTCTTACCTCTAATTCTTTCAATTATAACCCTACCGTACACTTTTCCTGGTATACTCAGTAAGCTTATTCCTCTATAATTTTTACAGTCTCTTTTGTCCCCTTTCCCTTTATATAAAGGGACTATACATGCTCTCTGCCAATCCCTAGGTACCTTCCCCTCTTTCATACATTTATTAAACAAAAGTACCAACCACTCCAACACTATATCCCCCCCTGCTTTTAACATTTCTGTCATGATCCCATCAGTTCCAGCTGCTTTACCCCCTTTCATTTTACGTAATGCCTCACGTACCTCCCCCACACTTACATTCTGCTCTTCTTCACTCCTAAAAGATGGTATACCTCCCTGACCAGTGCATGAAATTACTGCCTCTGTTTCTTCCTTAACATTTAAAAGTTCCTCAAAATATTCTCGCCATCTACCCAATACCTCCATCTCCCCATCTACTAACTCCCCTACTCTGTTTTTAACTGACAAATCCATATTTTCCCTAGGCTTTCTTAACTTGTTTAACTCACTCCAAAATTTTTTCTTATTTTCATTAAAATTTCTTGACAGTGCCTCTCCCACTCTATCATCTGCTCTCCTTTTGCACTCTCTCACCACTCTCTTTACCTTTCTTTTACTCTCCATATACTCTGCTCTTCTTATAACACTTCTGCTTTGTAAAAACCTCTCATAAGCTACCTTTTTCTCTTTTATCACACCCTTTACTTCATCATTCCACCAATCACTCCTCTTTCCTCCTGCCCCCACCCTCCTATAACCACAAACTTCTGCCCCACATTCTAATACTGCATTTTTAAAACTATTCCAACCCTCTTCAACCCCCCCACTACTCATCTTTGCACTAGCCCACCTTTCTGCCAATAGTCGCTTATATCTCACCCGAACTTCCTCCTCCCTTAGTTTATACACTTTCACCTCCCTCTTACTTGTTGTTGCCACCTTCCTCTTTTCCCATCTACCTCTTACTCTAACTGTAGCTACAACTAAATAATGATCCGATATATCAGTTGCCCCTCTATAAACATGTACATCCTGGAGCCTACCCATCAACCTTTTATCCACCAATACATAATCTAATAAACTACTTTCATTACGTGCTACATCATACCTTGTATATTTATTTATCCTCTTTTTCATAAAATATGTATTACTTATTACCAAATTTCTTTCTACACATAGCTCAATTAAAGGCTCCCCATTTACATTTACCCCTGGCACCCCAAATTTACCTACTACTCCCTCCATAACATTTTTACCCACTTTAGCATTAAAATCCCCAACCACCATTACTCTCACACTTGATTCAAAACTCCCCACGCATTCACTCAACATTTCCCAAAATCTCTCTCTCTCCTCTACACTTCTCTCTTCTCCAGGTGCATACACGCTTATTATAACCCACTTTTCACATCCAATCTTTATTTTACTCCACATAATCCTTGAATTAATACATTTATAGTCCCTCTTTTCCTGCCATAGCTTATCCTTCAACATTATTGCTACTCCTTCTTTAGCTCTAACTCTATTTGAAACCCCTGACCTAATCCCATTTATTCCTCTCCACTGAAACTCTCCCACCCCCTTCAGCTTTGTTTCACTTAAAGCCAGGACATCCAGCTTCTTCTCATTCATAACATCCACAATCATCTCTTTCTTATCATCTGCACAACATCCACGCACATTCAGACTTCCCACTTTGACAATTTTCTTCTTCTTATTCTTTTTAGTAATCTTTACAGGAAAAGGGGTTACTAGCCCATTGTTCCCGGCATTTTAGTTGACTTTTACAACACGCATGGCTTACGGAGGAAAGATTCTTATTCCACTTCCCCATGGATATAAAAGGAAAATTAATAAGACCAAGAACTATTAAGATAAAATCAAAGAAAACTCAGATGAGTGTGTATAAATAAATGTGTACATGTATGTGTAGTGTGACCTAAGTGTAAGTAGAAGTAGCAAGACATGCCTGTAATCTTGCATATTTATGAGACAGACAAAAGACATCAGCAATCCTACCATCATGTAAAACAATCACAGGCTTCGTTTTACACTCACTTGGCAGGACGGTAGTACCTCCCTGGGTGGTTGCTGTCTACCAACCTACTACCTATATATATATATATATATATATATATATATATAAATATATAAATATATAAATATATAAATATATAAATATATAAATATATAAATATATATATATATATACATATATACATATATACATATATTCATATATACATATATATATATACATATATATTGTTGCAACCCCTGAATGGGTTACAATGATTATTATGTATATATGTAATGTATATTATCTTTTCATTTAATTTTATATTGCTTATATTTGCGATAATAGCTAAATCGTAAATGTATGACTTTATATTATTATTTGACTGTTATATTGTTATTTAGCTTATGTTGTTAGGATGTTTATAAAATGTGCTCAGTTAGTCTTGATTGTCAAACTACTGTAATTATCGCTTGTCGCTCGTTATACTGCCGGCTTCTGAGCTGCAGTTGTCCACGTAGCTATCATGTGATCGAGGGGGGGGTGTCCTCACCTCGTGTGAAGTATTCAGTCTGCTGGAGACTCGCTTGCTGGTTGGACAGATTGTCTGTCTCATTATTCTTGTTAGTTCTGTAGAACTTTGTTCACAGAACATTGTAAAGACTTAGTGATTTTCGACGTTGTACTGAGGTTGTGTGTCCTATTGACACTCTGAACATCTCAGGTCCTGAGCTATAGCTTCTGACCTAACTTTGTACTGGTTCCTGTGTATTGTCACAGTCACAGTTTTTCCTATGCTGAACGTAGATTCAGTTTTATGGGAGTTTTGTAACTTGTGGAGGATCTGCAGATGGTCCCTACTTAGTGTCGTTATATTATTTCCCAGTTCCTGATTCTGTGTCGCAGTCGCTTGATATTGCATTGCTATTGGGCTTAGCATTCTTTGTTGTTCAAGCAGACTGTTCGGGTTGCCAGTCGGTCAAGAAGTTAGTTTATTTGAGGACTTTGTCAGTCACTTGTTTAAGTCTTATTCGAGTCTTGAGACATAGCTAACTACTTAAGAGCACTTACACGCATACACACACTTACTTGTACATATTTGTAATATCTTATTAAATGTTAATGTACCTGACGGTACTTAAGAATTATAAATGTGATATGTGCTTTCAGCATAATAATATTGAACTCGAGAGATTGATTTTATTTTGATTGCTGTAATTAATTTAATTTGATAATATACCTCTAGACAACTTACTACTTAATAAATTTATTAAATTTTAATTTCTCTAGTTAGTAGCCTACCAGTTGTAATCCTAAAGCACTATTGAACCATACTGAATTTTAATGGATAATTGGACAAGGATACTGACTACTTGTTACGAAAACCCAGTAACAGGCTGGATGCTAGAAGGGCAGTCCTTTCTAGTATTCACTGGAGATCTCTAAGCTTTTAGAATCGCGTTTTTTGTAACAAATGGGGGCCTGTCCGGGAGGCTCTTGATCCAAGGTGTTGGAGAAATTGTCCAGTTTGACATACTAGTGAATCTATGATCAAACACTTTGAGTACTTTCCTAATCTGAAGACTTTGAGTTTAGTCTTGTACAACATACCAGGTGGATGTATGTACCTGACTGAGTCTCTTGATCCAAGGAGATGGAAATACTGTTTATGAGTTCTAACTCATAACTCTTCTTTTACAACCCCATCTATAAATATATTAAACAACCATGGTGACATTACACATCCCTGTCTAAGACCTACTTTTACCGGGAAGTATTCTCCCTCTCTTCTACACACTCTAACCTGAGCCTCACTATCCTCATAAAAGCTCTTTACAGCATTTAGTAACTTACCACCTATTCCATATACTTGCAACATCTGCCACATTGCTCCTCTATCCACTCTATCATATGCCTTTTCTAAATCCATAAATGCAATAAAAACTTCCCTACCTTTATCTAAATACTGTTCACATATATGCTTCAATGTAAACACTTGATCTACACATCCCCTACCCACTCTGAAGCCTCCTTGCTCGTCCGCAATTCTACATTCTGTCTTACCTCTAATTCTTTCAATTATAACCCTACCGTATACTTTTCCTGGTATACTCAGTAAACTTATTCCTCTATAATTTTTACAATCTCTTTTGTCCCCTTTCCCTTTATATAAAGGGACTATACATGCTCTCTGCCAATCCCTAGGTACCTTCCCCTCTTTCATACATTTATTAAACAAAAGTACCAACCACTCCAACACTATATCCCCCCCTGCTTTTAACATTTCTGTCATGATCCCATCAGTTCCAGCTGCTTTACCCCCTTTCATTCTACGTAATGCCTCACGTACCTCCACCACACTTACATTCTGCTCTTCTTCACTCCTAAAAGATGGTATACCTCCCTGGCCAGTGCATGAATTTACCGCCTCCCTTTCTTCCTTAACATTTAAAAGTTCCTCAAAATATTCTCGCCATCTACCTAATGCCTCCCTCTCCCCATCTACTAACTCCCCTACTCTGTTTTTAACTGACAAATCCATACTTTCCCTAGGCTTTCTTAACTTGTTTAACTCACTCCAAAATTTTTTCTTATTTTCATTAAAATTTCTTGACAGTGCCTCTCCCACTCTTTCATCTGCTCTCCTTATAAGCGACTATTGGCAGAAAGGTGGGCTAGTGCAAAGATGAGTAGTGGGGGGGTTGAAGAGGGTTGGAATAGTTTTAAAAATGCAGTATTAGAATGTGGGGCAGAAGTTTGTGGTTATAGGAGGGTGGGGGCAGGAGGAAAGAGGAGTGATTGGTGGAATGATGAAGTAAAGGGTGTGATAAAAGAGAAAAAGGTAGCTTATGAGAGGTTTTTACAAAGCAGAAGTGTTATAAGAAGAGCAGAGTATATGGAGAGTAAAAGAAAGGTAAAGAGAGTGGTGAGAGAGTGCAAAAGGAGAGCAGATGATAGAGTGGGAGAGGCACTGTCAAGAAATTTTAATGAAAATAAGAAAAAATTTTGGAGTGAGTTAAACAAGTTAAGAAAGCCTAGGGAAAATATGGATTTGTCAGTTAAAAACAGAGTAGGGGAGTTAGTAGATGGGGAGATGGAGGTATTGGGTAGATGGCGAGAATATTTTGAGGAACTTTTAAATGTTAAGGAAGAAACAGAGGCAGTAATTTCATGCACTGGTCAGGGAGGTATACCATCTTTTAGGAGTGAAGAAGAGCAGAATGTAAGTGTGGGGGAGGTACGTGAGGCATTACGTAAAATGAAAGGGGGTAAAGCAGCTGGAACTGATGGGATCATGACAGAAATGTTAAAAGCAGGGGGGGATATAGTGTTGGAGTGGTTGGTACTTTTGTTTAATAAATGTATGAAAGAGGGGAAGGTACCTAGGGATTGGCAGAGAGCATGTATAGTCCCTTTATATAAAGGGAAAGGGGACAAAAGAGACTGTAAAAATTATAGAGGAATAAGCTTACTGAGTATACCAGGAAAAGTGTACGGTAGGGTTATAATTGAAAGAATTAGAGGTAAGACAGAATGTAGGATTGCGGATGAGCAAGGAGGTTTTAGAGTGGGTAGGGGATGTGTAGATCAGGTGTTTACATTGAAGCATATATGTGAACAGTATTTAGATAAAGATAGGGAAGTTTTTATTGCATTTATGGATTTAGAAAAGGCATATGATAGAGTGGATAGAGGAGCAATGTGGCAGATGTTGCAAGTATATGGAATAGGTGGTAAGTTATTAAATGCTGTAAAGAGTTTTTATGAGGATAGTGAGGCTCAGGTTAGGGTGTGTAGAAGAGAGGGAGACTACTTCCCGGTAAAAGTAGGTCTTAGACAGGGATGTGTAATGTCACCATGGTTGTTTAATATATTTATAGATGGGGTTGTAAAGGAAGTAAATGCTAGGGTGTTTGGGAGAGGGGTGGGATTAAATTATGGGGAATCAAATTCAAAATGGGAATTGACACAGTTACTTTTTGCTGATGATACTGTGCTTATGGGAGATTCTAAAGAAAAATTGCAAAGGTTAGTGGATGAGTTTGGGAATGTGTGTAAAGGTAGAAAGTTGAAAGTGAACATAGAAAAGAGTAAGGTGATGAGGGTGTCAAATGATTTAGATAAAGAAAAATTGGATATCAAATTGGGGAGGAGGAGTATGGAAGAAGTGAATGTTTTCAGATACTTGGGAGTTGACGTGTCGGCGGATGGATTTATGAAGGATGAGGTTAATCATAGAATTGATGAGGGAAAAAAGGTGAGTGGTGCGTTGAGGTATATGTGGAGTCAAAAAACGTTATCTATGGAGGCAAAGAAGGGAATGTATGAAAGTATAGTAGTACCAACACTCTTATATGGGTGTGAAGCTTGGGTGGTAAATGCAGCAGCGAGGAGACGGTTGGAGGCAGCGGAGATGTCCTGTTTAAGGGCAATGTGTGGTGTAAATATTATGCAGAAAATTCGGAGTGTGGAAATTAGGAGAAGGTGTGGAGTTAATAAAAGTATTAGTCAGAGGGCAGAAGAGGGGTTGTTGAGGTGGTTTGGTCATTTAGAGAGAATGGATCACAGTAGAATGACATGGAAAGCATATAAATCTATAGGGGAAGGAAGGCGGGGTAGGGGTCGTCCTCGAAAGGGTTGGAGAGAGGGGGTAAAGGAGGTTTTGTGGGTAAGGGGCTTGGACTTCCAGCAAGCGTGCGTGAGCGTGTTAGATAGGAGTGAATGGAGACGAATGGTACTTGGGACCTGACGATCTGTTGGAGTGTGAGCAGGGTAATATTTAGTGAAGGGATTCAGGGAAACCGGTTATTTTCATATAGTCGGACTTGAGTCCTGGAAATGGGAAGTACAATGCCTGCACTTTAAAGGAGGGGTTTGGGATATTGGCAGTTTGGAGGGATATGTTGTGTATCTTTATATGTTTATGCTTCTAGACTGTTGTATTCTGAGCACCTCTGCAAAAACAGTGATAATGTGCGAGTGTGGTGAAAGTGTTGAATGATGATGAAAGTATTTTCTTTTTGGGGATTTTCTTTCTTTTTTGGGTCACCCTGCCTCGGTGGGAGACGGCCGACTTGTTGAAAAAAAAAAAAAAATTTATATTTTTTTTTTTTTTTTTATTATCACACCGGCCGATTCCCACCAAGGCAGGGTGGCCCGAAAAAGAAAAACTTTCACCATCATTCACTCCATCACTGTCTTGCCAGAAGGGTGCTTTACACTACAGTTTTTAAACTGCAACACTAACACCCCTCCTTCAGAGTGCAGGCACTGTACTTCCCATCTCCAGGACTCAAGTCCGGCCTGCCGGTTTCCCTGAATCCCTTCATAAATGTTACTTTGCTCACACTCCAACAGCACGTCAAGTATTAAAAACCATTTGTCTCCATTCACTCCTATCAAACACGCTCACGCATGCCTGCTGGAAGTCCAAGCCCCTCGCACACAAAACCTCCTTTACCCCCTCCCTCCAACCCTTCCTAGGCCGACCCCTACCCCGCCTTCCTTCCACTACAGACTGATACACTCTTGAAGTCATTCTGTTTCGCTCCATTCTCTCTACATGTCCGAACCACCTCAACAACCCTTCCTCAGCCCTCTGGACAACAGTTTTGGTAATAATATATATATATATATATATATATATATATATATATATATATATATATATATATATATATATATATATATATATATATATATATATATATATATATATATATATATATATATATATATATATATATATATATATATATATATATATATATATATATATATATATATATATATATATATATATATATATATATATATATATATATATATATATATTTATTTTCAGTTCATCATTGTCTAAATTTTTTGTTACCCTCATCACCTTGCTCTTCTAATTATTCACTTTTAATTTCTTTCTTTTACATACCCTCCCAAATTCATTCACCAACCTCTGTAATTTGTCTTCAGAATCATGAAACAGAACTTTGTTACTAGTCAATGCTTACAGAGATAACTCCCATTCTGTACCAGATCCCATTCACTTCTTTCACAGCTGCATTTAATGTTAACCCTTTCGCTGACTGCTTTGAAGTCACTGTCAGTCCCGTAGTACTACAATATGAGCTCAGCTCACGCAGATAAGCTGCGGCCGGTAAATTTGGGCCTGGATATGAGAGAATGGGTCAGTGTGTTAAGTGTGCACCATATAAAAAATCCTGCAGCACGCAGTACATAATGAGAAAAAACTATGGCCGTGTTTTGGGTTAAAACAGTAACTTTGTGGTGTATTTTTGTATGGTTTTTATGGTTGTATTCTCGGCCTCTTGGTCTCCTTTAATAGAATGGAAGATATACTACAGAAACAGAGATGATTTTGACTAGTTTTAAGACTGAAAATAGCTTTAAATTGAGCTGAAAGTAGTGGAAATGTTTGATTTTTGCAGATGTTCAAGAGTAAACAAATCATGTCACATGTCCAATACATGTCATCTGGTGGGTCTGACATGCATTCACAAATGTGCTGATATTATTTATACAATTATTACAATATTGCATAACAGTAAATCTTGTATATTCTATGTGAATAAAAATTCTTCGTGTGAATAAAAAATCAAAATGGAATTCATGTGTAAAGCTTGGGAACAACTATCGAACAGAGGAAATGTATGTAAGTGCCAGGAATACCTGCACTGTTTATTCTAAACCTTATTTTGAAACTGGAATATTTTGAAATTTGTGTGAAACTGGCTTAAGTGAATGTTAGATAAGAGTGCAAGGAGACAAGTGAGTGTTTAATGGACTTCATGTTGAACTGAGTGCAAGGTAACTTTTACAGAGGGATTCAAGGAAGCAAGTTAGTTGGACTTGAGTATCTGCACTTTGAAGGGGTGGTGATCCTGCAGTCAAAGGATAATCTGAATTGTGAAAGCAACACATTTCTAACAAGAGACCAACTAAATAAATGATGGTGAATGCATTTCCTTTTTTTTGGGGGGGAGGGGGGTGTATTTTACCTTGATAGGAGACACAACCATTGAGGTAAAAAAATTATTTTACCATACAACTAATTAAAATGCTGTCTTGTCAGAAATACAAGGATATCACAATTCAAATGACTCCCTGAAGTTTAGAAAAGATTTTTAGACAGCCCCCAACTTACCTGAAGCTCCCTGGGGTATTAATGCAGCGACCACCACGACACAGTCCAGTGACACGGTCACACTCATTTATATCTGTGGATCTCACAAATACAGTCATGATAGGTACAATATATCCTTCAAGCATGCAAATTAATGAGATGTGCATTATATGTACAGTGCTTTAATATAGTATCTTTAACCTTCATACAAATTTACTATGTCATATCTGCATGCCTCTGCAAAAACAGTGATTATGTGTGAATGATGGTGAAAGTGTTTCTTTCATTTTTAGGCCACCCTGCCTCGGTGGGAGATGGCCAACGTTAAAAAAAAAAAATGTGCACAGTAGAATCTCTACAATCTTACAGGTCTGATACAAAGCGTCTTTTGGACTACTAATTTTTCACTCATACACATTCTTTTTGTCTATCTTCTTCAATCTCTAAAACTTTGCACACATGCCAAATTGCAGGTCAGAAATTAGGCAGAAAAAGAAAATGAAATTAATTCAGTAAATAAATCCTGTGAGTAATTATGTCAACACTGCTTGTCAGGTCAGGTCTACAGGTGATCCACTCTCACATTACTTGTTACCTCAACAGGTGACAAACTGTAGTTAATAAACTTACCAAGTGTTATTTATAATTTATGTAAGAAATTGCATAGCTAATAGACATAACAAAATTCAAGAAATTCCTTTTTTTTTTTCAAAATCCTGGTGCACTGGATGAAATCTGATCCATTTGATTCTGCTTTTATTAACCCTTTCACTGTTGACAGCCCTCATCACAAACCTGCTCTCAGTGTTGAAAAATATTAAAAAAAAAAAATTATTTTTTCTTACCAAAATCTTAAGAATATTTTTCTGAGTGTTTTAAAAGAAAAAAATTTTGCAATCACTAGTTACTGAGATACAGAAGCGTGAAGTTGATAGAAAGTTTACCTGGAGAGAGTTCCGGGGGTCAATGCTCCCGCAGCCCGGTCTGTGACCAGGCCTCCTGGTGGATCAGAGCCTGATCAACCAGGCTGTTAATGCTGGCTGCACGCAAACCAACGTACGAGCCACAGCCCGGCTGGTCAGGAACCGACTTTAGGTGCTTGTCCAGTGCCAGCTTGAAGACTGCCAAAGTGAACCGCTTACGGCAACGTTGGCGACTGCCTCTCACTCGGTAATATTATTTTTAATTTTATTCTAGATTTTTTCCTTTCTTTTCTAATATTTTATTTTTTCAAGTATATTTTGTGTCCTGCAAGACCAATATAATGCATAATGTATATATCAACTCATTGTATGCAACACAATAACCACACAAATACTGTTATCAATACGATGTTTACGTAACTTGTTTACACAAACGCACGCTGCCTTCCACATCCACACCATCTTCCCCACCACCCATGCTACCTTCCCAAACATCCACACTGGAAATAAGTCACTTTGACTTTTTTGGGTTATCCTAGGTTCTCTACACTTGCTGTTATGTATGATAATCTATGTAACTGTATTCGTGTATACCTGAATCAACTTACTTACACACCATCTTCCCAACCATCCACACAATCTTCCCCACCATCCATGCTGTCTTCCCCACCATCCAAGCTGCCTTCTCCAACACCCAAGCTGCATTCCCTTTTCACTATCTATATCTGGTATCCTGGGCATTGCTTTCGGTCACAAACTCCTCAAAATTGTGAAATTCATCTTCACTGACACTTCCATCTGCGTTAGAACTATCACTTGGGAAGAGAAGAGTCCCAAATTTGCCGGGGTGTGAGATAATTCTTACTGCAAGGCATAGTAAACAAGGACTACTGCAATGGCGTTCCCACAATGCATTGTGGTTGCTCTGATTTTTTTTACTGTGCACACTGACTACGCAGACCCATTCTCTGACATGTAGGTCTACCAGCTTTCTCCCACTAGATTTGAAGCCGCTAGAATTTTGGCATAGTACTATGGCACCAACACTAGCTCGTAAGCCATAGTACTATGGCACCAACACTAGCTCGTAAGCCATAGTACTATGGTACCAACACTAGCTCGTAAGCCATAGTACTATGGTACCAACACTAGCTCGTAAGCCATAGTACTATGGCACCAACACTAGCTCGTAAGCCATAGTACTATGGCACCAACACTAGCTCGTAAGCCATAGTACTATGGTACCAACACTAGCTCGTAAGCCATAGTACTATGGTACCAACAGTGAAAGGGTTAAGGCAGAATCTGTTTGAAATGAAGATTACAATACCTTAGTAACTCAGCAAACATTCATTAAAAATACAGAAATAATTTTTTTTTACCCTATCAGCAATTTCCCACCAAGGCAGGATAGCCCAAAGAAGGAAATATAATCACCCATCACTAATTCAATACAGAAGGGCCCCGCTTTATGGCTTTTCGCCTTACGGCTTTCTGCTAATACAGACATTTCAAATTATGACCAAAACTCACTATATGGTTCTCCTCCAACTTTCTAATATGGTCACTGCACACCACCCTGTTTGTTTAATCTCCTTGAGCTCCATGAGCACTGTGTCTCTCCATTTTGTCTGGAAACTTTCCAAAATTTCAATTGTTTTCAAGTTACATATTTCATATTTTATATATATATATATTTATTTTAACAAGTCGGCCATCTCCCACCGAGGCAGGGTGACCCAAAAAGAAAGAAAATACTTTCATTATCATTCAACACTTTCACCTCACTCACATATATTTTTTTTTTTTTTTTTTTCAACAAGTCGGCCGTCTCCCACCGAGGCAGGGTGACCCAAAAAAGAAAGAAAATCCCCAAAAAGAAAATACTTTCATCATCATTCAACACTTTCACCACACTCGCACATTATCACTGTTTTTGCAGAGGTGCTCAGAATACAACAGTCTAGAAGCATACACATATAAAGATACACAACATATCCCTCCAAACTGCCAATATCCCAAACCCCTCCTTTAAAGTGCAGGCATTGTACTTCCCATTTCCAGGACTCAAGTCCGACTATATGAAAATAACCGGTTTCCCTGAATCCCTTCACTCAATATTACCCTGCTCACACTCCAACAGATCGTCAGGTCCCAAGTACCATTCGTCTCCATTCACTCCTATCTAACACGCTCACGCACGCTTGCTGGAAGTCCAAGCCCCTTACCCACAAAACCTCCTTTACCCCCTCTCTCCAACCCTTTCGAGGACGACCCCTACCCCGCCTTCCCTCCCCTATAGATTTATACGCTTTCCATGTCATTCTACTTTGATCCATTCTCTCTAAATGACCAAACCACCTCAACAACCCCTCTTCTGCCCTCTGACTAATACTTTTATTAACTCCTCACCTTCTCCTAATTTCCACACTCCGAATTTTCTGCATAATATTTACACCACACATTGCCCTTAAACAGGACATCTCCACTGCCTCCAACCGTCTCCTCGCTGCTGCATTTACCACCCAAGCTTCACACCCATATAAGAGTGTTGGTACTACTATACTTTCATACATTCCCTTCTTTGCCTCCATAGATAACGTTTTTTGACTCCACACATACCTCAACGCACCACTCACCTTTTTTCCCTCATCAATTCTATGATTAACCTCATCCTTCATAAATCCATCCGCTGACACGTCAACTCCCAAGTATCTGAAAACATTCACTTCTTCCATACTCCTCCTCCCCAATTTGATATCCAATTTTTCTTTATCTAAATCATTTGACACCCTCATCACCTTACTCTTTTCTATGTTCACTTTCAACTTTCTACCTTTACACACATTCCCAAACTCATCCACTAACCTTTGCAATTTTTCTTTAGAATCTCCCATAAGCACAGTATCATCAGCAAAAAGTAACTGTGTCAATTCCCATTTTGAATTTGATTCCCCATAATTTAATCCCACCCCTCTCCCAAACACCCTAGCATTTACTTCCTTAACAACCCCATCTATAAATATATTAAACAACCATGGTGACATTACACATCCCTGTCTAAGACCTACTTTTACTGGGAAGTAGTCTCCCTCTCTTCTACACACCCTAACCTGAGCCTCACTATATATATATACATATATATACTCTGATAATTATACTCATGTGTACCTGTACCTAAATAAACTTACACACTGTGCTGGCATGCAGGTACACATTAAAATCATTAAGAGTGTCTTATTAGTCTCAAAGATGCCATATTAATAATGATAATAATAATACTAAAATGCAATAATAATCACTCTGAGGCACATTAAATGTCATATATTACATTACTATAGATATTTTTATTAATCCACCTATGATTTTTTTTCAAAATTATACAGTGGACCCTTGGTTATCAGCCATTCCAGATATCGGCCAATTCGGTTATCGCCCGTTTTTTTGGCTGAAATTTTATTCCAGTTACCGGCCATTATTTTGCTTATCGGCCGTATTGGATGCGTCCACCTGCCCACCAGCTGCTCGTGCATTCATGAGTCAGTCTGGCTGTGTCTCTGGGCAAGTGTAAAAACTTCTGCTCATTCATCCAAACATTTCGCTATAATCTATTGTTTTTGGTGGTTACTGATTGGGTGCAACTGCAAAATAAGCCATGGGTCCAAAGAAAGTTCCTAGTAAAGTTCCTTTGGTAAAGAAAGTGAGAAACACGATGGAATTTAAGAAAGAAGTTGTTGAAAAGTATAAGAGTGGTGTTTGAGTGCTAGAACTTTCTGGCAAAGAAAGTAGAAATCAAGGAAGCTAATGTTGCAAAAGGGAGTTTAGTAGGGAGGCAGGGAGTGTAGCAGGCAGGCATGGAGTGTAGTGGGGAGGCTGGACCCCAGTGAAAATATGTCACTCTGCCTGACTTTTTTTGGGTTATCCTAGGTTCTTTACACATATGCTGTGAAAGGGAGGCAGGGAGTGTAGCAGGGAGGCAGGGAGTGTAGCATGGATTGAGGGAGTGTAGCAGGGAGGCAGGGAGTGCAGCATGCATGCAGGGAGTGTAGCATGGAGGGAGGGAGTGTAGCAGGGAGGCAAGGAGTATAGCAGGCAGGCAGGGAGTATAGCATGGAGGGAGGGAGTGTAGCAGGGAAACACGGAGTGTGGAAAGAAGGCAGGGAGTGTAACAGGCAGACAGGGAGTGTAGCATGGAGGGAGGGAGTGTAGCAGGGAAGCAGGGAGTGCAGCAGGCATGCAGGGAGTGTAGCATGGAGGGAGGGAGTGTAGCAGGGAGGCAGGGAGTGTAGCATGGAGGAAGGGAGTGTAGCATGGAGGAAGGGAGTGTAGCAGGGAGGCACGGAGTGTAGTATGGGAGGGAGTGTAGCAGGGAAGCGGGGAGTATGGAAGGGTGGCAGGGAGTGTAGCAGGCAGGCAGGGAGTGTAGCAGGCATGCAGGGAGTGTAGCAGGCATGCAGGGAGGAAAGTAACCCCAAAGAGGGCTTTGATACCTGAAGTCCTTATGGAGGGAGATTCCCCTTCCAAAAAATAATCAGTCCTCCCTCTCTCCTCCTCCCTGTCTTCCATAAACCAACAAGAGTCTTCAATAAAGGTATGTAATAGTGATTTAAATGTTCATTTTTTAATTTATTTACAGAAGACCGTCATTTAGCACAGTAGTTACATTCCTGAAAAGTGCTGTGTTAGGTAAAATCGTGTTAAATAAACTGAGGAACTTATGGGAAAAATAGGGTTACGATTCTGAGAGCCCCCAAAAAGCCAAACAACTTTTTTTTGGCCTCCACATCTTACAAAAATATAAGTGAATATGTAGTTGTGGTTCACTGTTGTGATGTAGTATGTTGTTTTTACTGCTTAACCCTTTCAGGGTTGGTGCCGTACTAGTATGGCTTGCACACCAGGGTTGGTGCCACACTAGTACGCCTAAATTCTAGCGCCTTCAAATCTAGCGAGAGAAAGCTGGCAGGCCAACATATGAAAGAATGGGTCTATGTGGTCAGTGTGTGCAGTATAAAAAAAATACTGCAGCACACAGTGTATAATGAGAAAAAAAAAACTCCGACCGTGTCTTTGGTTTAAAACAGAGACCAGTTTTCCTGGTCTCATTTTATAGAATGAAAGACATATTATGGAAATTGAGATGATTTTTATTGGTTTCACAATGAAAAGTACCTTGAAACTGAGCTCGAAGTAGCAGAAATGTTCGATTTTTGCCAAAGTTCAAAAGTAAATAAATCAAGCCACGTGTCCAATACACGTCAACTGGTGAGTCTAATATTCTTTCATAAGTGTGCAGATATTATTTATACCATTTCTACACCATTTCTATACTAATGCAGTAGTCTGCATAACAGTAAATCTTCTATTTTTTGTGAGAATAAAAATTCGAAGTAGAAAGCAAAAGAAATATAACAGAGGCCTGGAGACATGACTAATGAACAGAGAAAATGTTATTTTAGTGCCAGGAATGTCTGTCTTGTTTATTCTGGATCCTATTTCGAAATTGGCATTTTTTGAAATTTGTGTGAAATTGGCAGAATTGGCAATTTCGGGCCACTTTATTGGATAATTGAAACTGGTAAATGGGTTGTTTCTTGTACTCATTCGATAGAAAAAATGGAGTTCTAGCGAAATAGTTATGATTTTTGTCGACTAGTACATTGGAATTGGCCAAAAATAGGGCTCAAAGTGGGCGAAATCGCCGATATGTAAACATTGTTGAGACTGCTAACTTCGCAAGAGCATAATTCCGTAGGCTTTCCATTAAATTTCATACTTTTGGTGTCATTATGATCGGGAAAAGATTCTCTATCATTTCATAAGAAAAAATAATAATTTTTTTTCCGAAAATTTTCTGACCCTGAGAACAAGTTTCGGAGAGGGCCTGCTGACCCTGAAAGGGTTAAGACTACAAATGTAACAGAAATAATAATATTTCTTACCTTAAATTGTGGGTGCTGGTGTTTGTGGATGATTGTGAAGAGAGTGGAGAATTATGCTGTGGCCCTACTGGGCTGAGGTGGATGGTAGAGGTTCTGGTACTGAAGTCAATGGTTGTATTGGAGTGTCTAACTTTAAGTCATTCAGTCAGTCACTCAAGTCATTCAGTCAAGTCACTCAATAAGTCAGTCAAGTCACTCAGTAAGTCAGTCAAGTTACTCAGTAAGTCAGCCAAGTCACTCAGTAAGTCAATCAAGTCACTCAGTAAGTCCATCAAGTCATTCAGTAAGTCAGTCAAGTCACTCAGTAAGTCAGTCAAGTCATTAAGTCAGTCAAGTCATTCAGTAAGTCAGTCAAGTCACTTGTAAGTCATTCAGTCAGTCAGTCAAGTCACTCAGTAAGTCAGTCAAGTCATTCAGTAAGTCAGTCAAGTCACTCAAGTCATTCAGTCAAGTCACTCAGTAAGTTAGTCAAGTCATTCAGTAAGTCAGGCAAGCCATTCAGTAAGCCAGACAAGCACCTAAAGTCGGTTCCTGACCAGCCAGACTGTGGCTCATACGTTGGTTTGCGTGCAGCCAGCAGTAACAGCCTGGTTGATCAGGCTCTGATCCACCAGGAGGCCTGGTCACAGACCGGGCCGCGGGGGCGTTGACCCCCGGAACTCTCTCCAGGTAAACTCCAGGTAAGTCAGTCAAGTTATTCAGTGAGTCAGTCAAATCACTCCTAAGTCATTCAGTCAGTCAGTCAAGTCACTCAGTATGTCAGTCAAGTCACTCAGTAAGTCAGTTAAGTCACTCAGTAAGTCAGTCAGTCATTCAGTAAGTCAGTCATTCAGTAAGTCAGTCACTCAGTAAGTCAGTCACTCAGTAAGTCAGTCATTCAGTCAGGCACACAAACTCATGTTTACCTCTTTTTCTCTGTACAAAGTAACACTTCATTACAGCTACAGGTCATCTCTTGTCTAATATCTTTGTTTCTTTGTTAATTCTAAGACTTAAGTGCTTATACCTCTTCATGCCACTTTCAGTAACACTGGTATGGCTACTGAGTGTCATGATTGCTTGGCAGATACAAGATATAGTAATTAAAATATCATAACACAATTCACAAACACAGCTGCCTTGTAGCAGAGAAAGCCTGGACACTTATGAATTATGAACGCTGGGGTGGTGGAGTGGTGTTGGGGAGTGGCAGGGGATGGCAGGAGGGCTCCATGGCTGCTCCACATCAAGGCGGCTGCTGGAGCAAAACAGAATTTTTTTTTCCTTCCAACAAACTGAACTGTGTTAAATTAATTATACATGTTACATTCTTCAATCGTGCAATACTCAAATCGTACCAAATAAACTCGTGCTAAAAGACGGTCTACTGTAGTTCTCATTGTTTTGTGTATGTAAAACTATAATTAATCTTTAAAAAATTTATTTTTTTGTTAATATTTTGGGTGTCTGGAATAGAGTAATTGTATTTACATTAATTCTTATGGGAAATATTATTCCGGTTTTAAGCCATTTCGGTTTTAGGCCAACCTTCTGGAACGGATTATAAAACTGGGATGCTTTAATGTGCGTGGATGTAGTGCGGATGACAAGAAACAGATGATTGCTGATGTAATGAATGAAAAGAAGTTGGATGTCCTGGCCCTAAGCAAAACAAAGCTGAAGGGGGTAGGGGAGTTTCGATGGGGGGAAATAAATGGGATTAAATCTGGAGTATCTGAGAGAGTTAGAGCAAAGGAAGGGGTAGCAGTAATGTTGAAGGATCAGTTATGGAAGGAGAAAAGAGAATATGAATGTGTAAATTCAAGAATTATGTGAATTAAAGTAAAGGTTGGATGCGAAAAGTGGGTCATAATAAGCGTGTATGCACCTGGAGAAGAGAGGAATGTAGAGGAGAGAGAGAGATTTTGGGAGATGTTAAGTGAATGTATAGGAACCTTTGAACCAAGTGAGAGAGTAATTGTGGTAGGGGACCTGAATGCTAAAGTAGGAGAAACTTTTAGAGAGGGTGTGGTAGGTAAGTTTGGGGTGCCAGGTGTGAATGATAATGGGAGCCCTTTGATTGAACTTTGTATAGAAAGGGGTTTAGTTATAGGTAATACATATTTTAAGAAAAAGAGGATAAATAAGTATACAAGATATGATGTAGGGCGAAATGACAGTAGTTTGTTGGATTATGTATTGGTAGATAAAAGACTGTTGAGTAGACTTCAGGATGTACATGTTTATAGAGGGGCCACAGATATATCAGATCACTTTCTAGTTGTAGCTACACTGAGAGTAAAAGGTAGATGGGATACAAAGAGAATAGAAGCATCAGGGAAGAGAGAGGTGAAGGTTTATAAACTAAAAGAGGAGGCAGTTAGGGTAAGATATAAACAGCTATTGGAGGATAGATGGGCTAATGAGAGCATAGGCAATGGGGCCGAAGAGGTATGGGGTAGGTTTAAAAATGTCGTGTTAGAGTGTTCAGCAGAAGTTTGTGGTTACAGGAAAGTGGGTGCGGGAGGGAAGAGGAGCGATTGGTGGAATGATGATGTAAAGAGAGTAGTAAGGGAGAAAAAGTTAGCATATGAGAAGTTTTTACAAAGTAGAAGTGATGCAAGGAGGGAAGAGTATATGGAGAAAAAGAGAGAGGTTAAGAGAGTGGTGAAGCAATGTAAAAAGAGAGCAAATGAGAGAGTGGGTGAGATGTTACCAACAAATTTTGTTGAAAATAAGAAAAAGTTTTGGAGTGAGATTAACAAGTTAAGGAAGCCTTGAGAACAAATGGATTTGTCAGTTAAAAATAGGAGAGGAGAATTATTAAATGGAGAGTTAGAGGTATTGGGAAGATGGAGGGAATATTTTGAGGAATTGTTAAATGTTGATGAAGATAGGGAAGCTGTGATTTCGTGTATAGGGCAAGGAGGAATAACATCTTGTAGGAGTGAGGAAGAGTCAGTTGTGAGTGTGGGGGAAGTTCGTGAGGCAGTAGGTAAAATGAAAGGGGGTAAGGCAGCCGGGATTGATGGGGTAAAGATAGAAATGTTAAAAGCAGGTGGGGATATAGTTTTGGAGTGGTTGGCGCAATATTTAATAAAAGTACGGAAGAGGGTAAAGTACCTAGGGACTGGCAGAGAGCATGCATAGTTCCTTTGTATTAAGGCAAAGGGGACAAAAGAGTGCAAAAATTATAGGGGGATAAGTCTGTTGAGTATACCTGGTAAAGTGTATGGTAGAGTTATTATTGAAAGAATTAAGAGTAAGACGGAGAATAGGATAGCAAATGAACAAGGAGGCTTTAGGAAAGGTAGGGGGTGTGTGGACCAGGTGTTTACAGTGAAACATGTTAAGTGAACAGTATTTAGATAAGGCTAAAGAGGTCTTTGTGGCATTTATGGATTTGGAAAAGGCATATGACAGGGTGGATAGAGGGGCAATGTGGCAGATGTTGCAGGTGTATGGTGCAGGAGGTAGGTTAATGAAAGCAGTGAAGAGTTTTTACAAGGATAGTGAGGCTCAAGTTAGAGTATGTAGGAAAGAGGGAATATTTCCCAGTAAAAGTAGGCCTTAGACAAGGATGTGTGATGTCACCGTGGTTGTTTAATATATTTATAGATGGGGTTGTAAGAAAAGTAAATGCGAGGGTCTTGGCAAGAGGCGTGGAGTTAAAAGATAAAGAATCACACACAAAGTGGGAGTTGTCACAGCTGCTCTTTGCTGATGACACTGTGCTCTTGGGAGATTCTGAAGAGAAGTTGCAGAGATTGGGGGATGAATTTGGTAGGGTATGCAAAAGAAGAAAGTTAAAAGTGAATACATGAAAGAGTAAGGTTATGAGGATAACAAAAAGATTAGGTGATGAAAGATTGGATATCAGATTGGAGGGAGAGAGTATGGAGGAGGTGAATGTATTCAGATATTTGAGAGTGGACGTGTCAGCGGATGGGTCTATGAAAGATGAGGTGAATCATAGAATTGATGAGGGGAAAAGGGTGAGTGGTGCACTTAGGAGTCTGTGGAGACAAAGAACTTTGTCCTTGGAGGCAAAGAGGGGAATGTATGAGAGTATAGTTTTACCAACGCTCTTATATGGGTGTGAAGCATGGGTGATGAATGTTGCAGCAAGGAGAAGGCTGGAGGCAGTGGAGATGTCATGTCTGAGGGAAATGTGTGGTGTGAATATAATGCAGATAATTCGTAGTTTGGAAGTTAGGAGGAGGTGCGAGATTACCAAAACTGTTGTCCAGAGGGCTGAGGAAGGGTTGTTGAGGTGGTTCAGACATGTAGAGAGAATGGAGCGAAACAGAATGACTTCAAGAGTGTATCAGTCTGTAGTGGAAGGAAGGCAGGGTAGGGGTCGGCCTAGGAAAGGTTGGAGGGAGGGGGTAAAGGAGGTTTTGTGTGCGAGGGGCTTGGACTTTCAGCAGGCATGCGTGAGCGTGTTTGATAGGAGTGAATGGAGACAAATGGTTTTTAATACTTGACGTGCTGTTGTGAATGGAGACAAATGGTTTTTAATACTTGACGTGCTGTTGGAGTGTGAGTAAAGTAACATTTGTGAAGGGATTCAGGGAAACCGGCAGGTTGGACTTGAGTCCTGGAGATGGGAAGTACAGTGCCTGCACTCTGAAGGAGGGGTGTTAATGTTGCAGTTTAAAAACTGTAGTGTAAAGCACCCCTCTGGCAAGACAGTGATGGAGTGAATGATGGTGAAAGTTTTTTCTTTTTTGGGCCACCCTGCCTTGGTGGGAATCAGCCAGTGTGATAATAATAATAATAAAACCAAGGGTCCACTGTATAATAAACCCACTACGTAACATACAAACATGATAAATACACCCCACAGAAGAATAAATTAACATAAATATGTAAATTAAAAGGACACAAGTGCAACTAATGTGACATTTTAGTGTGGCAACGTTTCGCTCTCCAGGAGCTTTGTCAAACCGTTACGGCTTGAGGTGTATAAATAGAAAACAGGAATTAATAAAGGGGATGTAAATAGAGTGCTAAAATTATCTAACAGACAGGACTCGCAGCATGGCTTCAAATTGGAAAAATTCAGATTCAGGAAGGATATAGGAAAGCACTGGTTTGGTAATAGAGTTGTGGATGAGTGGAACAAACTCCTGAGTACCGTCATAGAAGCTAAGACATTATGTAGTTTAAAAAAATAGGTTGGAAAAATACATGAGTGGGTGTGGGTGGGTGTGAGATGGACCTGACTAGCTTGTGCTACTAGGCCGGATGTCGTGCTCCTCCGTTAAGTGACGTGTCTGACCTCACTAGGTCAAGGCACTGGCTTAAGCCGGTAGGAGAATTGGACCTGCCTTTTATAGGCCAGTAGGCCTGTTCCAGTGTTCCTTCTTTCTTACGTTCTTATTACCTTGCATGGTATACATGTCAGTGAAATTGGTCTGTAGTTCAATGCTTCCTTCTTGTCTCCTTTCTTAATTTTTTTATCACATTGCCAGAAGTGCATTGATATTGCATTTCAGATACCCTTGCAAACTGCAAATATCCCCACCCCTCCTTTAGAGTGCAGGCACTGTATTTCCCACCTCCAGGACTTATGTCTGGCTAATCAGTTTCCCTGAATCCCTTCACAAAATATTACCTTGCTCACACTCCAACAGTATATCCTATCTAACACACTCACATATGCCTGCTGAATGACCAAGCCCCTTGCACACAAAACTTCCTTTACCCCCTCCCTCCTACTGTACTTTTATTTATTTATTTATTTATTTATTTATTTATTTATTTATTTTATGTCTTTGCAAACAGTACATTGAGATTTTGTATTTACAATAGTGGGTTGCAATACAAAGAGAGCCTCTATTATGCCTAGGCATTATGGGCCAACTTAACATTATTGGCTTACATACTACTTAACACTAAGGATTATATCATAGTTGTACAGTAGGAGAGTAATTATTTCATAGTTGTACAGTAGATTATTAATTATAAATGAATCAAAATTTGTATTAGACAAAAGATATATTCATATATTCGAAAATACTTTTTGTGAAAACAATGATTCAATTATATTCCTGTCAACAATGGATAAAAGGTTCAAAGTAACTGTTGAAGTTATGATGTGGGAGTACATAAGTGAGTATGTGTGTACTGAGTATTTAGTCTGAGTCTTAAATGATTTTCAGACTGGGTTACTTTAATATCTTCTGGTAATGAATTCCATATTTTGGGGCCCTTTATGTGCATAGAGTTTTTACACAGTGTGATATGGACACGAGGTATATCAAAAAAAGATCTGTCTTGTGTTGTGGTCATGTGTCCTGTTTAGGTTGGTGAGGAGAAGTTTGAGTGGAGGGTTTATGTTTGCGTGTATTGTTCTGTGTATGTAGTAGGCACATGAATAAGTATGGATGTTCTTAATGGTGAGCAGATTTAGACTTTTGAAAATTGGTGGAGTATGCTGGCGGGAGTGGGAATTTGTTATCATTCTTACTGCTGACTTTTGCTGGGTTTTAGGTGATTGGATGTTGTTGATCCCCATGCACAAATTCCATATGTAAGATAAGCGTATATGAGTGAATGGTACAGTGCCAGGAGAGCTGATTGTGGAAAATAGTAGTACCTTATCTTTGATAGTATGCCTACAGTCTTGGAGATTTTCTTGGTGATTTGTTGTATGTGTGTCCGGAACTTAAGGCTACTGTCAAGGTGGATACCTAGGAATTTTCCCTCTGTGAGTCTTGTGACTGATGATCCATTTAGCATTATGTTAATTAGATCATTTGCAGTTTTGTTTCCAAACTGAATGAAATAGGTTTTATCAGTGTTCAGGGTAAGCTTGTTAGTCATCATCCAGGCAGATATTTTCTGTAATTCGGCATTGACTGTGTTTGCTAGTATGACTATGTTTGGGTGGGAAAAGACATATGTAGTGTCATCTGCAAATAATATGGGTTTGAGTAGCTGTGATGCATTTGGTAGATCATTGATGTAGATGAGAAAGAGGAGTGGTCCAAAGACACTTCCTTGTGGGACTCCTACTGTGATTGGGTGGGTGGAAGAGTTTGCATCATTTGCATACACATATTGAGTTCTGTTACTAAGGTATGATTTTAGGTAGTTGAGGGAGTGGCCTCTGATACCACAGTGCGTTAATTTGGAGTACAGCAGTTCATGGTCGACTATATCAAAAGCTTTACGTAAATCAATGAAAATGCCCAGCGGGACTTCTATCTTTTCAAGTGTGGTATATATTAGTTCTAGCATGTGTATGATAACATCATTTGTGCTTTTATTATTCCTGAATTCAAACTGACAAGGGTTTAATATGTTGTGTGAGACGAGGTAGGAATAGATCCGCCTATGAATTATTTTTCAAAGATTTTAGAGAGCAGTGGTAAGTTATATATTGGTCTATAGTTATTCACGTCAGCTTGGACACCTCCTTTGTGGATCGGAGTGACCCTCGCTATTTTGAGGATTGTTGGGAAGGTAGATGATTCAATGGATTTGTTAAAGAGCGTTGCAATAATTGGTGACAATACTTGAGAAGCTTTTTTGTACATAAAAGCAGGCGAGTTGTTTATGTCTCCTGCCTTGTTTTTAAGGGTGTTTATGATGAGCGTAACTTTTATGGGGTTGATTGGAACTAGGAATAGCGTATTTGGGTAGGTACCTATGAGGAAGTCTGATGGATGGGTGTTTGCGCTTGGTATTTTGTTCGCTAGATTTTTTCCTATGGTGGAGAAGAAAACATTGAGTCTGTTCACTGTTTCAGTAGTTGTGAGTAGGGGTTCATCTGATTTTGTTAGTTTGATTGTTTTGTTTTTGGATAACTTTTTAGTTCCAAGAATTTCAGATAGAGTTTTCCAGGTTTTTTTCATATCGTCGTTGATGTTATTTAATCTATTTTCATAATACAATTTTTTAGACCTTCTTATCAGGCTGGTAAGTGCTGACGAGTAATGTTTAGACTGTTCTCTATGACCCATTCTATACTGTTTTTTATATCTGTGCTTTGTGTTAATGGATTTGAGGATGCTTGGTGTTAGCCAGGAATTATTCAGTCTCTTGGCTGTGATCTGTTTAGTTTTTTGGGGGCAATGTTTGTTATAGAGGCTCTGGGCTTTTTTTAGAAAATTATTTATACATTCATTCATATCTGTATATGTTTCGAGCTCATTTTGCCAATCGATGTTATTCATAGCTGATATAAAGTTGTATTACAATTGTTCTTGACTTGACTAAGTTATGACTTTATATTAGTTATGAGCAATGTACGGAAAATATATTTAATGCATTTGTTGTGTTTACTGGCTCACCCATGCAAACTTGCATCATCATTGTAGATTCAAAGCCATCATCACAGTCACATATGAAGGAGCCCGCAGTATTCTTGCAGGTACCATTGCCACAAACACCATGCATGATGCCACACTCATCAATATCTGCAGATATAATACAACTTGTAAAATATATGTGACAAAATAAAAATTTCAATATACAGTAAAAAAGTAATAAAATATCTTAGATATTAATATATGAAACAAAATATTTCAACTAGGAAATTGTGCTTGAAACTATGACAGTGTTCACTAAACTTTATAATGAGTATGAAAATTATTCCATGTATTGCAATGATCAATACTTACCTACACATTTTATGCCATCTTCATCCAACGCGTAGCCTTGATTGCATCGGCACGAAAATGAACCAATTGAGTTTCTACAGCGGCCATTGTCACACATGTCAGAATAAGTTGTGCACTCATTCACGTCTTTGCGTCCATCATAGCCATAGCTTTTGGGGCACAGTTCATCGAAGGTTTCAGCACCAGGTCGAGGGCAAGCTTCACACGACTCTCCCCAGGCCTTTCCCACTGTACAACAGCATGTGGATTTTCGGAACAGCCCCTGTAACACAAGACATAAAACTTGACTTAAAAGTGCTGACAAGGTTCTAGTCCAGTCCATTATATGATGTACCAAAAAGCTTATACTTAATAACTATAATTTAATAGTTCAGTTAGGACAGTTATAATAATGTTTTAAAGCAGGAAGGGACAAAATTTTTTAGTCATCCAAGATAATTAAACAAAAAAATTGGGGGTAAATACAGGTACCATCCGACTCATGAACGAGCTTGGTTCCAACCAACCGGTCTTAAGTCAAAATGGGCGTAAGTCGAACCTTAGAAAACTGCCTATAGGGATACTTCAAAAATCAAATCTTAATATTGTAAAGCATGTTTCAGTGTCCCCACTCTATTACATAAGAACATAAGAAACATTTCACCATTCTCCTTTTAATGGACTGATGAAGCCACTGTGTGGCGAAATGTTTCCTCATTAAAGATACCCAAGTATTGCACGTGTGTCTAATTTATCAACTTGTCGGTTCTTTGAACCATTCATCTACAATATAAGAAAGGAGGAACACTGCAGCAGGCCTGTTGGCCCAAATTAGGCATGCCTTCTCAAATCCATCCATCCATATACATTTGCCCAACCTATTTTTTATGCTACCCAAGCCATAGCTTTTGTAACCTTTCTTTCTTATGTACCAGATAACTTTTCCACCATTTGTATAACTACTACTACTACCTCTACTTGTGTGGGTGAAACGTTGGCAATAAAGTATCACACTAAACTGCTGCGTCTGACCATGGGTCTAGCAGCCCTGCTGCCAAACGCACGGCCGTAAGTCGAATGGTGGTCATAAGTCGGATGGTGAGTGTAATATAAAACAAAAGAAATTGTACCAAGTACAATTTTAGTTTAAGGATAAAGTTAATAACTGCAAAAACTAAGTTCTACCCAAAAAAAAAATTAGTAACGTTATAAAGAGGGGCAAAAATTTATTGGAAGACACGAAGACAGTCAGGATAATACTATGTTCTCCTAGCACACTGTCTTAGGAAACAACTATTGTGATACATAATAACCCAGAGACTATTGTATAGCTAGCTAGTAATAATAATTTAAAGTTGGATGTGTCTCATTAAAATGCTACTTTTTACAATATATATATTTATAACAAAATATGATTGTCTTCTTTGTTGATTACAGTATCATGTGTTTAATCCTGAGCTTACTTCTCACCTGAAAAGTAAAGTTTAAAACTGTAAGCAGAAAATAATTGTTAATAAATAACATTATCTCTTTGGGGAAGTGAACAAATATCTTGTCTCCGTAATTCATGTGAGCCATGAAAGGCAACTAAAATGCCAGGAGCAAGAGGCTAGTAACCCCTTCTCCTATATAAATTACTACATTAAAAAGAAAAACTTACGTTTTTCTTTACGTTTTTCCTAAAAAGAAAAACTTACGTTTTTCTTTTTAGGACACCCTGCCTTGGTGGGAGACAGCCAGTGTGTTAAAAAAAATGACATTATCTGAAAATTAAATGGAAGTGGTACCTCCAACTCTTTGCTGCACACGCCATTCCTGTACTCAAGGAAGCACGTCTCTTCTCTCAGGTCGAGGCATTTTGTCTTGGTGTCATCGAGGGTGAGACCAGGAGGACAGTTACAGGTAAAGGAACCATCAGTGTTTACACATTCACCACCACCCTGACAGATTCCTGGGTTCAACTGACACTCATTGATATCCTGACATGTCTTCCCATCCATCTGAAGTTAAATAATTATTATTTGGTAGCCATGAGACAAAATTTTTAATTAAAACTCAATATGAACAAATATCTCACAGTTCTTTTAGGACCATCAACACTTGTATTTTATAAAATACGGAGAAAAATCTGCAAAGCTAGCTAAAATATGCTATTTTGATTCTCAAACACATCTGCTCACTTTGTACTACTCTCTAGTCTATCCATACCTTGCTTATGGTAACTGTGCATGGGAATCAACAACAGCTAATCACCTTAAACCTGTAGTTACATAGCAAAAATCAGCTCTCAAAATAATTTAGGGATTAGGCAACACTCACTCACTCCATATTAAAAGTTTAAATATGCTTAACATACAAAATATTCACACTTTCTACTTAGCACAAAATGTCTACAGGACACTTAGTGCAAACATTAACTCACTTAAGTACTATCTGGAGAGCTGCAACAGAACACATGGACACAATGCAAGGAACAAGTATCTCTTTGACATTCCACATGTATGTCTCAATCTGTTTAAAAACTCGATGCAGAAAAAATGTCCAAAATATTTGAACTCATTGATTGAAAATGCCAAAAGTTCCCCAACATCTTTACTAATATTGTTAAAGAGAACATATTTAAAAAAAATATATAAATGCTATGTCTATTAAATGTCTGTAAATCCTCATGCTTTGATTCCTCCACATTAATTCAACCACTCAATGAATGAGTTTCATTAAATATTTCTTTATCATACAATTTACACTTCTTAGAAACTCTTAGTTATAAAAAAAATGAACCAGATATTATGACAATATTATAAAAACTGAAACAAACCTTAGCAAAACCAATAGGACAGTCACAATCAGCTGGGTTGCATATTTCACATGGGGAACCCCAAGCTTTTCCAATGGTGCAGCAACATTCTGATTTGAGAGTCACTTTTGGTAGATTGTTTTCGCAACGTCCATCCTTCACCTTAGTCCAGCATGACCCACGTCGGTTGTCTAGAAAATTTGCAAAAGTAATATATTTCCTAATGATATTAACTGGATCATGGTAAAGCTCAACACAAATTTATAAAAAAAAAAAAAATTACTGAATTAGAATAAAGGTTTATATTGTGGTAATAAATTATGTATATAAGATAGTATAAAAGCTCAAGAATAAAATCTATAAGTTATATAATAAGAATACAAGAATTTTTTATTGTAAAATCCAAAACACATATTGTTATCTTGTGTATAGGACTCTGCAATCACTTACATTCTTAGAATATGTACATTTAAATTAGCATTTAAATGATTTACAGTAGTATCTTACCAATGCAATACCTGCCAGTTGAATCAAGAATTGTTCCTTCATCACATTCACACCTGTATGAGCCAATGACATTGACACAAGTCCCTCCCACACAGGCATCCTCCCCGAGTTCACTGCACTCATCAACATCCTCGCAGACATGCGTGCTGGGATTAAGCTGTGTACCAGACGGGCAGATACACTGGTAGCTTCCTGGTGTGTTTCGACACTATAATACAACAATATAAATCAGGTTTACAGTATTACACAGCCATGAAGAATTAGCTGTTATTAGGCACTAAAACTAAATATCATATATATTTCCTTCACATTCATATACAGTATAGGCTTTAGTTGATGAAATATTTGTACGTAGTTTTGTGCTCTGTTAACCATAAGGTTTAATAAAAAGGACTTTTTACCATAACAGTCTAAGATCCTAATATTTATACTTTTGCATTAACTGATTTAATTAAACTGTAGTTAACTTTGCAACACACTTCCATTAATCAGTATCCCCTCTCAAGCCTATGTTTAACACTTCTTTTAGTTATTCATTCTTTTCCAGCTCTCTTTCCCATTAGGTACAATTTTCATATCCTAAAGGAAATATATTAGCCTCCAGCATTTTTTTACTATCAAAATGTATCACTCACACTCTATGCATTAATCAGGGTTTCAGGGCAAACAACATCAACTTTTAAGAGTCACTGAATTTCAAAGAATATTCTGACATTTTTGCAAATGCTATGAATGCAATTCATAATTCACCAACATGAATATTAATTGTATAGTGTAATTTACCTGGCCACCATCGCACAACAAGTTGTCAATGGCACATTCGTTGATGTCGTGACAGAGGCGACCAGTATCATCCACCCTATAGCCAGGATTACAAATGCAGCGATATCCTCCTTCCAAGTTCTCACAGGCACCATTTCGACAAATGGTTGGGTTCAAGGCACACTCATTGATATCTACACAAAACAAGAATTTTTTTAGGTAAAGAGGGATACTGATCAGTAAGAAATTATTACAGCTGTAATTGTTCTTATTACAACTACTGCTGCTCACACTGTATCTAACACTGCTACACTTACAACTATTATTCCAGCTGCTAACACTGCTAGTTACAACTATTACTCCAGCTACTAACACTGCTAGTTACTGTACAACTATTACTCCAGCTACTAACACTGCTAGTTATTGTACAACTATTACTCCAGCTACTAACACTGCTAGTTACTGTACAACTATTACTCCAGCTACTAACACTGCTAGTTACAATTATTATTCCAGCCACTAACACTGCTAGTTACAACTATTACTCTAGCTTCTAACACTGCTACTTACAACTATTACTCCAGATACTAACACTGCTAGTTATAACTATTACTCCAGCCACTAATACTGTTAGTTATAACTATTACTCTAACCACTAACACTGCTAGTTACAACCATTACTCAAGCCACTAACACTGCTAGTTACAATTGTTACTACAGCCACTAGCACTGCTACAGTTACAACTATTACTCCAACTTTACTTAACACAGCTACAGTTACAACTATTACTCCAACTTACCTAACATAGCTACAGTTACAACTATTACTCCAACTTTACTTAACACAGCTACAGTTACAACTATTACTCCAACTTACCTAACATAGCTACAGTTACAACTATTACTCCAACTTTACTTAACACAGCTACAGTTACAACTATTACTCCAACTTACCTAACATAGCTACAGTTACAACTATTACTCCAACTTACCTAACATAGCTACAGTTACAACTATTACTCCAACTTTACCTAACATAGCTACAGTTAGAACTGCAGTACAGGTACAATACCAATTTTCTGGCACCCTTGGTTCCTAGGCTTTGCTGATGTATAATTCTTACCAGACCAAGAGAGGCCACATAATAATAATTCAATGATACACCTCTGACCCACCATGGTCTGCTGGAAACTTTATTTAAACATAAACATAGAAGAAACAGGTTTATTTAGTACTGTGCTTACAAAAATGGGGGGCAAAAGTTTGTGGTTAAAGGAGGGTGGGTACAGGAGAAAAGAGGAGTGATTAGTGGAATGATGAGGTAAAAGGTGCGTTAAAAGAGAAAAAGGTAGTTTATGAGAGGTTTTTACAAAGCAGAAGTGATATAACAAAAGTAGAGTACATGGAGAGTAAAACAAAGGTGAAGAGGCCTGGTCACAGACCGGGCCGCAGGGGCGTTGACCCCCAGAACTCTCCAGGTAAACTCCAGGAAGAGAGTGGTGAGAGAGTGTAAAAGGAGGGCAAAAGATAAAAGTGGGAGAGGCACTGTCAAGAAATTTTGCGGAGAATAAGAAAAAATTTTGGAGATAAACAAGAGAAGTGTGTGGCGGTAACCCCATGGCCTGGCTGGCAAAGCTCTCGCTTCACACACAAAGGGCCCAGGTCTGATTCCTGATGGGGGTAGAAACATTTTGATGCATTTCCTTGCACCTGCTGTCCTGTTCAAATAGCAGCAAGTAGGTACCTGCGTGTTAGTCGACTGGTGTGGGTTGCATCCTGGGGGACAAGATTGAGGACCCCAATGAAAATAAAACAGACAGTCCTCTATGATGCACTGCCTTTCTTGGATTATCCTGGGTGGCTAACCCTGCAGGGTTAAAAATTCGAATGAAATCTTATCTTCTTAAGAAAGCCTAGGGAACGAAAGGAATTGTCAGTTAAAAAACAGAATAGGGGAATTAGTAGATAGGGAGCTGGAGGTATTGGGTAAATGGCAGGAATATTTTGAGGAACTTTTAAATGCCGATGATGAAAGGGAGGCAGTAATTTCATGCACTGGCCAGGGAGGGGTAACATCCTTTAGGAGTGAAGAAGAGCAGGATGTGAGTGTGGGGGAGGTGTGCGAGGCATTACGCAGAATGAAAGGAGGTAAAGCACCTGGAACGGATGGATGTCATGAAAGAAATGTTAAAAGCAGGGAGAGATATAGTGTTGGAGTGGTTGATATTTTTCTTTAATAAATGAATTAAGAGTAAGACGGAGAATAGGATAGCAGATGAACAAGGAGGCTTTAGGAAAGGTAGGGGGTGTGTGGACCAGGTGTTTACAGTGAAACATGTAAGTGAACAGTATTTGGATAAGGCTAAAGAGGTCTTTGTGGCATTTATGGATTTGGAAAAGGCGTATGACAGGGTGGATAGGGGGGCAATGTGGCAGATGTTGCAAGTGTATGGTGTAGGAGGTAGGTTACTGAAAGCAGTGAAGAGTTTTTACGAGGATAGTGAGGCTCAAGTTAGAGTGTGTAGGAAAGAGGGAAATTTTTTCCCAGTAAAAGTAGGCCTTAGACAAGGATGTGTGATGTCACCATGGTTGTTTAATATATTTGTAGATGGGGTTGTAAGAGAAGTAAATGCGAGGGTCTTGGCAAGAGGCGTGGAGTTAAAAGATAAAGAATCACACACAAAGTGGGAGTTGTCACAGCTGCTCTTTGCTGATGACACTGTGCTCTTGGGAGATTCTGAAGAGAAGTTGCAGAGATTGGTGGATGAATTTGGTAGGGTGTGCAAAAGAAGAAAATTAAAAGTGAATACAGGAAAGAGTAAGGTTATGAGGATAACAAAAAGATTAGGTGATGAAAGATTGGATATCAGATTGGAGGGAGAGAGTATGGAGGAGGTGAATGTATTCAGATATTTGGGAGTGGACGTGTCAGCGGATGGGTCTATGAAAGATGAGGTGAATCATAGAATTGATGAGGGAAAAAGAGTGAGTGGTGCACTTAGGAGTCTGTGGAGACAAAGAACTTTGTCCTTGGAGGCAAAGAGGGGAATGTATGAGAGTATAGTTTTACCAACGCTCTTATATGGGTGTGAAGCGTGGGTGATGAATGTTGCAGCGAGGAGAAGGCTGGAGGCAGTGAAGATGTCATGTCTGAGGGCAATGTGTGGTGTGAATATAATGCAGAGAATTCGTAGTTTGGAAGTTAGGAGGAGGTGCGGGATTACCAAAACTGTTGTCCAGAGGGCTGAGGAAGGGTTGTTGAGGTGGTTCGGACATGTAGAGAGAATGGAGCGAAACAGAATGACTTCAAGAGTGTATCAGTCTGTAGTGGAAGGAAGGCGGGGTAGGGGTCAGCCTAGGAAAGGTTGGAGGGAGGGGGTAAAGGAGGTTTTGTGTGCGAGGGGCTTCGACTTCCAGCAGGCATGCGTGAGCGTATTTGATAGGAGTGAATGGAGACAAATGGTTTTTAATACTTGACGTGCTGTTGGAGTGTGAGCAAAGTAACATTTATGAAGGGATTCAGGGAAACCGGCAGGCCGGACTTGAGTCCTGGAGATGGGAAGTACAGTGCCTGCACTCTGAAGGAGGGGTGTTAATGTTGCAGTTTAAAAACTGTAGTGTAAAGCACCCTTCTGGCAAGACAGTGATGGAGTGAATGATGGTGAAAGTTTTTCTTTTTCGGGCCACCCTGCCTTGGTGGGAATCGGCCAGTGTGATATTAAAAAAAAAAAAAAAAAAATGTATAAAAGAGGGAAAGGTACCTAGGGATTGGCAGAGAGCGTGCATAGTTCCTTTATATAAAGGGAAGGGGGACAAAAGAGATTGCAAAAAATTATAGGGAAATAAATTTACTGAGTATACCAGGTAAAGTGTACGGTAGAGTTATTATTGAAAGAATTATAGGCAAGACAGAGAGCAGGATTGCAGATGAGCAAGGAGGCTTTAGAGTGGGTAGGGGATATGTAGATCAAGCATTTACATTGAAGCATATATGCGAACAGTATTTAGATAAAGGTAGGGAAGT
This sequence comes from Cherax quadricarinatus, assembly GCF_038502225.1. NCBI lineage: Eukaryota > Metazoa > Arthropoda > Malacostraca > Decapoda > Parastacidae > Cherax > Cherax quadricarinatus. The sequence goes on along the minus strand of NC_091333.1, from coordinate 5,171,130 downwards.
TTTCATTGTATTTATGGATTTAGAAAAAGTATATGATAGAGTGGATAGGGGAGCAATGAGGCAGATGTTGCAAGTGTATGGAATAGATAGTAAGTTACTAAATGTTCTAGAGTTTTTATAAGGATAGTGAGGCTCAGGTTAGGGTGTGTAGGAGAGAGGGAGATTACTTCCCAGTAAAAGAAGGTCTTAGACAGGGATATCTAATGTCACCATGGTTGTTTAATATATTTATGGATGAGGTTGTAAAAGAAGTAAATGCTAGGGTGTTGGGGAGAGGGGTGGGATTAAATTATGGGGAATCAAATACAAAATGGGAGTTGACACAGTTACTTTTTGTAAATGATACTGTGCTCTTGGGAGATTCTAAAGAAAAGTGACAAAGATTAGTGGACGAGTTTCAGAGGGTGTGTACAATTAGAAAGTTGAAAGTGAATATAGATAAGAGTAAGGTGACAAGGGTATCAAACGATTTAGGTAAAGAAAAACTGGATATCACACTGGAGATGAGAGTATGGAAGAAGTGAATGTTTTCAGATATCTGGGAGTTGACTTCTCAGCGGATGGGTTTATGAAGGATGAGGTTAACCATAGAACTGATCAAGGAAAAAGGGTGAGTGGTGCATTGAGGTATCTGCGGAGACAAAAAATGTTATCCATGGAGGCAGTGAAGGGAATGTACTAAAGATTAGTGGTACCAACACTCTTATATGAGTGTGAAGCTTGAGTTGTAAATGCTGCAGTGAAGAGGCAACTGGAGGGAGTGGAGATGTTGTGTCTAAGGGCAACGTGTGGTGTAAATATTATGCAGAGAATTAGTAGTGTGGAAATTAGGAGGTGTGGAGTTAATAAATGTACTAACCAGAGGGCTGAAGAGGGGTTGTTGAAGTGGTTTGGTCATTTAGAGAGAATGGAACAAAGTAGAATGACTTAGAGAATGTTAAATCTGTAGGGAAAATAAGGCAGGGTAGGGGTCGTCCTCGAAAAGGTTGGAGGGAGGGAGTAAAAGAGGTTTTGTGAGCGAGGGGCTTGGATTTCCAGTAAGCATGCATGAGCGTGTTAGACAGGAGTGAGTGGAGACAAATAGTTTTTGGGATCTGACGAGCTGTTGGAGTGTGAGCAGGGTAATATTTTGTGAAGGGATTCTTGGAAACTGGTTAGCCGGACCTGAGTCCTGGAAATGGGAAGTACAAGACCTGCACTTTAAAGGAGGGGTTTGGGATATTGGCAATTTGGAGTGACTATTTAAACTCTCCTTTCTGGGCACATCTGCAAAGACAGTGATTATGTGTGAGTGATAGTGAAAGTGTTGATTGATAATGAAAGTCTTTCTTTGTTCTGGGTTTTTTCTTTCTTTTGGGTCACCCTGCCATGGTGGGAGATGGCTGATGTGTTAAAAAAAATTTATTACTATAATTATAATTCTTCTTCTTTCAATAAACTGGCTGTATCCCACTGAGGCAGGGTGGCCCAAGATGAAAAAAAATGAAAGTTTCTCCTTTTAAATTTAGTAATATATACAGGAGAAAGAGTTACTACCCACTTGCTCCCATAATTATAATTATTATTATTATTATTATTATTAATATCTTCCATCATATTATTGAGTCTCATCAACGAGGCTGATGAAACCATCAAGAATGAAAGCTGCCTGAAGATCAGGTTGTGGAGATGGTGACTACTGGAATCAGCACTGCTATTAATACTGCCTATCTTACAATTTTTACCATTTTGCAGCCACTGCATCTACTACTACTACTACCACCATTACCACTACTCCTGCACCATTATTCCCTTCTCTGGATCAAGCCTGATAACCTCCTATTCCCCAGGTTCTAAATGAATTTTAAGGGTCATACAAAACTACTGTCCTTACTGCCATGTTACTGTCATACTACTGCCATGTTAGTGTCATACTACTGCCGTGTTACTGTCATATTACTGCCGTGTTATTGTCATACTGCCATGTTATTGCCATACTGCCATGTTATTGTTATACTGCCATGTTACTTTCATACTACTGCCATGTTACTGTCATACTACTGCTGTGTTACTGTCATACTACTGCTGTGTTACTGCCATAATGCCATGTTACTGTCAAACTACTGCCATGCTACTGTCATACTACTTCCGTGTTACTGCCATACTACTTCCGTGTTACTGCCATACTACTGCCGTGTTACAGTCATTCTATTACTGCGTTAATACTGTGGCTACTCAGTGATGTAGTGATGGAAAAATATATAGAAGTACATGTAGTGGTATAATAGGTCAAGGGTACATAAGGTGCTCAGGTTTCTAACAAGATCAAGAGATATCAAATCACAGTACGGGTGGGGTTAGAACCCACAGCAAGTGAGTTGTAAAACTCCAGGCTAGTGCATAAACCACTAGGCCAGCTGGTTACACCCTTACCATGGTTTGTTTGTAATTGTGTTATTACGATGACATGAATCAAGAGATACCATTGCATTAGTTACTTATCTCATTTTTTTTCTTAAGAGAAATTTTTTAACCTTGAGTTTGGGGAAGAGGTTACCATTATTACAATAAAAAAATAAAACTTAAACCCATGGCAGTCTTCAAGCTGGCACTGGACAAGCACCTAAAGTCGGTACCTGACCAGCTGGGCTGTGGCTCGTACATTGGATTGCGTGCAGCCAGCAGTAACAGCCTGGTTGATCAGGCTCTGATCCACCAGGAGGCCTGGTCACAGACCGGGCCGCAGGGGCGTTGACCACCGGAACTCTCTCCAGGCAAACAATCAGAACATTTCACATTATCACAGCATTTTTAGTGATTGTACCTGCAAAATAAGTCACCATGGGCCCCAAGAAAGCTTCTAGTGCGATCATATGTGAAAAGGCTAGAAAGTTGCATGACGATTTAATAAAAAATGCCTGCAACTAGTGGTGATGTGAGTGAATTTAAGGCCAGCAAAGGTTAGTTTGAGAAATTTAAGAATTGTACTGGCATACATAGTGTGATAAGGCATGGTGAGGCTGCCAGTTCAGACCATAAAGCGGCCAAAAAATATGTGCAGGAATTCAAGGAGTGCATAGACAGTGAAGGACTGAAACCTGAACAAGTGTTTAATTGTGATGAAACAGGCCTGTTTTGGAAGAAAATACCAAGCAGGACCTACATTACTCAGGAGGAAAAGGCACTCCCAGGACATAAGCCTATGAAAGACAGGCTTACTCTGTTGATGTGTGCTAATGCTAGTGGTGATTGCAAAGTGAAGCCTTTATTGGTGTATCACTCTGAAACTCCCAGAGTGTTCAGGAAAAACAATGTCCTCAAGGCTAATTTGTGTGTGCTGTGGAGGGCAAACAGTAAAGCATGGGTCACTAGGGACTTTTCCTATGACTGGTTATGCCATGCATTTGCCCACACTGTGAAAAATTACCTCCTGGAAAATAAATTGGACCTTAAGTGCCTCCTGGTATTAGACAATGATCCTGGTCATCCTTCAGACTTGGCAGAGTGACTTTCTGGGGACATGAGCTTCATCGAGGTCAAGTTTTTGCCTCCTAATGCCACTCCTCTCCTGCAGCCCATGGACCAGCAGGTCATTGCAAACTTCAAAAAACTCTACACAAAAGCTATGTTTGAAAGGTGCTTTGTAGTGACCTCAGAAACTCAATTGACTCTAAGAGAGTTTTGGAGAGATCACTTTAGCATCCTCAATTGTGTAAACATTATAGGTAAGGCTTGGAAGGAAGTGACTAAGAGGACCTTGAACTCTGCTTGGAAGAAACTGTGGCCAGAATGTGTAAACAAAAGGGATTTTGAATGATTTGAGGCTAACCCTGAGAAGCCTATGCCAGTTGTGGAATCAATTGTGGCATTGGGGAAGTCCTTGGGGTTGGAGGTTAGTGGGGAGGATGTGGAAGAGTTGGTGGAGGAGGACAATGAAGAACTAACCACTGATGAGCTGCAAGATCATCTTCAACAGCAAGAGGCCAGACCTGAGGAAACTGCTCCGGTGGAGGGGATAAAAAAATTGAAGAAGTTGTCTACTTCAAAGATTAAGGAAATGTGTGCAATGTGGCTTAAAGTGCAAACCTTTTTTGGTGAAAATCACCCTCAGACAGCTACTGCAAGCCGTGTTGGCAACCTGTACAATGACACTGTTGTGAACCACTTTAGGAAAGTCATAAAGGAACGAGAGGTACAGGCCTCTATGGACAGATATGTTGTGCGACAGAAGTCCAGTGACTCTCACGCTGGTCCTAGTGGCATTAAAAGAAGAAGGGAAGTAACCCCGGAAAAGGACTTGCCACCTCAAGTCCTAATGGAAGGGGATTCCCCTTCTAAACACTAACCCTATCCACACTCTCCCCTCCTCCCATCCCATCAATCATCACCAGATCTTCAATAAAGGTAAGTGTCATGTAATTGTACATGTCTTCTGCAGTTTGTGTGTATTAAAATTAATATTTCATGTGGTAAAATTTTTTTTTTCTTCAATACTTTGGGGTGTCAGGAATGGATTAATTTGATTTCCATTATTTATGGGGAAAATTAACTCAACTAATGATTATTTCGACTAACAATGAGCTCTCAGGAACGGATTAATATCATTGGTTGAGGGTCCACTGTATTATTATTATTAATTTAGGGAACTGAAGCTCTATTGTTATTGTAATAATTATTATTATAATTATTATTATTGATAATTTAGGGATGAATTTGGTAGGGTGTGCAAAAGAAGAAAATTAAAGGTGAATACAGGAAAGAGTAAGGTTATGAGGATAACAAAAAGATTAGGTGATGAAAGATTGAATATCAGATTGGAGGGAGAGAGTATGGAGGAGGTGAACGTATTCAGATATTTGGGAGTGGACGTGTCAGCGGATGGGTCTATGAAAGATGAGGTGAATCATAGAATTGATGAGGGAAAAAGAGTGAGTGGTGCACTTAGGAGTCTGTGGAGACAGAGAACTTTGTCCTTGGAGGCAAAGAGGGGAATGTATGAGAGTATAGTTTTACCAACGCTCTTATATGGGTGTGAAGCATGGGTGATGAATGTTGCAGCGAGGAGAAGGCTGGAGGCAGTGGAGATGTCATGTCTGAGGGCAATGTGTGGTGTGAATATAATGCAGAGAATTCGTAGTTTGGAAGTTAGGAGGAGGTGCGGGATTACCAAAACTGTTGTCCAGAGGGCTGAGGAAGGGTTGTTGAGGTGGTTCGGACATGTAGAGAGAATGGAGCGAAACAGAATAACTTCAAGAGTGTATCAGTCTGTAGTGGAAGGAAGGCGGGGTAGGGGTCGGCCTAGGAAGGGTTGGAGGGAGGGGGTAAAGGAGGTTTTGTGTGCGAGGGGCTTGGACTTCCAGCAGGCATGCGTGAGCGTGTTTGATAGGAGTGAATGGAGACAAATGGTTTTTAATACTTGACGTGCTGTTGGAGTGTGAGCAAAGTAACATTTATGAAGGGATTCAGGGAAACCGGCAGGCCGGACTTGAGTCCTGGAGATGGGAAGTACAGTGCCTGCACTCTGAAGGAGGGGTGTTAATGTTGCAGTTTAAAAACTGTAGTGTAAAGCACCCTTCTGGCAAGACAGTGATGGAGTGAATGATGGTGAAAGTTTTTCTTTTTCGGGCCACCCTGCCTTGGTGGGAATCGGCCAGTGTGATAATAAATAAAATAAAAAAAATAAATTTAGGGAACTGAAGCTATTCGTTATTATAATTATTTTTATTTTATTATTGTTTATATTATTATTTTATTATTATTATTATTATTATTATTATTATTATTATTATTATTATTATTAATTTAGGGAACTTGAGCACATATCCAATTCCCTAGATCAAGAGAACCTCACCAGTGTCAAGGTTCCTTGACTCTGGTGAGGGTCTCTTGATCTAGGAAATTGGATATGTGCTCTAGTTCCCTAAATTAATAATAATAATAATAACAATAATAATAATAATAATAATTATTATTATCATTATTATTAAAATGATGATAGAGCTTCAGTTCCCTAAATTATCACTAATAATAACAATAATAATAATAATAATTGCAATAACGACAGAGCTTCAGTTCTCTAAAGTAATAATAATAATAATAATAAGAATAAGAATAATAATAACGATAGGGCTTCAGTTCCCTAAATTATTATCAATAATAATAATAATAATTATTATTATTATTATTACAATAATGATAGAGCTTCACTTCACTAAATTAATAATAATAATAATAATAATAATGTACATAATACGTACATAATAATTCAGAATGCTGCCACTAGTTGGCAGTACACGTTTACACCACTGCCGAAGCAGTACTCTCCTGCTTTGCTTACAATTTTGGCAGTCATCTGGCCAAATTTCTCTTTTCTAAGAATGGGCCCTAAGAAAATAAGTGCAAAGGACAGTGCTGAGAAGAAAAAGACAATGATTTTCATGGAATTAATTCATGAAATCATAGATAAACATAAGCAAGGTGCACGAGTTGTGGATTTAGCCAGACAATACCAGCGCAGTACATCTACTATATGCATGATACTAAAGCAGTAGGAGTCGATCAAGGCTATAGTGCCAGCCAAGGGCATTACAATAACTTCCAAGCTGCGGACCTCTGTCCATGAAAGAGAAGGTGCTGCTGACGTGGTTGAGAGAGAAGCAGCTTGCAGGAGATACCATATCAGTTATGTTCAGTGATTAAGCAAAACAAATTGTATCAGTTATGTTCAGTGTGTAAGTACATATACACTTTCTATAAACAGTTTATTATTTCTTTACATTCTGTAGTGTATTATGATTTATTATGTGTCTATATACAATATTTTCAGTGTTTTCCTTAGAATACTATTGATCTACTGCAGTTAGCCTCAAAAATACTCTGTTTTCTATTACAATAAGAGCATGGGAAGATACTCTCAGTATATACACAGGACATGGCAGATGCTTCCTCCGCTGCCTATTCCACCATATTATGGCCTATGTTATTCAATCTAGAGTATATAGCATGTTTTTGTGTTAATTATATTGTTTAATATGTCATATTAGATGACTTGTGATAGATAAATAACCCGTACAGTTGATAATAGCTTCATATTCAAGTATTTTTTCTCGTCTCTCCAGAGTGCAAGAACGAATTAATGGCTTTTCAATTAATTTAAATGAGGAAAATTAATTTGATATACAAGTAAATTGAGTTACGAGCTAGCTCCTGGAACGGATTAAACTCGTAAGTCAAGGTTCCACTGTATTTAAATTAGTACTTGATCTTTAATGAGGTCTCCAAAATAGGTAACACTAGATCCTTTTTTTTTTTAACATATCAGCTGTTTCCCACCAAGCCAGGGTGACCCAAAAGAAAGAAAAACCCAAAAAAGAAAGAAAATACTTTCGTCATCATTCAACACTTCCACCATCACTCGTACATAATCAATGTCTTTGCAGAGGTGCTCAGATATGACAACCTGGACCTGAAGCATTTTGGTAATTCACAACTTCAACCTGGAGAGAGTTCCAGGGGTCAACGCCCCCGCAGCCCGGTCTGTGACCAGGTCTCCTGGTGGATCAGAGCCTGATCAACCAGGCTGTTACTGCTGGCTGCACGCAAACCAACGTATGAGCCACAGCCCGGCTGGTCAGGAACCGACTTTAGGTGCTTGTCCACTGCCAGCTTGAAGACTGCCAGGGGTCTGTTGGTAATCCCCCTTATGTATGCTGGGAGGCAGTTGAACAGTCTCGGGCCCCTGACACTTATTGTATGGTCTCTTAACATGCTAGTGACACCCCTGCTTTTCAATGGGGGGATGTTGCATCGTCTGCCAAGTCTTTTGCTTTTGTAGGGAGTGATTTTCGTTTGCAAGTTCGGTACTAGTCCCTCTAGGATTTTCCATCATGTATCTCTCCCGCCTGTGTTCCAGGGAATACAGGTTTAGGAACCTCAAGCGCTCCCAGTAATTGAGGTGTTTTATCTCCGTTATGCGCGCTGTGAAGGTTCTCTGTACATTTTCTAGGTCAGCAATTTCACCTGCCTTGAAAGGTGCTGTTAGTGTGCAGCAATATTCCAGCCTAGATAGAACAAGTGACCTGAAGAGTGTCATCATGGGCTTGGCCTCCCTAGTTTTGAAGGTTCTTATTATCCATCCTGTCATTTTTCTAGCAGATGTGATTGATACAATGTTATGGTCCTTGAAGGTGAGATCCTCCGACATGATCACTCCCAGGTCTTTGACGTTGGTGTTTCACTCTATTTTGTGGCCAAAATTTGTTTTGTACTCTGAAGAAGATTTAATTTCCTCATGTTTACCATATCTGAGTAATTGAAATTTCTCATCGTTGAACTTCATATTGTTTTCTGCAGCCCACTGAAAGATTTGGTTGATGTCCGCCTGGAGCCTTGCAGTGTCAGCAATGGAAGACACTGTCATGCAGATTCGGGTGTCGTCTGCAAAGGAAGACACGGTGCTGTGACTGACATCCTTGTCTATGTCAGATATGAGGATGAGGAACAAGATGGGAGCGAGTACTGTGCCTTGTGGAACAGAGCTTTTCACCGTAGCTGCCTCGGACTTTACTCTGTTGACTACTACTCTCTGTGTTCTGTTAGTGAGGAAATTATAGATCCATTGACCGACTTTTCCTGTTATTCCTTTAGCACGCATTTTGTGCGCTATTATGCCATGGTCACACTTGTCGAAGGCTTTCGCAAAGTCTTTATATATTACATCTGCATTCTTTTTGTCTTCTAGTGCATCTAGGACCTTGTCGTAGTGATCCAATAGTTGAAACAGACAGGAGCGACCTGTTCTAAACCCATGTTGCCCTGGGTTGTGTAACTGATGGGTTTCTAGATGGGTGGTGATCTTGCTTCTTAGGACCCTTTCAAAGATTCTGATGATATGGGATGTTAGTGCTATTGGTCTGTAGTTCTTTGCTGTTGCTTTACTGCCCCCTTTGTGGAGTGGGGCTATGTCTGTTGTTTTTAGTAACTGTGGGACGACCCCCGTGTCCATGCTCCCTCTCCATAGGATGGTTAAGGCTCGTGATAGGGGCTTCTTGCAGTTCTTGATGAACATGGAGTTCCATGAGTCTGGCCCTGGGGCAGAGTGCATGGGCATGTCATTTATCGCCTGTTCGAAGTCATTTGGCGTCAGGATAACATCGGATAGGCTTGTGTTAACCAAATTCTGTGGCTCTCCTATAAAAAATTCATTTTGATCTTTGACTCTCAGTCTGGTTAGCGGCTTGCTAAAAACCGAGTCATATTGGGACTTGAGTAGCTCACTCATTTCCTTGCTGTCATCTGTGTAGGACCCATCTTGTTTAAGTAGGGGCCCAATACTGGACGTTGTTCTCAACTTTGATTTGGCATAGGAGAAGAAATACTTTGGGTTTCTTTCGATTTCATTTATGGCTTTTAGTTCTTCACGCGATTCCTGACTCCTATAAGATTCCTTTAGCTTAAGTTCGATGCTTCCTATTTCTCTGACCAGTGTCTCCCTACGCATTTCAAATATATTGACCTCTTTTAGCCGCTCTGTTATTCTTTTCCGTCGTCTGTAAAGGGAGCGCCTGTCTCTTTCCATTTTACATCTACTCCTCCTTTTTCTTAGAGGAATAAGCCTTGTGCATACATCGTGTGCCACCAAGTTAATCTGTTCTTTGCATAAGTTGGGGTCTGTGTTGCTTAGTATATCTTCCCAGCTTATATTGGTTAGGACTTGGTTTACTTGGTCCCACTTTATGTTTTTGTTATTGAAGTTGAATTTGGTGAATGCACCCTCGTGACTAATCTCATTATGTCGGTCTGGGGCTCCGTGCATACATGTCTGAACCTCAATTATGTTGTGATCTGAGTATATTGTTTTTGATATGGTGACATTTCTTATCAGATCATCATTGTTAGTGAAGATGAGGTCTAGTGTATTCTCCAGTCTAGTAGGCTCTATTATTTGCTGGTTTAAATTGAATTTTGTGCAGAGATTTAAAAGCTCGTGTGAGTGTGAGTTTTCATCAGAGCTGCCTCCTGGTGTTATTACTGCAACAATATTATTTGCTATACAGTTTAGATGTCCCTCCAAATTGCCAATATCCTAAACCCCTCCTAAATATAAGTGCAGGCATTGTATTTCCCATTTCCAGGACTCAAGTCCAGCTAACCAGTTTCCCTGAATCCCTTCACAAAATATTAGATCCTTATAATAATAATAATAATAATAATAATAATAATAATAATAATAATCATCATCTTTATTTTTATAAGTCCATGTACAACACACAGACCTAGATGGCATCAATGACATACCATATAGAAAGCTCCTTTTTACAGAGAGCACTTCAGGCAAATTAGGTTAATTTTGTCCCCAGGATGCAACTCACACCAGTCAGCTAAAACCCAGGTACCTATTTACAGCTAGGTGAATATGGTCAGCAGATGTCTTAAGGTAACATGCCCTAATTTTTCCACCTATACAGGGGATTGAACCACGGACCTCAGTGTGTGAGCTGAGTGCGCTGCCTTAATTAATACCTTGTGTACTTGTGAAACAATGTACATAGAAGCAGTCTGTAGGTTGTGTTCATTTTATTTTAATGTCTTTAATGTATGTGCTTATTCAGTAGATTGTGAAGTGAATGTTTATTGCTCATCACCAGTGTCAATGTACCTATATATATTTGTACATGAAGTTTTAAATAAAATATAAAAAAAAAAATTAATAAAGTCTTTAAAATAGGTAGTACTTGATCCTTAATGAGGTCTTTAAAATTGGTAACTTAATCTTTAGTGGTCTTAAAATTATGTAATTGCCACATTATACTTTTTTTTTTAACACATCGGTCATTCTCCACTGAGGCAGGGTGACCCAAAAAGAACGAAAAATACTTTAAACATTCAACACTTTCACCATCATTCATACATAATCACTGTCTTTGCAGAGGCACTCAGACATGACAGTTTAAAAATCCCTCCAAACTGCCAATATCCCAAACCCCTCCTTTAAAGTGCAGGCATTGTACTTCCCATCTCTAGGACTCAAGTCTGGCTAACTGGTTTCCAACAATCCCTTCATAAATATTACCTTGCTCAAACTCCAACAGATCGTCAGGTCTAAAAAACCATTTGTCTCCATTCACTCCGATCTAACATGCTCACGCATGCTTGCTGGAAGTCCAAGCCCCTCACCCACAAAACCTCCTTTACCCGCTCCCTCCAACCTCTTCAAGGACGACCCCTACCTCACCTAGCTTCCCCTACAGATTTATATGCTCTCCAAGTCATTCTACTTTGTTTCATTCTTTCTAAATGACCAAACCACCTCAACAACCCCTCCTCAGCTCTCTGACTAATACTTTTAGTAACTGCATACCTCCTTCTAATTTCCACACTCCGAATTCTCGGCATAATATTTACACCACATATTGCCCTTAGTTAGACATGACATCTCCACTGTCTCCAGCCGCCTCCTTGCCGAAGCATTTGCAACCGAAGCTTCACACCCATATAAGAGTGTTGTGCAACTATACTTTTGCACATTCCTCTCTTTGCCTCCATTATACCTATCAGTTCAAATTCTAATTGGTAATGATTTAAAAATCTAACCATCCTTTCAATAGGGGTGTCCCATATGCTGGCAATATACTCTTGATTCAAGAAACTGGAGCTATTCCTCCCCTTCCACTGATCAAATCTGATTACCTTCCATTCCCCAGGCACTGGATGACCCTCAAGGGTTTAGTGCCTGCACTCTACAGGAGGGGTTTAGGATATTTGCTGTTTAGAGGGACATTGAATTTGTCACATCTGTGCATCTCTGGCAAGACAGAGACAGTGAGAATGATGGTGAAAGTGATTCTTTTCTAGGTCACCCTGCCTCAGTGGGAGGCAGCTAGTATGTTAATAATAATAATAATAATAATAATAATAATAATAATAATAATAATAATAATAATAATAATAATAATAATAATAATAATAATAATAATAATAGTGAAAGTGTTTCTTTCTTTTTTTGGGTCTCCCTGCCTCGATGGGAGATGACCAGCGTGTTGAAAAAAAAGAAGAATAATAATAGTAATATTTTGTGAAAGTATTCAGGGAAACCAGTTAGCCAGACTTGAGTCCTGGTGGGAGGAGACCACCATGTTAAAAAAAAATAATAGAAATAGAAAAAAATCTAACCATGTCCTTCGTGAGTAATGCCAGTTCCATGTGGGCAGAGTGCTAGGAATTCCTGAGTGCCTGTCTGTGGGCAAGCTTGACATGGAGTTCCCCAACCCATAGGTTGACCAAGAATAACAATGCAGCAGCAACAGGCTGACTTGGTGGTCGGGGTAGTCGATGGGTTAGAACACTGGCCATCCCGATACATCGCATAGCAGAAGTCCAATTTTGTGTCTGTAATATTGCAAGAAATTTTTAAGGTTAAATTCAAAGTACAGTACTATAACAAAGTGAACAACACTCAAGGTTACACGAATCTGAAAAAACAAATTAAATTCCTCAAATATGTATAAATGTCATGCTAACTGCATTTTGTTATTACACAGTTTCTGTAAAATTCTAAATGCTGTAGAGAGTTTTTATGAGGATAGTGAGGCTCAGGTTAGGGTGTGTAGAAGAGAGGGAGACTACTTCCCAGTAAAAGTAGGTCTTAGACAGGGATGTGTAATGTCACCATGGTTGTTTAATATATTTATAGATGGGGTAGTAAAAGAAGTAAATGCTAGGGTGTTCGGGAGAGGGGTGGGATTAAATTATGGGGAATCAAATTCAAAATGGGAATTGACACAGTTACTTTTTGCTGATGATACTGTGCTTATGGGAGATTCTAAAGAAAAATTGCAAAGGTTAGTAGATGAGTTTGGGAATGTGTGTAAAGGTAGAAAGTTGAAAGTGAACATAGAAAAGAATAAGGTGATGAGGGTATCAAATGATTTAGATAAAGAAAAATTGGATATCAAATTGAGGAGGAGGAGTATGGAAGAAGTGAATGTTTTCAGATACTTGGGAGTTGACGTGTCGGCAGATGGATTTATGAAGGATGAGGTTAATCATAGAATTGATGAGGGAAAAAAGGTGAGTGGTGCATTGAGGTATATGTGGAGTCAAAAAACGTTATCTATGGAGGCAAAGAAGGGAATGTATGAAAGTATAGTGGTACCAACACTCTTATATGTGTACTCACCTATTTGTGGTTGCAGGGGTCGAGTCACAGCTCCTGGCCCCACCTCTTCGCTGATTGCTACTAGGTCCTCTCTCTCCCTGCCCCATGAGCTCTATCATATCTCGCCTTAAAACTATGTATGGTTCCCGCCTCCACTACGTCACTTTCTAGGCTATTCCACGGCCTGACTACTCTATGACTGAAGAAATACTTCCTAACATCCCTTTGATTCATCTGAGTCTTCAACTTCCAATTGTGACCTCTTGTGTCTGTGTCCCTTCTCTGGAACATCCCGTCTTTGTCCACCTTGTCTATTCCACGCAGTATTTTATATGTCGTTATCATGTCTCCCCTGACCCTCCTGTCCTCCAGTGTCGTCAGGCCGATTTCCCTCAACCTTTCTTCATAGGACAATCCCCGTAGCTCTGGGACTAGTCTTGTTGCAAACCTTTGCACTTTCTCTAATTTCTTGACGTGCTTGACTAGGTGTGGATTCCAAACTGGTGCTGCATACTCCAGTATGGGCCTGACGTAAATGGTATACAGAGTCTTAAACGAATCCTTACTGAGGTATCGGAACGCTATCTGTAGGTTTGCCAGGCGCCCGTATGCTGCAGCAGTTATCTGATTGATGTGCGCCTCAGGAGATATGCTCGGTGTTATACTCACCCCCAGATCTTTTTCCTTGAGTGAGGTTTGCAGTCTTTGGCCATCTAAACTATATTGTGTCTGCGGTCTTCTTTGCCCTTCCCCAATCTTCATGACTTTGCATTTGGCAGGGTTAAATTCAAGGAGCCAGTTGCTGGACCAGGCTTGTAGCCTGTCCAGGTCTCTTTGTAGTCCTGCCTGATCCTCATCCGATTTGATTCTTCTCAATAACTTCGCATCATCTGCAAACAAGGACACTTCTGAGTCTATCCCTTCCGTTATGTCGTTCACATATACCAAGAACAGCACAGGTCCTAGGACTGACCCCTGTGGAACCCCGCTTGTCACAGGCGCCCACTCTGACACCTCATCGCGTACCATGACTCGTTGTTGCCTCCCTGTCAGATATTCTCTGATCCATTGCAGTGCCTTTCCTGTTATGTGTGCCTGATCCTCTAGCTTTTGCAGTAACCTCTTGTGAGGAACTGTGTCAAAGGCCTTCTTGCAGTCCAAAAATATGCAGTCGATCCACCCCTCTCTTTCTTGTCTTACTTCTGTCACCTTGTCATAAAACTCTAGTAGGTTTGTGACACAGGATTTTCCTTCCCTGAAACTGTGCTGGTTGTCAATTATACACTTGTTTCTTTCCAGGTGCCCCACCACTCTCCTCCTGATGATCTTCTCCATGACCTTGCATACTATACACGTTAGTGATACAGGTCTGTAGTTTAGTGCCTCATGTGTGTCTCCCTTTTTAAAAATTGGGACTACATTTGCCATTTTCCATACCTCAGGGAGTTGCCCAGTTTCAAATGATGTGTTGAACATCTTTGTTAATGGCTCACACAGTATCTCTGCTCCCTCTTTAAGGACCCATGGAGAGATGTTGTCTGGTCCCACCACCTTTGAGGTGTCAAGTTCGCATAGCAGCTTCTTCACCTCTTCCTTGGTTATATATACCTCATCCAGCACTTGCTGGTGTGCCCCCTGTTCTGATTTCCTGAAGTCCTACTGGTTTCCACTGTAAATACCTCTTTAAATCTTGTGTTGAGCTCCTGACATACCTCCTGGTCGTTTCTTGTGAATTCCCCATCACCCTTCCTCAGTCTGATTACCTGGTCCTTGACTGTTGTTTTCCTCCTGATGTGGCTGTACAACAGCTTCGGGTCAGTCTTTGCTTTTGATGCTATGTCATTTTCATATTGTCTCTGAGCCTCCCTTCTTATCTGTGCATATTCGTTTCTGGCTCTTCGGCTGATTTCTTTATTTTCCTGAGTTCTCTGTCTTCTGTACCTTTTCCATTCTCTAGTACACCTAGTTTTTGCCTCCCTACACCTTTGGGTGAACCAAGGACTCTTTCTGTACTTCCCATTATTTCTGTTTCCCTTGGGAACAAACCTCTCCTCTGCCTCCTTGCATTTTGTTGCCACAGAGTCCATCATTTCTTGTACTGGTTTTCCTGTCAGTTCCCTCTCCCACTGAATGTCTTGAAGGAAGTTCCTCATGCCTGAGTAGTTCCCCCTTTTGTAGTTTGGTTTTTCCCAGCCTATTCCTGCTACTCTCTCCACTTGGAGCTCAACTATGTAGTCAAAGCACAGAACCACATGATCACTAGCTCCCAGGGGCCTTTCATACATGATACCCTCGATGTCCGAACTACTCAAGGTGAATACAAGGTCCAGCCTTGCTGGTTCATCCTCTCCTCTCTCTCTCTGGTAGTGTCTCTAACATGTTGATGCATGAGGTTTTCCAGTACCACATCCATCATCTTGGCTCTCCATGTTTCGGGACCCCCATGGGGCTCCAGGTTTTCCCAGTCAATCTCCTTGTGATTGAAATCACCCATAACTAGTAACTTTGCTCCCCCCATGTGTGCTCTCCTGGCCACCTTGGCTAGTGTGTCGATCATTGCTCTGTTGCTCTCATCGTATTCTTCTCTTGGCCTCCTGCAGTTCAGTGGTGGGTTGTACATTACTGCAATTATCACCTTATGTCCCTCAGACCAGATTGTTCCTACTAAGTAGTCCCTTTCGCCCGTGCCATCCATTCCTTCCATTTTCTCGAAACCCCACTGGTTTTTAATGAGCAGTGCAACTCCTCCTCCCCCTCTCCTCCCTCTGTCTTTCCTGAGGATTTGATATCCGGATGGAAAGATTGAATCTGTTATTATTCTGGTGAGTTTTGTTTCTGTGAGTGCTATTATGTCTGGGGATGTCTCCTTGATTCTTTCGTGCCACTCCTCGTACTTGTTTGTTATTCCATCTGCATTTGTATACCACACCTTCAACTTCTTTTCTAAGACTGTGGTCTGGGAGGTATATTGGGGTTGGGGAAGTGGGAGACCTGGTAAGGAACTATGGGTTGTTGCTGTGGGGGTGGAGTCTGTAATGTAGTGGGTGGGGGCATTGGATGTGGCATGGGTGTTTTGATTTAGAGTGTTTGGTTGCACTGGGGTTGACCTGGTTGGGAGGCTTCTATAGGAAGTTGTGAGGGAGGCTGGGTCTGGAATCTCCTGTCTGTCTTCTCCATCCCCTCTCTTTCCTCCTTTCGCCTTTGTACCATCTCTCTCAGTTTCTGCCTTTCTTTTTGTGTTCTGTCGCGGTCGAGATACACCTTCCTGTATGCCAGCATGTCCCTTAATCGTGCTTTCTCCTGCAGGATCCTGGTCCGAGTCGCTTCTGCCTTGAAGGTCACTTTCACTGGCCGGGTTCTTTTTTTTACAAACCCCCCTATTCTCCGAAAATTTTCCAGCTGGGTCATGTCGTCTTCTCCTATTGTTTTCTTGCTTCATATGTTTCCCCTTCAACTTCCTGGAGCCCATACACAAAGACTGACCTCACCCTTTCATTCTCCCACTGCATATCCCTGTGTATCCCCTCATTTAATTTGGTTTCCTCCACTGCAGCTTTCCTTTCTTCAGTTTCACTGGCTAATGTACTTGGGCTCAGTGGCCTGTCATTTTCCCTTCTCGGCTTTCCTTGGGCTCTGTTGTTATCTGTTAGGGCCTCCACATAAAGCTTAGCTCTTTCATTTACTACAGTCTCCTCTGATAGAGCTTCTCCATGCACTTGTGCCCCTTCTTTCCCTACAGTCCCCTTATTTGTGGCTGAGGTAGCAGTCTCTGTTGTCAATCCCAGAATGTTCTTTAGTTCTTTAGGCTGTTTCAGATTTTTCAGTTCCTCTTTTAAACTCTGTATCCTAGCCTCTGCTGCTTTGACATGCACCTCCCACTTCCTGCTTTCCATATCTATCCTCTCTTCCATTCTCATGCTAAGTTCTTCTAGTTTCTTTTCCCATTCATGATCCCTTTTTATGAGCTCTGCTGCCCAATCTTCCTTTGCAGCTTCCTCCTCCTGTCCCTTGGTTTTTCTTGTTGCTCTCTGGCAACCCATTTTTGCTTTATCCTGATTGCCTCAGAGTGGGAAACCTATGTAGTTCTGTATGTTAGGTTAGTAGTGTGTATGTCAGAGTGTAGGGGGGGAGGTAGTGGAGGAATTGTGGCTATGTGGGAGAAGAGTGGGGAGGGTGAACTGGGGAGGGGAGGGTGAACAAGGGAGGGGAGGGATCAGGGGTAGTGAGATGTCGGTGGTGAGGGGGGTAGTGTATGTGTGAGTCTGGATATGTGTGTGTGAGTGAGTGTGTGTGTGTGTGTGTGTGTGTGTGTGTGTGTGTGTGTGTGTGTGTGTGTGTGTGTGTGTGTGTGTGTGTGTGTGTGTGTGTGTGTGTGTGTGTGTGTGTGGGTGTGTGTGTGTGTGTGTGTGTGTGTGTGTGAAGCTTGGGTTGTGAATGCAGCAGCGAGGAGGCAGTTGGAGGCAGTGGAGATGTCCTGTTTAAGGGCAATGTGTGGTGTAAATATTATGCAGAAAATTCGGAGTATGGAAATTAGGAGAAGGTGTGGAGTTAATAAAAGTATTAGTCAGAGAGCTGAAGAGGGGTTGTTGAGGTGGTTTGGTCATTTAGAGAGAATGGATCAAAGTAGAATGACATGGAGAGCGTTTAAATCTGTAGGGGAAGGAAGGCGGGGTAGGGGTTGTCCTCGAAAAGGTTGGAAGGAAGGGGTAAGGGAGGTTTTGTGGGCAAGGGGTTTGGACTTCCAGCAGGCGTGCATGAGCGTGTTTGAGAGGAGTGAATGGAGACGAATGGTATTTGGGACCTGATGATCTGTTGGAATGCGAGCAGGTTAATATTTAGTAAAGGGATTCAGGGAAACCGGTTATTTTTATACAGCCGGACATGAATCCTGGAAATGGGAAGTACAGTGCTTGCACTCTAAAGGAGGGGTTCAGGATATTGGCAGTTTGGAGAGATATGTTGTGTATCTTTATACGTATATGCTTCTAAACTGCTGTATTCTGGGCACCTCTGCAAAAGCAGTGATTATGTGTGAGTGAGGTAAAAGTGTTGAATGATGATGATATAAGTATTTTCTTTTTGGGGATTTTTTTTCTTTTTGGGTCACCCTGCCTCGGTGGGAGACAGCCGACTTGTTGAAAAAAAAAATATATATATAAATATATATATATGCACACACACACATGCATGTATGTATAAATAGATATGTATATAGCTTACCCAGGCAAGTCACACCATTCACACCTAATGTGAAACCTGGAGGGCATTCACACTGGAAACTGCCATCAGTATTGATGCAACGGCCATTCTTGCAAGGTCCTGATGCACACTCATCTAAATCTTTGGGAATTGATCACAAATTAAAACATTAGAATAAGATAAAATGTTAATTATTGAAACATAGTTTTTTGAAAATAAATGGTATAAAATACCGACACAATGAAAACATAAACACATATGCAGTTTAATGTGATCCTTTATTGACAACGTTTCACCCACACAATGGGCTTTTTCAAGTCACAAACAGATCTACCTGGGGTGGAAGGTACGGGAGTATTTATAGTCGGGTTCAGAATGTTGAGGTCAGGTGGGGAATGCTGCATCTGGTGATCTACCGGGCGGAGTTATAGAGTCTTGGGTAGCTTGGCAGGGGTATTGGACAAGTTGTGAGTAGACCTTCTTCAGTGTTCTATGTTCTTATGTGGGATTGCGATGAAGAAGTTTCTTGGCAAGTGGTTCAGCTATGTTATAGAAGCCATTGTTCTGGTTGAAATTGTTGGTTATAGAGATAAGCGATGATTCCAGGAATCCTGGAATTATCGCTTATCTCTATAACCAACAATTTCAACCAGAACAATGGCTTCTATAACATAGCTGAACCACTTGCCAAGAAACTTCTTCATCGCAATCCCACATAAGAACAAAGAACACTGCAGAAGGTCTACTCACAACTTGTCCAATACCCCTGCCAAGCTACCCAAGACTCTATAACTCCGCCCGGTAGATCACCAGATGCAGCATTCTCCACCTGACCTCAACATTCTGAACCAGACTATAAATACTCCCGTACCTTCCACCCCAGGTAGATCTGTTTGTGACTTGAAAAAGCCCACTGAGTGGGCGAAACATTGTCAATAAAGAATCACATTAAACTGCATATGTGTTTATGTTTCCAAACATAGTTTTTTATTTTATTAGTGCAATAACGCTAGACCTAAAACACGATGCTGAATTCAGCATCTTAATAATAAACATAATATGTAACTGAAAAGCATTGTATTAATGAGACACACTAAAATCTAACACCTTAAAGAGAGATACGCCTGTAGTTAGATTTCATTAGGTATGACGATACCTCTCTTTCTGAAAAGCATATACGTGTAGTAATCAGATTTTGTCAACTACCTATATCAAGCACACAATTAAAAATATAACATACCAATGCATGTTTTTCCACTGGGAGCCAATGTATATCCAGGTTGACACACACACTTAAATGACCCATCTATATTGACACAGGAACCATGTTCACACATGCCTGTCTCACTACATTCATCTATGTCAGTGCAAAAACTTCCATCAGTGGCATGTGTATAGCCATTACTACATACACATCGGTACCTTCCCTCAAGGTTTTCGCATCGTCCGAACAGACAAATAAATCTGTTCTCCTCGCATTCATCAATATCTGAAAGATAAATTAAATATGGTTGGAATGCTAGTGCCATATGTAAATTCTGTGTAATGCTCATCAGGGTTAGCTAATGATACCAAAAATTTTCATGTCTTGCTATAAATTTCACAGCAGTTTTTACTTATGTGCCTAAAACCAATATTTGTAATGGTAAACAGTAAATACACATACCTATGCAAGCAAAACCCGATGGGGAGAGCATAAAGCCAGCGTTACAGCTACATTTAAATGACCCATCCATATTAGTGCATATCCCATTAGCACACATACCTGTTTCACTGCATTCATCATGATCTAAAAGATACAAATAAACATAAAAACACATTATAAAGCAATAAAACTTCATTACACTTTACTTCACATAGAAAATAAAATAAAGCCGTCTCCAAACATTTTTATAACAAACATATTTTGAATATTAGCAGAACACTAGAATATTGTATTGGATGATACTGTAAAAGATGCTGAATATAAGTAGATTAAATTATAACTAATAAGTATCTTGTGTAAACTTAATAAAATGTCAGATACCAATACAAGAAAGACCATCTGATGAGATGTCAAACCCTGTGGGACAGCGACAAGTAAAGCTGCCCTGGGTATTGTAGCATTGACCACCACGACATGCACCTTGCTGACACTCATCAACATCTGAGAAAGATAATGTTTTTGTATACTATTTTTTAACTAATAAATGATGTGAATTTCAAAAATGCTTTTTAAAATACAGAGCTTTCAAAGAGCATACTTAGTACATTTATCAATTTATCCATTTTGTTTAATTTTTCAGTGTCTCATCCCTCATCATGAGTGATAACAACACACTAAGTACTTTGCCCCAAAAAGCAGTAAAACATTAAACAAAAAGGAAATAAAAATTAACCTGTGTTTTTAATCCTGTAATGTACAACACCAGGAGATTTTATCAAGACATTTCACCTGTGCAGCAGGCCTTGTCTATTTAATACAGAAGCAAGAGGACAGAAACTTTAAGCTCATAGCCAGTGGTACTGAGAGTACCTACAACCTACTGTTAAACCTCTGGTTCATCCTATATGCCTGATCTACCTCCACTAGTAGGCCCCACCACACTGACCATGCTTTCAACTGCTGCATCTCTCTCATACTCAAAGAATTCCTTGCTAAATCTATGGTCCACTTTATGGGCCTGACCTACTTCCACTAGTAGGCTCTACCCATGTGATGACATCTTCAACTGCTGCATAGTTCAACTCCTTCCACTGGTTCTAATATGAAAATCTCTATCGCCATATCTCTGCTTTAGATTGATAAAGTGTTTTGTGCAGGCAAAACACCTTTTAATAAGGATGCCCAGATATTGCATACATTTTATGAATCAATTTATTAGTATTATACCTTTGAGTTAGTATAATGGTTTTGTTAAGTTAGGTTAGGTTATTGAATTTATCACTACTGTATGCCTGTTAAATGTGTAATATAACTTTATAGAGGGCTATCATTTAAATAACCAAATTTATTGTGCATCATGATCATCCTCATCCCATATCACTCATGTCATAAAATTGTGTTTTGTGCCATCATATCACTAGACATTTTTAGGCTATATCATCCTTGTATCATGCTAGGCCCATTATCTATCATGTTACAGAACTAACCAAACTATCTCTGACTCCAAATAAACAAAAGTAGAGCTAACCTGCATTTTCAGTTTTTACTTATCATCCAAGTGCATGCTAACATTGCAACTAATATGCTCCCCCAAACTGCAATATCCCCACCTCTCCTTCAGACTGTACTCCCCACCTTTAGGATTTAAGCCCAGTTACCATTTACCTTGAATCATTCCAACAATGTTATCTTGCTCACACTCCAACAGCATGTCAAGTCATAAAAACCACTTTCCTCCACACACTCCTATCTACTAATATGCTTGATCATGCCTGTTGGATGTCCAAGCCCCTTACATACAAAACCTCCTTTACCCCTTCCCTCCAACCTTTCCTAGGATAATGCCTACCCTTCCCTCCCTCCACTAAAGATTTATACTTCCCCCAAGTCATCCTATTATTCAGATTAATAAGCAGACAGGAGAATAAAGAACATTTACATACCTTCACATTTGTCACTGACAACATTATGGATGAATCCTTCATAACACTGACATACATATGCATCAGGGGTGTCAACACATCGACCGCCTTTACCACAC
Organism: Cherax quadricarinatus; assembly: GCF_038502225.1. Taxonomy (NCBI): domain Eukaryota; kingdom Metazoa; phylum Arthropoda; class Malacostraca; order Decapoda; family Parastacidae; genus Cherax; species Cherax quadricarinatus. The sequence goes on along the minus strand of NC_091333.1, from coordinate 5,149,110 downwards.
AAGTTTGGATTTAGTGTGCATTCATCTACTGGGGGATATCTGTATGCTGGTTCCACACACAACCTCTTGTAAAGCTCTGGCAAAAAATCAAAGAGTCTTATAGCAATTAGTACCCATAAATTCCAGTACTGTATTATTTTTTTAAATCATATACCTGTACAAATTCAGTTCAGACTTTCAACTTTTGCTAAATATAAAAACTTAACTTTGAAACTAAAATACCAAACAGTATTCTTGATCTATATAAAACTTACCTTCACTACGGAGTGGGCATGGTTCACAGTCACGGAGTCCTTCTCCCCATGCTTTGCCCATGTTCTTGCTACAGCAGCAAGCTTGCTGAGTGAGAGGAATAGGAAGAGGTTTCCTGCAATGCCCACTGCTTAGCAACTCTGTGTAACAGGTGCCTTGCCGAGCATCTATAAAAAATAAAACCATTTAACTTTGTTATAATGCAGAATGGCCATTATGTAAATGTCAGTTTAATATTGTTTTCAATAAATGTTTATCTACGGAATAAGGAATATAAAACAGAATTGAGGATCCTGGTGATCATAAAGTCTGCCTGAAGACCTTTTTTTTTATCTCACCAAAGGAAATGTTAGGGAGAACAAGGAAACATTTGGAAAAATATAAATTGTGACAAAAAATTTAGGAAATAACAAAAATCTAAATACAGTACCTATACACCTTGTACGATCCTGGCTAGGAATGAAACCAGTTTTACAGGTACAATAGAAGCTACCATCAGTGTTAATACAGTTTCCATTAAGACATATATCAGCATCCTTGCATTCATTTCGGTCTTCACAGGCATTTGTCTCTGGATTCCTGGTCTGGCCTTCAGGACATTCACATGAGAAAGACCCAACACTGTTCTTACAAATACCTCCTTCACACAGCCCAGGGATAGCTTCACACTCATCAATGTCTGAAATAAAAATACAATATCCAGTGTTAACATTAAGGCACACCTGCAAATCAGCAAATGTTTAAAGCTCATTCTAAAATGTATTAACGTTGGTAGAATTACCGACAATATGTTAATATGTAGTACCAATACTTTTATATGGGTGTGAAGCTTTGGTTGTAAATGCTGCAGCAAGGAGGCAGTTGGAGGCAGTGGAGATGTCCTGTCTAAGGGCAATGTGTGGTGCAAATACAGTGGACCCCCAGTTTACGATCAGCTCCCAATGCGACCAGTTATATAAGTGTATTTATGTAAGTGCATTTGTATGTGTATGTTTGGGGGTCTGAAATGGACTAATCTAATTCACAATATTCCTTATGGGAACAAATTCAGTCAGTACTGGCACCTGAACATACTTCTGGAATGAAATAATATCGTAAACCGGGGGTCCACTGTATTGTGCAGAAAATTCGGTGTGGAAATTAGGAGGTGTGGAGTTAATAAAAGTATTAGTCAGAGGGCTGAAGAGGGTTTGTTGAGGTGATTTGGCCATTTAGAGAGAATGGATCAAAGTAGAATGACATGGAGAGCGTATAAATCTGTAGGGGAAGGAAAGCGGGGTAGGGGTCGTCCTCGAAAAGGTTGGAGGGACGGGGTAAAGGAAGTGTTGTGGGTAAGGGGCTTGGACTTCCAGCAAGCGTGCGTGAGCATGTCAGATAGGAGTGAATGGAGACAAATGGTATTTGGGACCTGACAAGCTGTAAGAGTGTAAACAGGGTAATATTTAGTGAAGGGATTCAGGGAAACCGGTTATTTTATATAACCGGACTTGAGTCCTGGAAATGGGAAGTACAATGCCTGCACTCTAAAGGAGGGGTCTGGGATATTGGCAGTTTGGAGGGATATACTGTGTATCTTAACACACATTTGCTTCTAAGCTGCTGTATTCTGAGCACCTCTGCAAAAACAGTGATTATGTGTGAGTGAGGTGAAAGTGTTGAATGATGATGAAAGTATTTTCTTTCTGGGGATTTTCTTTCTTTTTGGGTCATCGTGCTTCGGCGGGAGATGGCCGATTTGTTAAAAAAAAAAAAAAACTGTTAAGTAAAAAAGACAAGTGCAACTAATGTGACATTTTATTATGGCAACATTTCACTCTCCAGGAGCTTTGTCAAGCTGTTACAGCTTGACAAAGCTCCTGGACTGCAAAATGTTGCCACAATAAAATGTCACATTAGTTGCATTTGTGTCCTTTTACTTAACCCTTAAACTGTCCAAATGTAGATCTTAAAATGAAACAGAATATAACTTCTTAAAAGAAATACCACTACAATTTTGGAATGAGACATATAAATTTATGTGCAGATAAGTCACTAAGCACTGTGTATATTCATGAAGAAAGCAGAAAAACCTATGATTCTACATCAAGACTGCACATGGCACATCAGCTGGCTAAGACTAACCCATAAACCACTGTGGTCTGGTGGCAAAAGCTCTCACTTCACACGGTGAGGGTCCAGGTTTGATTCCTGGCGAGGGTCGAAGCATTGGGCATGCTTCCATACACCGATTGTCTATTTCACCCATCAGTATAAAATGGGTAGCTGGGTGTTAGTCCACTGGTGTGGGTCACATCCTGGGACAAAACTGACCTAATTTGCCTGAAATGCTCTGCATACCAAACGGCTTTCTATAAAGTAGTATGTCACTGATATCAGCTAGGCCTATATACTATGTACACGTACTTGTAGAAAAAAAGATTTTTTTTTTTTTTAACAAGTCGGCCGTCTCCCACTGAGGCACGGTGACCCAAAAAGAAAGAAAATCCCCAAAAAGAAAATACTTTCATCATCATTCAACTCTTTCACCTCACTCACACATAATCACTGTTTTTGCAGAGGTGCTCAGAACACAACAGTTTAGAAGCATATACGTATAAAGATACACAACATATCCCTCCAAACTGTCAATATCCCAAACCCCTCCTTTAGAGTGCAGGCATTGTACTTCCCATTTCCAGGACTCAAGTCCGGCTACATAAAAATAACCGGTTTCCCTGAATCCCTTCACTAAATATTACCCTGCTCACACTCCAACAGATCGTCAGGTCCCAAATACCATTCATCTCCATTCACTCCTCTCAAACACGCTCATGCACGCCTGCTGGAAGTCCAAGCCCCTCGCCCACAAAACCTCCCTTACCCCTTCCTTCCAACCTTTTCGAGGACGACCCCTACCCCGCCTTCCTTCCCCTCCAGATTTAAATGCTCTCCATGTCATTCTACTTTGATCCATTCTCTCTAAATGACCAAACCACCTCAACAACCCCTCTTCAGCCCTCTGACTAATACTTTTATTAACTCCACACCTTTTCCTAATTTTTTTTTTTTTTTCAACAAGTCTCCCACCGAGGCAGGGTGACCCAAAAAAGAAAGAAAATCCCCAAAAAGAAAATGCTTTCATCATCATTCAACACTTTCACCACACTCACACATAATCACTGTTTTTGCAGAGGTGCTCAGAATACAACAGTTTAGAAGCATATACGTATAAAGATACACAACATATCCCTCCAAACTGCCAATATCCCAAACTCCTCCTTTAAAGTGCAGGCATTGTACTTCCCATTTCCAGGACTCAAGTCCGACTATATGAAAATAACCGGTTTCCCTGAATCCCTTCACTAAATATTACCCTGCTCACACTCCAACAGATCGTCAGGTCCCAAGTACCATTCGTCTCCATTCACTCCTATCTAACACGCTCACGCACACTAGCTGGAAGTCCAAGCCCCTTGCCCACAAAACCTCCTTTACCCCCTCCCTCCAACCCTTTCGAGGACGACCCCTACCTCGCCTTTCTTCCCCTATAGATTTATATGCTTTCCATGTCATTCTACTTTGATCCATTCTCTCTAAATGACCAAACCACCTCAACAACCCCTCTTCTGCCCTCTGACTAATACTTTTATTAACTCCACACCTTTTCCTAATTTCCATACTCCGAATTTTCTGCATAATATTTACACCACACATTGCCCTTAGACAGGACATCTCCACTGCCTCCAACCGTCTCCTCGCTGCTGCATTTACCACCCAAGCTTCACACCCATATAAGAGTGTTGGTACTACTATACTTTCATACATTCCCTTCTTTGCCTCCATAGATAACGTTTTTTGACTCCACATATACCTCAACGCACCACTCACCTTTTTTCCCTCATCAATTCTATGATTATCCTCATCCTTCATAAATCCATCTGCCGACACATCAACTCCCAAGTATCTGAAAACATTCACTTCTTCCATACTCCTCCTCCTCAATTTGATATCCAATTTTTCTTTATCTAAATCATTTGATACCCTCATCACCTTACTCTTTTCTATGTTCACTTTCAACTTTCTACCTTTACACACATTCCCAAACTCATCCACTAACCTTTGCAATTTTTCTTTAGAATCTCCCATAAGCACAGTATCATCAGCAAAAGGTAACTGTGTCAATTCCCATTTTGAATTTGATTCCCCATAATTTAATCCCACCCCTCTCCCGAACACCCTAGCATTTACTTCTTTTACAACCCCATCTATAAATATATTAAACAACCATGGTGACATTACACATCCCTGTCTAAGACCTACTTTTACCGGAAAGTAGTCTCCCTCTCTTCTACACACCCTAACCTGAGCCTCACTATCCTCATAAAAACTCTTTACAGCATTTAGTAACTTACCACCTATTCCATATACTTGCAACATCTGCCACATTGCTCCCCTATCCACTCTATCATATGCCTTTTCTAAATCCATAAATGCAATAAAAACTTCCCTACCTTTATCTAAATACTGTTCACATATATGCTTCAATGTAAACACTTGATCTACACATCCCCTACCCATTCTGAAACCTCTTTGCTCATCCGCAATCCTACATTCTGTCTTACCTCTAATTCTTTCAATTATAACCCTACTGTACACTTTTCCTGGTATACTCAATAAACTTATTCCTCTATAATTTTTACAATCTCTTTTGTCCCCTTTCCCTTTATATAAAGGGACTATACATGCTCTCTGCCAATCCCTAGGTACCTTCCCCTCTTTCATATATTTATTAAACAAAAGTACCAACCACTCCAACACTATATCCCCCCCTGCTTTTAACATTTCTGTCATGATCCCATCAGTTCCAGCTGCTTTACCCTCTTTCATTCTACGTAATGCCTCGTGTACCTCCCCCACACTTACATTCTGCTCTTCTTCACTCCTAAAAGATGGTATACCCCCTTGACCAGTGCATGAAATTACCGCCTCCCTTTCTTCCTCAACATTTAAAAGTTCCTCAAAATATTCTCGCCATCTACCTAATACCTCCCTCTCCCCATCTACTAACTCCCCTACTCTGTTTTTAACTGACAAATCCATACTTTCCTTAGGCTTTCTTAACTTGTTTAACTCACTCCAAAATTTTTTCTTATTTTCATTAAAATTTCTTGACAGTGCCTCTCCCACTCTATCATCTGCTCTCCTTTTGCACTCTCTCACCATTCTCTTCACCTTTCTTTTACTCTCCATATACTCTGCTTTTCTTATAACACTTCTGCTTTGTAAAAACCTCTCATAAGCTAACTTTTTCTCTTTTATCACACCCTTTACTTCATCATTCCACCAATCACTCCTCTTTCCACCTGCCCCCACCCTCCTATAACCACAAACTTCTGCCCCACATTCTAATACTGCATTTTTAAAACTATTCCAACCCTCTTCAAGCCCCCCACTACTCATCTTTGCACTAGCCCACCTTTCTGCCAACAATCGCTTATATCTCCCCCGAACTTCCTCCTCCCTTAGTTTATACACTTTAACCTCCCTCTTACTTGTTGTTGCCACCTTCCTCTTTTCCCATCTACCTCTTACTCTAACTGTAGCTACAACTAAATAATGATCCGATATATCAGTTGCCCCTCTATAAACATGTACATCCTGGAGCCTACCCATCAACCTTTTATCCACCAATACATAATCTAACAAACTACTTTCATTACGTGCTACATCATACCTTGTATATTTATTTATCCTCTTTTTCATAAAATACGTATTACTTATTACCAAATCTCTTTCTACACATAGCTCAATTAAAGGCTCCCCATTTACACTTACCCCTGGCACCCCAAATTTACCTACTACTCCCTCCATAACATTTTTACCCACTTTAGCATTGAAATCCCCAACCACCATTACTCTCACACTTGATTCAAAGCTCCCCACGCATTCACTCAACATTTCCCAAAATCTCTCTCTCTCCTCTACACTTCTTTCTTCTCCAGGTGCATACACGCTTACTATAACCCACTTTTCACATCCAATCTTTATTTTACTCCACATAATCCTTGAATTAATACATTTATAGTCCCTCTTTTCCTGCCATAGCTTATCCTTCAACATTACTGCTACTCCTTCTTTAGCTCTAACTCTATTTGAAACCCCTGACCTAATCCCATTTATTCCTCTTCATTGAAACTCTCCCACCCCCTTCAGCTTCGTTTGACTTAAAGCCAGGACATCCAGCTTCTTCTCATTCATAACATCCAAAATCAACTCTTTCTTATCATTTGCACAACATCCACGCACATTCAGACTTCCCACTTTGACAATTTTCTTCTTCTTATTCTTTTTAGTAATCTTTACAGGAAAAGGGGTTACTAGCCCATTGTTCCCGGCATTTTAGTTGACTTTTACAACACGCATGGCTTACGGAGGAAAGATTCTTATTCCACTTCCCCATGGATATAAAAGGAAAAGTAATAAGACCAAGAACTATTAAGACAAAATCAAAGAAAACTCAGATGAGTGTGTATAAATAAACGTGTACATGTATGTGTAGTGTGACCTAAGTGTAAGAAGTAGCAAGACGTACCTGTAATCTTGCATATTTATGAGACAGACAAAAGACACCAGCAATCCTACCATCATGTAAAACAATTACAGGCTTTTGTTTTACACTCACTTGGCAGGACGGTAGTACCTCCCTGGGTGGTTGCTGTCTACCAACCTACTACCTAATTATATTATTAATTATATTATTATATTATTATATATTATATATTATGTATTATTATACGTATATTATTATATTATTATTATTATAAAACATGAAACAGAGGTACTGTATGACAAAACTTCTAAATTTCACTCCTTTACCCTAAGAGACAAGGTGTTGGTCCAGGAACCTGTGCCTGGTCACACAACTTACCAACACATTGTAAACTGTGAATATTTTTAAGGAAGCCTTTATTACAATCAAGCCTCTCAGGACAGTGTTCACAGGGGTGCCCCCAAGCCTTGCCGATGGTGGCACAACATAAATGCTTTGTGCACACAACTCCTGGCAACTGACCCTGGCACATGTCATGTTGAACCTTTGTGAAGCATGGACCTGTCCTGAAATCTGGCAACACAAGATACTATGTATATATATATATTTATATATAGTGCAGTAAAAATATAGTTCCACAACAATACTCCTCTCACACAAATACATTTACATACAAATTACTGCATTTCCTCAATGAACAAGAAAGCTGTAGTAACATAATGCTAAATGAGCAAGTACATATAAGCTGCATATGTCACAAAAACTTTTATATTAGAATATGATACAGTTTAAGTATTTCTGATTAAAAACTAAAATTCCGGAAGAACTTCTTCATAACACAGATTTAAAAAATAAAATACGATAGTCACATGTGGTTAATATTATACAGTACAGTATATGTCATTAATTTTTTAGATTTTGCTGCTGAAGCAGCTAGTTTATTGTGCAACCCATATCTCCACATCCATCCTGTGGATGGTAGCGCAAGAGCATATAGATACACAAAAGGCCTAAGAACTAGGCTCCAAAAGGGTTAATAGCAGTACATCTGGGTTTATATCTACAGTTGACTTACCTGTTGCAAGCAAATTGAGAAAATTCACTTAATATGTCTGGTATCTTATTTTCTTCAATATCTTGACATATAACATAGGTTATTATACTGTCTATCTACATTCCTCAATAAATGGACAATAAAGAACACTGTATTCAAGATGGTGACCACTGAGCTGGCCACATACTTGGCACCTAATGTGGTCATCATCTGTGTGTCTGCCAAACTGCCAGAAGTACTTGTTTCCAAGCCTAAGCCTGGCTACTGCAACATCATTCTATCAGTTTACATTGCAAGTTGCTCCATAAATGTGCACATTTACATTCATTTTATCTTAGTGGGTGGTAGCTCTACTCAGGTTTCAAACTGCATTCCTATAACATTCAATTTCATTATTTAGTACTTCCGTAATATTATTCCTAATGCTAGACACAGACACAACTAAGTAATATTCTACATTTACTTTCAGAATACTCTTTTTTTAGCTAATTTATCAACTTTATCATGAAGGAGCAATCCAATGTGTGACGGCTTCCATAACAACTGTACATTAATTCTTTTTCCTGGATTTTGGTGTATCTATATCTGGCTTCTCTAAAGAGCATATTGTTACAGTCAATGTATAAGAAAAGAGCCTACAAAGTATAATCATAGACTGAAGCTCAGTGTTATAAATTAACTTTAGCACCATTAGGATGGCAAATAATTCAGTCTGCAGTATAGACACCCAGTTGTTAATTCTTATACCTAACTCAACATAGTTCCTGCCATTCTCATCTAGGGAGGTGGCAACAGATACTGCCCTGCCATTAGATTCTTGTTTAGATCCATAAGTGTATATAATTTATGATAAATTACCTCTGTGCGAGACAACCAGTGTGTTAAAAAAATTATTACTAACAATTAAGCAAGAAATTTCTTTTTGAGTCATTGTCTTTGCAAGTAATTTAAGGAAGGGATTATAAGTGTTGAGCATCTTGGGAGGGGCTTGCGGGTATGCGTTATAAAATGAACACAACTTTATGCAAAAAAAAAAAAAATTTCAGAATATTATCTAACTAAAGCTTCAGACAACACACTACACCTATATGTAAATTCATGAATTCCTGAAGAGACTATACATAATACTTTACACAATCTTTTTTGCTCCCACATGCAGTCAAGATCCTACAATGTAATAAGAACCCAGACCCCCCCCCTCTAGTGGACTGCAGAAGAACACCACACAGGAAATAGGCATGTCTGATGTTACTCATTTATTTCTCAGAAGAAGAAAAACAATCAGTACACATACAAAAGCCAAAAGAGTAAACTTTTCTACTTTTACCCTGAGCAAAATTAACTTTGATGTTTGCATAAGAAGACATGTTTTTTAAAGGGCTTTGTACCTGCTTCACAGCGTCTGCCAGTAAAGCCATACACACAAGCACAGCGGTCTGGCCCAACACACCGACCACCATTCAGACATGGCTCTCGACATACAGCTGAGGGGAAAATGTCAGAATGCATTAGAAGATCATTTTATATCAGGTCATGTTAGGTAACATTAGCAAATAATACTCAAAATGATAAAAAAGAAAGATGCTGTTAAAAGGAATTAATATTCCTTTACTGTGATGCTTACATGAAAATACAGTAGTTTAAAACAAATATAGTATGAATTAAATAGAGTAATACAGACTTAGAGAAGCACCAGAGGAAATAATACTGTACCCCATAAAATTATATAAATATACAAAAAGCAAACTAAAAATAAATATACATGGTTAACTGACTATTGTAACTTTAATAAACATTATCTTCTTGCTAAATAAAATTATCATAATCATATCTACATCATGAGGTATATCTCTCAACAGTACAATACTATAGGGAAGAGCCCTGCTCATACAGCAGGTCAGGTTTCAGACTACTGTAGGACTCCGCTTGTACAGCATGTTAGATTTTGGATTACTGTAGGGCCCTGCTTATACAGCAGGTTAGGTTCTGGGCTACTATAGGACCCCGCTTATACAGAAGGTTAGGTTCCAGGCTACTGCAGAGCCCTGCTTATACAGCAGGTTAGGTTCCTGCCTACTGCTGTAAAGCAAAAAATCACTACTGAAGTGAATCACAGCCTTTTTTCACTCTCAAATACATAAAAAAAGCCTGATAACATGTTTACACTATTATATACAGTGGACCCCCGGTTCACGTTATTAATCCGTTCCTGAGAGCTCATCGTAAAGCAAAATTATCGGAAAGCGAATCAATTTTCCCCATAAGAAATAATGGAAATTAAATTAATCCGTGCAAGACACCCAAAAGTATGAAAAAAAACTTTTACCACATGAAATATTAAGTTTAATGCAATAGAATAATTACAATAACAATAATAACAATAGAATAAACACAATAGAATAATTGACACTTACCTTTAATGAAGATCTGATGATGATTGATGGGATGGGAGGAGGGGAGAGTGTCGAAGTTTTTAATGTTTAGAAGGGGAATCCCCCTCCATGTTCAGGTTTCAATCCTTCAGCCTCTATGTACTCCTTGAATTCATGCACATATTTTTCAGCTGCTTTGTGGTCTGAACTGGCAGCCTCACCATGCCTAATCACACTATGTATGCCACTACAATTCTCAAATCTTTCAAACCAACCTTTGCTGGCCTTAAATTCACTCACATCACCACTAGTTGCAGGCACTTTTCTAATTAAATCCTCATGCAACTGCCTAGCCTTTTCACAAATGATCGCTTGAGAGATGCTATCTCCAGCTATCTGTTTTTCATTTATCCACACCAGTAACAGTCTCTCAACATTTTCTAACACTTGCGATCGCTGTTTTGTAATCACAGTTGCACCTTTTGCAAGAGCAACTTCCTTGATTGCCGTTTTCCTGCTCACTATAGTAGAGAAGGTTGATTGGGATTTACTATACAACTTGGCCAGGTCCGACACACGCACTCCACTTTCATACTTTGCAATTATCTCTTTCTTCATTTCAATAGTCATTAGCACCCTTGGTCTCGAAGAGTTGGCACTAGAAGCTTTCTTGGGGCCCATAGTGACTTATTTTGCAGAAACAAGCACCTGGAGCTTACCTGGAGAGAGTTCCGGGGGTCAACGCCCCCGCGACCCGGTCTGTGACTGGATGTATCCTTAGATGCACGCACACTGGCTGGCTTGTAAACACTGGTACACACGGGGCAGTTCAGGCCACATGTGGACACATCTCGTACAAATCGTATCGCGTACCGGGTTTTGTAACGGGAACTGAGGCAAATTTTTTGCGATATAACGCTTCGGATACCGGATTTATCGGTTACCGATGACTTCACGAACCGGGGGACCACTGTACTATTAAGTGAGCAATGGAGCTAGGCTTAAAAAATGTATAAACAGTACACACATTATTTACCTTAAAATATTTTCATCCTTAGCTTATAGTGAGTGGTGAATATATTTATTATAGGAAGCCTGAATAAATTAATATTTGTACACAGTAGGCCTATGATGTATGCCTAGTTGAGTTCATATTTCGTGCCATGCTCGTGCGGCCATCTATAGGCCCACCCAGTTCAACTGCACCACGCTTACCTCAGCGCAAACTCAACTTAGAATCAACAACAAGATCTACTCTGTCACTCTCCTGGGCATGCCCCCCCCCAGGCCTGGGCACTTAAACACACTGCCTGTGTACCAAGAACCCATATACAGGAAGAAGCCTCCGAAGCCTTATCGTTCATTCCTGCTACCACACACACACACGTAATCATTTCGAAAACATTGGTGGAAGCGGTGGTTGCAGCAAGTGTGTTTACCCGGAGAGAGGAAGGAAGATGATGTTGTTTTCACTTTATCACCCCATACAAGAAGCATCCAGACACAGGTAAAAGCAGGATCCAGGCCAAAATTTGCCAAACTTCGAGAAATCTAAGTGGAGTCCCCTGTGACTCGTCTTCACAGTGCCCCACACTGTTTCTCAGTCACATGTTCAGCATCACCTGCATGTTTCTGCTGTTGCTGTTGAGAATAGTATGGTTATTTCAGCAAGTCAGAGGCGAGTTTGTGGTGATTTCTGCATCCATGTGGTAGAATCTGTGCTATCTTCCGAGTGTGTGGGTGGGGAGGAGGGTGCGGCAGAGTCCTTGCTTCACCCATGCTCGCCCACTGAACACCGCCACACTACTCTCCACCACTATGCTCTCACTCACTCTCTGCTGTTTTTTTGTGAATTCAGTGTGAATTCTTTGCCAGAGCTGTGTATCCGAGTGCCTGAGGTCACTCAAAGGCATGTGGATCATGAAGCCACATGTGGACACAGCCACGTGGAGCAAACCACGTGAGTTACCAAGCCAGATTGTTCCAAGCCACATGCTCTTGTCTACTGCCTGATGTCACCCACGATATGTCTATTGTCATCATGCTCCCTGACATCACCTCGCGATGTCACTCCATGACATTCCTCATGACGTCACACCTGACATCACCAGGTTAATCAGACCCTGATCCACCATGAGGCCTGGTCTCACACCGAGCTGCAAGGGGGCTTGACCCCCAAAACCCTCTCCAGGTAAACTCCAGGTAATGATGTCACATCGACAGTGTTATAGTTTCATAGTGAGCATTTTGTTTCAGCATTGTCAAGAAGACTGGAAGAGATGTGTCACATAATTCCTCTCAGTGTTCTCACATGTTCATGTATGGCTTAGTGTCGACATATACACAGGAAAAAGCGTCATTTGCCAGTGCAAGCCATGTAACTGCATGTGCAGTAGGTGTGTGCAGTTTTCCTTGTGTCCTGTGTGATCTGAGCAAAGCTGTGTGTGTGGACCACAGTATGTTCTGAGCCCAGGCCACTGGTAGCTCCCTTATGTTACTTGTCACCCGTTGTGACCGCTGACAGCTGACATTAGTCAGTACAGGCAGTTACAAGCATCTGAGCCCCCCCTTGTATAGAAAGCTCTTATTGTTCGCCACTTGTAGATGCCCTGCCGAGTCGTACCTACTACGACTCGCAGTTGAGACTCGTTTCACTCCACCTGACCATCAGAGTGCAGTTATATGTAGAAAACCAGCCTGAGGATGCTTAAACTAACCTCTGTATGACTCAACTCTGTCGAGAGAATGACACTGTCAAACTGCAGTAGCCCTGTCGACAGGTGACTGCCTGACTCATGTCACAGCTTCAGTGAGCAGCCTGCACAAAGATGATGTCACTTCACTTTGACTGCTAGCCCACTCACTGCAGTTACGGTGTATGCTGTTACAACTCCCAGATGTTAGATGTACCTGCTATACCTGCCTAGTCCTCCAGCTTATGCCCTAATCTCTTGTGTGGAACTGTGTCAAAAGCCTTCTTACAATCCAAGAAAACACAATCTACCCACCCCTCTCTCTCTCTCGTCTTACTGCTGTCACCCTGTCATAGAACTCCAGTAGGTTTGTGGCACAGGATTTCCCATCCCTGAAACCGTGTTGGTTGTCACTGATAAGCTCATTCCTTTCTAGGTGCTCCACCACTCTTCTCCTGACAATCTTCTCCATGACTTTGCATACATGTCAGTGAAATTGGTCTGTAGTTTAATGCTTCATATCTCCCTTCTTTTTTAAAAACTGGGACTATATTTGCTGTCTTTCAAACCTCAGGTAGTTGACCTGTTTCGATAGATGGATTGAAGATTGTTGTTAGTGGCACACATAGTGACTCTGCTCCCTCTCTCAGGACCTATGGAGAGATGTTATTCGGCCTCATCGCCTTTGAAGTATCTAGCTCGGTTAGCAGCCTCTTCACTTCTTCCTCGGTGGTATGTACTGTGTCCAACACTTGATGGTGTACCCCACCTCTCCGTCCTTCTGGAGTCCCTTCTGTCTCCCCTGTGAACACTCTTTGAATCTCACGTTAGAGTTCCTCTCATACTTCTCAGTTGTTTCTTGTAATCTCCCCTCCTTCCTTCCTCAGCCTGATGACCTGGTCCTTGACTGTTGTTTTCCTCCTGATGTGGTGGTGCAACAGCTTTGGGTCAGATCTGGCTTTAGATGCTATGTCATTTTCGTATTGTTGTTGGGCCTCCCTTCTTACCTGTACATATTCATTTCTGGCTCTATGACTGCTCTCCTTATTCTCCTGGGTCCTTTGCCTTCTATAATTCTTCAATTCTCTAGCACACTTGGTTTTGGCCTCTCTAAACCTTTAAGTGAACCAAGGGCTCATTCTGGCCTTCTTGTTTTTTCTGTTACCTTTGGATATAAACCACTCCTCAGCTTCCATGCATATTGTTGTCACATATTCCATCATCTCATTTACTGACTTCCCTGCCAGTGCACTGTCCCACTGAACCTCGTGCAGTCCCTGTGTAGTCCCCTCTCTTGTAGTTGGGCTTCATTTGTCCTGCCCTTCCTGCTTCCCTCTCCACTTATAACTTTACTATGTATTCGAAGCTCAGAACCACATGGTCACTGACCCAGAGGGGTCTTTCATATGTGATATCCTCAATATCTGCACTATTCAAGGTGAATACTATGTCCAGTCTTGCTGGTTTGTCCTCTCTCTCTCTGGTAGAGTTCCTTACATGTTGGTACATGAGGTTTTCCAGTACCACCTCCATCATCATCGTAGCCCTCAATGTTTCTGGGTCCCCAAGTGGCTCCGGGTTCTCTTAGTCAATTTTTTTGTGACTGAAGTCACCCACAATCAGCAGCTTTGCCCTGTTCGCACGAGCCCTTCCGGCCACTTCAGCTAGTGTGTCAATCACTGCTCTGTTACTCTCATCGTATTCTTGCCTTGGCCTCCTGCAGTTCTGTGGTGGGTTATACATCACTGCAATTACCACCTTGGGACTCCAGTGTTCCTATTATATAGTCTCTTGCTTCACCTCTGTCTCTTCTCTCCAGCTTATCAAAATCCCATTGGTTTTTGATGAGCAGTGCTACTCCTCCACCTCCTCTGTTCCCTCTGTCTTTCCTCAAGATCTGATATCCCATTGGAAAGATGACATCTGTTATCATTCCTGTGAGCTTGGTTTCAAAGAGAGCTATGATATCCGGTGATGCCTCTTTGATTCCTTCATGCCACTCCTCCCAGTTATTCGTTATCTCATCAGCGTTGGTATACCATAACTTCAGTTTCCTCTCCAACACTGTGCTCTGGGGAGTCTGTGGGGGTGGGGGACCTGGCAGTGTGCTGTGGGATTCTACAGCATAGTGGGGGCGGTGGCTGTAAGTGTGGATTGTGGTTAATGTTGGGACAGCGTGTTTGGCTGTGGGGTTCTGAGGGTGGTCCTGTGTGTGCTTATGCTTGTTGTGCTGCCCAGCTCTGGTTGTCCTCTGCTGATTCTGTCCTTGTCTCTCTTCCTTGCCCCTTTCATTTCTGCGCCTTCTCCATCAGCTGCTGTCATTCTGTTCTTTTTCTCTCGCAGTCTAAGAACACCCTCTTGTATGGTGGTTATTCCTTCAGTAGTGGTTCCTCTTGCAGGACCCTGTTCTGCACCATTTCTATCTTGAAAATCAGTTTGACCAGCTGATTTCTCCTCTTCAAGCACCTAGAGAAAACCTGGAGAGGGTTTCAGGGGTCAGTGCCCCTGCGGCCCGGTCTGTGACCAAGCCTCATGCTTGATCAGGGCCTGACCAACCAGTCTGTTACTGTTGGCCGCACACAACCTGATGTGCAAATCACAGCCCAGCTGGTCAGGTACTGACTTTTTTTTCATTAGGGGGATTGTGCATCATCTGCCGAGTCTTTTGCTTTCACAGGGAGTGATTTTCATGTGTAAATTTGGTTCTCTCCTATTCTCTGAAAATTTACTATCTCAGTCATGTTCTCCTCTCCTACTTCTTTGATGATGTTTTCAATCTCCTGTTTTTCTCTCTGCCATCTTTCATTGTGTCCTCCCTTCACTCTCCTGACAGGCCCATGTGTGTGTGTGTACTCATCTAATTGTGGTTGCTGGGGTCGAGACTCAGCTCCTGGCCCCACCTCTTCACTGACTGCTACTAGGTCCTCCCTCTCCCTTCTCCATGAGTTTTATCACACCTCATCTTAAAACTATGCATGGTTCGTGCCTCCACTACATCACTTGCCAAACTATTTCACTTCCTAACAACTCTGTGGCTGTAGAAATACTTCCTAACATCCCTTTCACTCATCTGAGTCTTCAAATTCCAATTTTGACCCCTTGTTTCTGTGTCCCATCTCTGGAACATCCTGTCTCTGTCCACTTATTTATTCCATGCAGTATTTTGTATGTCATTATCATGTCTCTCCTGACTTTCCTGTCCTCCAGTGTCATCAGACCAATTTCCCTTAACCTCTCTTTATAGGACATTCCCATTAGCTCTGGAACCAGCCTTGTTACAAACCTTTGCACATTATTTAATTTCCTTACATGCTTGATCAGATGTGGGTTCTAAACTGGTGCTGTGTATGGGTCTGATGTACACAGTGTACAGAGTTTTGAACGATTCCTTACTGAGGTATTGAAATGCCATTCTCAGGTTTTGCGTGTGTGTGTGTGTGTGTGTGTGTGTGTGTGTGTGTGTGTGTGTGTGTGTGTGTGTGTGTGTGTGTGTGTGTGTGTGTGTGTGTGTGTGTGTGTGTGTGTGTGTGTGTGTACACACACACACACACACACCCATGCTAGTAACAAGGCACTGTATATTGCAACCTGTGGAAATTGTTTTATAATTTTCCTAAATTCAGCATGTGTAAATGTGAATATAATAATTGTGTATTAAAATGTGATGCTGATTTGACTGTTCAAGAAATTTTGCGTGAAGGAGAGTGTGCAGCGGCCACGGAGTGATACAGAGAGGGCGGCATAGTGAATTAACATGTGAGCACTGGTTGTGGTGAAATTCTCAAGATATCTAGCATCATCGAGACCATAATTGGGTGTTTTGGTCCAAATCTGTAATAGGACCTCATGTTACTGTCCCCTGCTGAATAATTGGGACAGGAAAGTTGCAGGACCTCCAGAATTACATGTGGATGGTGGAAAATGAGGAGAGTATGCCATCACTCACACACGGAAGTATGCCATTGTCCTTTCATTTAGATTACTCGCTGGCTAGTGCAGGATTCTATATGTTACCTGGAGTTTACCTGGAGAGAGTTCCGGGGGTCAACGCCCCCTTGGCCTGGTCTGTGACCAGACCTCCTGGTGGATCAGAGCCTGATCAACCAGGCTGTTACTGTTGGCTGCACGCAAACCAACGTACAAGCCACAGCCCGGCTGGTCAGGAACCGACTTTAGGGGCTTGTCCAGTGCCAGCTTGAAGACTGCCAGGGGTCTGTTGGTAATCCCCCTTATGTATGCTGGGAGGCAGTTGAACAGTCTTGGGCCCCTGACACTTATTGTATGGTCTCTTAACGTGTTAGTGACACCCCTCTTTTCATTGGGGGGATGTCGCATCGTCTGCCAAGTCTTTTGCTTTCGTAGTGAGTGATTTTCGTGTGCAAGTTCGGTACTAGTCCCTCTAGGATTTTCCAGGTGTATATAATCATGTATCTCTCCCGCATGCATTCCAGGGAATACAGGTTCAGGAACCTCAAGCGCTCCCAGTAATCGAGGTGTTTTATCTCCGTTATGCGTGCCGTGAAGGTTCTCTGTACATTTTCTAGGTCAGCAATTTCACCTGCCTTGAAAGGTGCTGTTAGTGTGCAGCAATATTCCAGCCTAGATAGAACAAGTGACCTGAAGAGTGTCATCATGGGCTTGGCATCCCTAGTTTTGAAGGTTCTCATTATCCATCCTGTCATTTTTCTAGCAGATGCGATTGATACAATGTTATGGTCCTTGAAGGTGAGATCCTCCGACATGATCACTCCCAGGTCTTTGACGTTGGTGTTTCGCTCTATTTTGTGGCCAGAATTTGTTTTGTACTCTGATGAAGATTTAATTTCCTCGTGTTTGCCATATCTGAGTAATTGAAATTTCTCATCGTTAAACTTCATATTGTTTTCTGCAGCCCACTGAAAGATTTGGTTGATGTCCGCCTGGAGCCTTGCATTGTCTGCAATGGAAGACACTGTCATGCAGATTCAGGTGTCATCTGCAAAGGAAGACACGGTGCTGTGGCTGACATCCTTGTCTATGTCAGATATGAGGATGAGGAACAAGATGGGAGCGAGTACTGTGCCTTGTGGAACAGAGCTTTTCACCGTAGCTGCCTCAGACTTTACTCTGTTGACTACTACTTTCTGTGTTCTGTTAGTGAGGAAATTATAGATTCATCGACCGACTTTTCCCGTTATTCCTTTAGCATGCATTTTGTGCACTATTACGCCATGGTCACACTTGTCGAAGGCTTTTGCAAAGTCTGTATATATTACATCTGCATTCTTTTTGTCTTCTAGTGCATCTAGGACCTTGTCGTAGTGATCCAATAGTTGAGACAGACAGGAGCGACCTGTTCTAAACCCATGTTGCCCTGGGTTGTGTAATTGATGGGTTTCTAGATGGGTGGTGATCTTGCTTCTTAGGACCCTTTCAAAGATTTTTATGATATGGGATGTTAGTGCTATCGGTCTGTAGTTCTTTGCTGTTGCTTTACTGCCCCCTTTGTGGAGTGGGGCTATGTCTGTTGTTTTTAGTAACTGTGGGACGACCCCCGTGTCCATGCTCCCTCTCCATAGGATGGTAAAAGCTCGTGATAGGGGCTTCTTGCAGTTCTTGATGAACACGGAGTTCCATGAGTCTGGCCCTGGGGCAGAGTGCATGGGCATGTCATTTATTGCCTGTTCGAAGTCATTTGGCGTCAGGATAACATCAGATAGGCTTGTGTTAACCAAATTCTGTGGCTCTCTCATAAAAAATTCATTTTGATCTTCGACTCTCAGTCTGGTTAGTGGCTTGCTAAAAACTGAGTCATATTGGGACTTGAGTAGCTCACTCATTTCCTTGCTGTCATCTGTGTAGGATCCATCTTGTTTAAGTAGGGGCCCAATACTGGACATTGTTCTCGACTTTGATTTGGCATAGGAGAAGAAATACTTTGGGTTTCTTTTGATTTCATTTATGGCTTTTAGTTCTTCCCGCGATTCCTGACTCCTATAAGATTCCTTTAGCTTAAGTTCGATGCTTCCTATTTCTCTGACCAGTGTCTCCCTACGCCTTTCAGATATATTGACCTCTTTTAGCCTCTCTGTTATTCTTTTCCATCGCCTGTAAAGGGAGCGCCTGTCCCTTTCTATTTTACATCTACTCCTCCTTTTTCTTAGAGGAATAAGCCTTGTGCATACATCGAGCACCACCGAGTTAATCTGTTCTAGGCATAAGTTGGGGTCTGTGTTGCTTAGTATATCTTCCCAGCTTATATCAGTTAGGATTTGGTTTACTTGGTCCCACTTTATGTTTTTGTTATTGAAGTTGAATTTGGTGAATGCTCCCTCGTGACTAATCTCATTATGTCGGTCTGGGGCTCCGCGCATACATGTCTGAACCTCAATTATGTTGTGATCTGAGTATATTGTTTTTGATATGGTGACATTTCGTATCAGATCATCATTGTTAGTGAAGATGAGGTCTAGTGTATTCTCCAGTCTAGTAGGCTCTCTTATTTGCTGGTTTAAATTGAATTTTGTGCAGAGATTTAAAAGCTCGTGTGAGTGTGAGTTTTCATCAGAGCTGCCTCCTGGTGTTATTACTGCAACAATATTATTTGCTATATTCCTCCATTTTAGGTGCCTTAAGTTGAAATCCCCCAGGAGCAAGATGTTGGGTGCAGGAGTTGGCAGATTTTCCAGACAGTGGTCAATTTTTAACAGCTGTTCCTGGAATTGCTGGGATGTTTCATCCGGAGGCTTGTAGACTACCACAATGACTAGGTTTTGGTTCTCGATCTTTACTGCTAAAACTTCCACTACATCATTTGAGGCATTCAGCAGTTCTGTGCACACAAGTGACTCTGCAATGTACAGGCCAACCCCCCCCCCCCTTTGCCTGTTCACTCTGTCGCATCTGTATAGGTTGTAACCTGGGATCCATATTTCGTTGTCCAAGTGATCCTTTATGTGGGTCTCAGTGAAAGCCGCGAACATTGCCTTTGCCTCTGCAAGCAGTCCACGGATGAAAGGTATTTTGTTGTTTGTTGCTGGCTTTAGACCCTGTATATTTGCAAAGAAGAATGTCATCGGACTGGTGGTATTGTTGATACTGGGGGGAAAGGGGGGGGGGTCCGGCATTAGTATCTGTATCTGTTGGTTTGGAGTGGAGGCCATCGACTGTGGTTCCACTCCAGGAATGACTGGATTTGGTGTACGATTTCTGCCATTTCCTGCCAGTTTTTTTTTCTTCCTGGCACTAAAAAACCTCTCCCTCTTGAGTGGCTGTGGCTACCCAGGTTTTCCCATGGCCTGGATGTTTTGTATCTTTTTGTCCCCTTTAGATGGTGTGCCTGGCAATTTAAGTTATAGCACAGTCTTTCCTGTACTGAAGAGGGACACATTTCAGGGTGAAAAAGCTTACAGGAAGGGAGTTTGCATTTTCCTGTTGTTATATGGGCACGGCATTTTCTAGGGTGGTCATAGTTGCACGTCCCATCTGCTTTTCCAGATTTCCCATGCCTGCAGATACCAAGTGCATAGTATGTGCACAGGCTTTGTTTCCATTTGCCTTGGGTTTCTGTGACTGTATTCCCTGTTGGTGCATATTTACCTGTCTTATTCTTATCCTCCCTAGCACCAACAAAGGAGCTCCCACCAGTTGTTTTTGATAATATATCCTCACTATTGCTAGTGGAGTCCTCTTGTTTGCTATTTCCTGTGGTATTCCTAGTTTGCAATATTGGTTTTATCTTATCTTTGACTGCACTTGATTCCCCACTACGGCTCCTGTCTCCCATGAGGTCATTTATATGCATTCCATCCTGCGTACAATTCCCGACTACCTGGACAAAATCTCCAGCTTCACCATTACTGTCTACCAGGACAGCACTGTCAGCCCCACATTTACTGACAACCAGGACATCACCTCCAGCCTTACAGTTTCTGTCTACATGACCAGCATCAAGGGCAGTACCATCCAGCCCAGACTTTTTATGTTCCCATCTGTTGTAGAAAGCTTCCAGGTTGTCTATGAAAGCAGCTTTGATGTTATCCTCTTTTAATATCAATGTGATATTAGTCCACAGATTTATCTCATTTGGACATACCCAAAAACACTTCCCTGTTTTAATACTTCTTGTAGCTAGTTCTTGGATATTTGTACAAGGGGCATGACACCAATTTCCACAAAAATGACAATTTATCCATGTCCAAGCCCGTTTGTTTGATTGATTGCAGACTACACAGGGCTTCATAATGATTTGAATGGTTGAATTACTGTAATTCTACTAGCAACCTCTTGAATACTCTATTAATAACCGCCTTAAAGTGAAGCTCTAGCTATTTGTATTTCTATTTCTAACTGTACAGTGGACCCTTAACCAGCGATGGCATCGATTAACGATAAATCTGACTAGCGATACATTTTAACGCAAAAATTTTGCCTCAACTAGCACTTAAAAACCCGACCAGCGCTATTCGTTCCGTACCATACGCATCCACTTTGGCCTGAGCGCGACTCACTTGTCCCTTCGGTGCCAGTGTTTACAAGCCAGCCAGCCACCGCGGTCGCTTCCAAACATACAACAACTGGAACATTTCATATTATCACAGCCTTTGTAGTGATTGCACCTGCAAAATAAGTCACCATGGGCCCCAAGAAAGCTTCTAGTGCCAACCCTACAGCAAAAAGGGTGAGAATTACTCTGGAGATGAAGAAAGAGATCATTGCTAAGTATGAAAGTGGAGTGCGTGTCTCTGAGCTGGTCAGGTTGTATAATAAACCCCAATCAACCATCGCTATTATTGTGGGTAAGAAAATGGCAATCAAGGAAGCTGTTCTTGCCAAAGGTGCAGCTGCTGCTGCACCACAGTCAGCTGTTGTTGTTGCTGCACCACCATCAGCTGTATTACTCGAAGATGTGGAGAGAGTGTTGTTGGTGTGGCTTAACGTGAAACAATTACCGAGAAACGATTAACCCCGGAGGGTTAGCCACCCAGGATAACCCAAGAAAGTCAGTGCATCATCGAGGACTGTCTAACTTATTTCCATTGGGGGTCCTTAATCTTATCCTCCAGGATGCAACCCACAACAGTTGACTAACACCCAGGTGAACAGGAAAAAATGCCTGGAACTAGTGCTCATATTGGTGAGGTTAGTGGGGAGGATGTGGAAGAGTTGGTGGAGGAGGACAATGAAGGACAAACCACTGATGAGCTGCTAGATCATCTTCAACAGTAAGAGGCCACACCTGAGGAAACTGCTTCGGAGCAGGGGAGAGAGAAATTGACGAAGTTGCCTACTTCAAAGATTAAGGAAATGTGTGCAATGTGGCTTAAAGTGCAAACCTTTTTTTAGATGAAAATCACCCTCACACAGCTATTGCAAGCCGTGCTGGTGACTATTACACTGACAATGTTGTGAAACACTTTAGGATAAAGGAACGAGAGGTACAGGCCTCTATGGACAGATATGTTGTGCAACAGAAGTTCAGTGACTCTGAAGCTGGTCCAAGTGGCATTAAAAGAACAAGGGAAGTAACCCCAGAAAAAGACTTGCTGCCTCAAGTGCTAATGGAAGGGGATTCCCCTTCTAAACACTAAGAAGATCAACGCTCTCCCCTCCTCCCATCCCATCAATCATCACCAGATCTTCAATAAAGGTAAGTGTCATGTAACTGTGCATGTAATCTTCAGTTTGTGTGTATTAAAATTAATATTTCATGTGGTAAATTTTTTTTTCAATACTTTTGGGTGTCTTGCACGGATTAATTTGATTTCCATTATTTCTTATGGGGAAAATTAACTTGACTAACGATAATTTTGACTAACGATGAGCTCTCAGGAACGGATTAATATCGCTGGTTGAGGGTCCACTGTACTTGTATGTTAGGACAGCTTACCGTAGTACACTCCTGTTTTTAATTTATTGTTTGTGTTTATAAGGGCGCCTACAACCCCATCCGTTTACAGTCTGCTTTATTGTCCAACAAATCCGTTTGAAATCAATCGAGGGTTCGGACCAGTCGAGGGTTCGGACCAGTCAAGGGTTCGGAACCAGTCTGATCTGATCAGTGGGTCACTTATTTAAAACATACCGGTCGGTGATTTGGGCTAACACATGAAGGATCTACTGGAAGTTATCTACCCAAGTAATATGTGATTTGATTAATACAAAAAGTATAACATGCGTGTTGAAGAACCGGTGATTGCTGGCAACTCCTACAATGACGAATGGTCGACCTCAACCCTTGTTTATCAATCACTGTAGGTAGGCATTGTGTTATGATGCAACTACAGTAATTAAATGGTAAGTGGCAATATGAATTTTATTTTCTAATAACACTTGTGAAAAATAAATTCCCATAATTATACTGTATATATTTTTATAATGTAAATATACATGATTAATGCATTACTGTTGTTCTAAATTGTATTTTAAATAGAACCAACAGGGTTCCCTTTTGCGCCTGCGCGGATGTGCGGGGGTCACAGGTCGACTCAGGGCATGGAGGCGGGCGTGTTTTTGAATTGAGGGAAGAGGCTGGGAAAGCATGGGACCAGGAAATTGGTGTTCACGGCGGCCTAAGGATTAATATAGGCCTCACTTCATAATAGGAAGTGTCGTAACTGTTCCTGATGAAGAGTGAGGGAACGTGATTTACGGGACCACCGTAATAAAGTGGTAAAATTAGTGAATAATGGTGGGACCGGTGGTGACTGGCGTGTCACCATGGAGTGTCCTGGGGAAAATACCCGTGATCTAATCCTCACTCATCGGTCTCAGATCTTAATGGAGTGACCTCTAATGTGTATAATAATTATGAGACATTAAATCGTCTTGTGAATTGTAATGTAATCAGTGATAATAACACTAAGTTAAGAGAATGCGTGAAGTGAAATAAGTCGCCTTGCTCCGAGTGAACACGTTAGACCTCGTTGTTCCCGTCCCGAGGACAGTGAAGTTTTTATGGAGTCACGACTTCTAAACCGGGACAAACCAACGGATACTTCGTCCTGCTGGAATAAGAACCGTGTTGGTGTAGCAGGACATCGAAATGAGATGGTGAAAGGAGGAAATAAGGAGCATCAATCACCCACAGTTAAGTAACCTTTCTAGTTATAGCAGACTGATACTGGCCAGTTAGGTATGTTGTAAATGGATAGGTTATGGGTGATCTAGCTACATCAAGTGACCACCAGAGAATATCTGGTAAGTGGTGAGATTATGTACAAGTGTTTTTCCTTGATGGATATAGCCATGTGTAACCTACCCCTCCCCCTTCATTCAGTTAAACTAATATAATCTATACAGTCCACAATTAATTAGTAGCGCCGTACTTGTGGGTGCTATCCAATCTATACTGGTCTCGGATAGATATGGATAAGATTGTGAGGTCGAAGGCCCACCTGCAGTGACCAGGGGTGATGAAGTTTTCTCACATGTCTACATGGGGTGACTATGGTAAACAATGTAGTGTTGTCTCCCAATAAGATTACTTGTATGTATATAATGTTGAGGTACATACAGGTAACACCCTAAAAAAAATTTCCATAACACTATTGTATTATATGTATTGTACAAGAATCATATTCCGTGTATCCAGCAAGCCAAATTATATACAGTTCACACTATTTTTTAATTTACCATTATTGGTATTAATGTTTATTGTAATTATTAATTTAATGTCAGGCCAAGCCTTTTTGTGAGTGATGGAGTGGGCATCGAAGGAGTGACAGTCCTATGACATACTGTGACTAAGTCCCACTTACCTCACCCAAATTACTTACATGTAATAATTCAGGTAATACCCTACAAACCTCATGTAGGTAATTTTTCACACAACTTTAATAATTCTGGCGCTTGATCTTTCTTAAATCAAAAAATAAATTAAATCTAAACAGACATTAATGTGGTGAAATACTGCTTACGTTCAGCACAGTGATCCCCGGAAAATCCTGCCCTGCATTGGCACCGGCTTCCCTGACATGTCCCACCATTGAGACATGTTGTCTGGCAACCCAGTTCTGCAAGAAACATTAACAGCTTTATGACAATTCAGCAATTCTTACCTTGAAATATTTATTATAACAAAGAAACAAACACAAGCATGCAAATACACATGCACGCACACACACATACACACACACACACACACACACACACACACACACACACACACACACACACACACACACACACACACACACACACACACACACACAGTGAAGAGGCGGGGCCAGAAGCTTGGACTCGGCCCCTGTAACCTCAACTAGGTGAGTACAACAACTAGGTGAGTACACACACACACACAGCTAAGGGAAATGTCCTACGAAGAAAGGTTAATGGAAATCGGTCTGACGGCACTGAAGGACAGGAGGGTAAGGGGTGACATGATGAAGACATACAAAATACTGTGGTGGAAAGAGACAGGATGTTCCAGAGATGTGACGCAGAAACAAGGGGTCACAAATGAAAGGTGAAGACTCAGATGAGCCAAAGGGATGTTAGGAAGTATTTCTTCAGCCACAGAGTTGTTAGGAAGTGGAATAGTTTGGCAAGTGATGTAGTGGAGGCAGGAACCATACATAGTTTTAAGACGAGGTATGATAAAGTTCATGGAGCAGGGAGAGGGAGGACCCAGAATCGGTCAGTGAAGAGGTGGGACCAGGAGCCGAGTCTCGACCCCTGCAACCACAATTAGGTGAGTACACATACACAAACACACGCACGAATGCACGCACGCAAACACACACACACACACACACACACACACACACACACACACACACACACACACACACACACACACACACACACACACACACAGGAGATTGAGAAAATCATCACGGAAATAGGTGAAGAAGAGATGGACGAGATTGTAAATTTTCAGAGAATAGAGGGGTACTCAAAGGGGAGAAACCCACCGATCAAGCTGATTCTCAGGACGGAAACAGTGCGGAACAGGATCCTCCAAGAGAAACCACGGTTGAAATACTCGGAAGAGTACAAGAGGGTGTTCCTAGACAGAGACAGAACACAAACAGAACGACAGCAGCTGAGGGAGAGGACAAAAAACGAAAGGAGCTAGGAAAGGAGACAAGGATGGAACCAGCAGAGGTCAGTCAGAGCAGAACAGAGCAGCAAGGGCAAGCACACACACAACTATCCTCAGAACCCCACAACCTATCACACCATCCCAACACACACTACAATCCATACCCACAGCTTCCACCCAACACCGAGCTATAGAATCCCACAGTATGCTACCAGGTCTCCCACCCTCACAGGCCCCCCAAACCACAGTGTTGGAAAGGAAACTGAAGGTATGGTACACAAACGCTGATGGAATAACAAATAAGTGGGAATGGCACAAAAGAGTCAAAGAGGCATCACCAGATATCATAGCGATCGATCACAGAAACCAAGCTTACAGGTATGATAACAGATGCCATCTTTCCAATGGGATACCAGATCCTGAGGAAAGACAGAGGGAACAGGGGGGTGGAGGAGTGGCATTGCTGATCAAAAACCGATGGAATTTTGATGAGTTGGAGAGAGGAGACAGCGGAGAAGAAAGTGAATGCATAGCAGGAACGCTTCACTCTGGAGGTCCCAAGGTGGTAATAGCAGTGATGTATAACCCACCACAGAACAGCAGGAGGCCAAGGCAAGAGTACGAAGAGAGCAATAGAGCAATGGTTGACACACTGGCTGCAGTGGCCAGAAGAGCTCATGCATGCAGGGCAAAGCTCCTGATCATGGGTGACTTTAACCACAAGGAGATCGATAGGGAGAACTTGGAGTCACATGGGGGCCAAGATACATGGAGGGCTAAGATGATGGAGGTGGTACGGGAAAACTTCATGTACCAACACGTACGAGACACTACAAGAGAGAGAGGAGAGGATGAACCAGTAAGACTGGACTTAGTATTCACCTTGAGTAGTGCAGATATCGAGGACATCACATATGAAAGATCCCTTGGGACCAGTGATCATGTGGTTTTCAGCTTCGAATACACAGTAGAGCTACAAGTGGAGGGAGAAACAGGAAGGTCAGGACGAATGAAGCCAAACTACAAGAAACGGGACTACACGGGAATGAGGAACTTCCTGAACGGGGTTCAGTGGGACAGAGAACTGGCAGGGAAGCCAGTTAATGAGATGATGGAATATGTAGCAACAATGTGCAAGGAGGCTGAGGAGAGGTTTGTACCCAAGGGTAACAGGAATAATGAAAAAGCCAGGATGAGCCCATGGTTCACCCAAAAGTGCAGGGAGGCAAAAACCAAGTGTGCTAAGGAATGGAAGAAATATAGAAGGCAAAGGACCCAGGAGAATAAGGAGAGCAGTCACAGAACCAGAAACGAATATGCACAGATATGAAGGGAGGCCCAAAGACAATATGAAAACGACCAGGTAATCATGCTAAGGAAGGAGGAGAGACAACAAGAAATGACCGTGAAGTATGTGAGGAACTCAACAAGAGATTCAAAGAAGTGTTCACAGAGGAGACAGAAGGGGCTCCAGAAAGACAGAGAGGTGGGCCACACCACCAAGTGCTGGACACAGTGCACACAACCGAGGAAGAAGCGAAGAGGCTTCTGAGCTAGATACCTCAA
This sequence comes from Cherax quadricarinatus, assembly GCF_038502225.1. Classification (NCBI taxonomy): domain Eukaryota; kingdom Metazoa; phylum Arthropoda; class Malacostraca; order Decapoda; family Parastacidae; genus Cherax; species Cherax quadricarinatus. The sequence continues at coordinate 5,121,620 of NC_091333.1, read as the reverse complement.
AGGCAATGGGGCCAGATAACATCTCCCCATGGGTCCTGAGAGAGGGAGCAGAGGTGCTATGTGTACCCCTAACATCAATATTCAATACATCTATCGAAACAGGGTGGTTGCCTGAGGCATGGAAGACAGCAAATGTAGTCCCAATCTTTAAAAAAGGAGACAGACATGAAGCACTAAACTACAGACCAGTGTCACTGACATGTATAGTATGCAAAATCATGGAGAAGATTATCAGGAGAAGAGCGGTGGAACACCTAGAAAGGAATGATCTCATCAACAGCAGCCAACATGGTTTCAGGGACAGGAAATCCTGTGTCACAAACCTACTGGAGTGCAATGACATGGTGACAGCAGTAAGATAAGAGAGAGAGGAGTGGGTGGATTGCATATTCTTGGACTGCAAGAAGGCGTTTGACACAGTTCCACACAAGAGATTGGTGAAATAACTGGAGGACCAAGCAGGGATAACAGAGAAGGCACTACAATGGATCAGGGAATACTTGTCAGGAAGACAGCAGCGAGTCATGGTATGTGTCGAGGTGTCAGAGTGGGCACCTGTGGCCAGCGGGGTCCCACAGGGGTCAGTCCTAGGACCAGTGCTGTTTCTGGTATTCGTGAACGACATGATGGAAGGAATAGACTCTGAGGTATCCCTGTTTGCAGATGACGTGAAGCTGATGAGAAGAATTCACTCGATCGAAGACCAGGCAGAACTACAAAGGGATCTGGACAAGCTGCAGACCTGGTCCAGCAATTGGCTCCTGGAGGTCAATCCCACCAAGTGCAAAGTCATGAAGATTAGGGAAGGGCAAAGAAGACCGCAGACGGAGTACAGTCTAGGGGGCCAGCAACTACAAACCTCACTCAAGGAAAAAGATCTTGGGGTGAGTATATCACCAGGCACATCTCCTGAAGCACACATCAACCAAATAACGGCTGCAGCATATGGGCACCTAGCAAACCTCAGAACAGCATTCTGACATCTTAATAAGGAATCGTTCAGGACCCTGTACACCGTGTACGTTAGGCCCATATTGGAGTATGGGGCACCAGTTTGGAACCCACACCTAGTCAAGCACGTGAAGAAACTAGAGAAAGTGCAAAGGTTTGCAACAAGACTAGTCCCAGAGCTAAGAGGTATGTCCTACGAGGAGAGGTTAAGGGAAATCAACCTGACGACACTGAAGGACAGGAGAGATAGGGGGGACATGATAACGACATACAAAATACTGAGAGGAATTGACAAGGTGGACAAAGACAGGATGTTCCAGAGATTGGACACAGTAACAAGGAGGCTGAGGAGAGGTTTATACCCAAGGGTAACAGGAATAATGAAAAAGCCAGGATGAGCCCATGGTTCAACCGAGGAAGAAGTGAAGAGGCTTCTGAGTGAGCTAGATACCTCAAAGGCAATGGGGCCAGATAACATCTCTCCATGGGTCCTGAGAGAGGGAGCAGAGGCACTATGTGTACCCCTAACAACAATATTCAATACATCTATCGAAACAGGGAGATTGCCTGAGGCATGGAAGACAGCAAATGTGGTCCCAATCTTTAAAAAAGGAGACAGACATGAAGCACTAAACTACAGACCAGTGTCACTGACATGTATAGCATGCAAAATCATGGAAAAGATTATCAGGAGAAGAATGGTGGAACATCTAGAAAGGAATGATCTCATCACCAGCAGACAACATGGTTTCAGAGACGGGAAATCCTGTGTCACAAACCTACTGGAGTTCTATGACATGGTGACAGCAGTAAGACAAGAGAGAGAGGGGTGGGTGGATTGCATTTTCTTGGACTGCAAGAAGGCGTTTGACACAGTACCACACAAGAGATTAGTGCAAAAACTGGAGGACCAAGCAGGGATAACAGGGAAGGCACTGCAATGGATCAGGGAATACTTGTCAGGAAGACAGCAGCGAGTAATGGTACGTGGCGAGGTGTCAGAGTGGACACCTGTGACCAGCAGGGTCCCACAGGGGTCAGTCCTAGGACCAGTGCTGTTTCTGGTATTTGTGAACGACATGACGGAAGGAATAAACTCCGAGGTGTCCCTGTTTGCAGATGATGTGAAGTTGATAAGAAGAGTTCAGTCGATCGAAGACCAGGCAGAACTACAAAGGGATCTGGATAGGCTGCAGACCTGGTCCAGCAACTGGCTCCTGGAGTTCAATCCCACCAAGTGCAAAGTCATGAGGATTGGGGAAGGGCAAAGAAGACCGCAGACGGAGTACAGTCTAGGGGGCCAGGGACTACAAACCTCACTCAAGGAAAAAGATCTTGGGGTGAGTATAACACCAGGCACATCTCCTGAAGCGCACATCAACCAAATAACTACTGCAGCATATGGGCGCCTGGCAAACCTCAGAACAGCATTCCGACATCTTAATAAGGAATCGTTCAGGACCCTGTACACCGTGTACGTTAGGCCCATATTGGAGTATGCGGCACCAGTTTGGAACCCACACCTAGCCAAGCATGTAAAGAAACTAGAGAAAGTGCAAAGGTTTGCAACAAGACTGGTCCCAGAGTTAAGAGATATGTCCTATGAGGAGAGGTTAAGGGAAATCAACCTGAAGACACTGGAGGACAGGAGAGATAGGGGGGACATGATAACGACTTACAAAATACTGAGAGGAATTGACAAGGTGGACAAAGACAGGATGTTCCAGAGACTGGACACAGCAACACGGGGACACAGTTGGAAGCTGAAGACACAGATGAATCAAAGGGATGTTAGGAAGTATTTCTTCAGCCACAGAGTAGTCAGGAAGTGGAATAGTTTGGGAAGCGATGTAGTGGAGGCAGGATCCATACATAGCTTTAAGCAGAGGTACGATAAAGCTCATGGTTCAGGGAGAGTGACCTAGTAGCGACCAGTGAAGAGGCGGGGCCAGGAGCTTGGACTCGACCCCTGCAACCTCAACTAGGTGAACTAGGTGAGGTGAGCACACACACACACACATGCACACACACACACATAGTAGTCAGGAAGTGGAATAGCTTGGGAAGCGATGTAGTGGAGGTGGGATCCATACATAGCTTTAAGCAGAGGTATGATAAAGCTCACGGCTCAGGGAGAGTGACCTAGTAGCGACCAGTGAAGAGGCAGGGCCAGGAGCTTGGACTCGACCCCTGCAACCTCAACTAGGTGAGTGTACACACACACACACACACACACACACACACACACACACACACACACACACACACACACACACGCACGCACGCACGCACGCACGCACGCACGCACGCACACACACACACACACACACACACACACACACACACACACACACACACACACACACGCACACACACACAATCAGGAGGAGAGTGGTGGAACACCTGGAACGGAACAAGATTATAAATGAAAACCAACATGGGTTCATGGAAGGCAAATCCTGTGTCACAAACCTCCTGGAGTTTTATGACAAGGTAACAGAAGTAAGACGAGAGAGAGGGGTGGGTTTATTGCGTTTTCCTAGACTGCAGGAAGGCCTTTGACACAGTTCCCAACAAGAGATTAGTGCAGAAGCTGGAGGATCAGGCGCATATAACAGGGAGGGCACTGCAATGGATCAGGGAATACCTGACAGGGAGGCAACAACGAGTCATGGTACGTGAAGAGGTATCACAGTGGGCGCCTGTGACGAGCGGGGTCTCACAGGGGTCAGTTCTAGGACCAGTGCTATTTCTGATATATGCGAACGACATGATGGAAGGAACAGACTCTGAAGTGTCCCTATTCGCAAATGATGTGAAGCTGATGAGAAGAATTAAATCGGATGAGGATGAGGCAGGACTGCAAAGAGACCTGGACAGGCTGGACATGTGGTCCAGAAACTGGCTTCTCGAATTCAACCCTGCCAAATGCAAAGTCATGAAGATTGGGGAGGGGCAAAGAAGACCGCAGACAGAGTATAGGCTAGGTGGACAAAGACTACAGACCTCACTCAGGGAGAAAGACCTTGGGGTGACCATAACACCGAGAACGTCACCGGAGGCTCACATCAACCAAATAACTGCTGCATCATACGGGCGCCTGGCAAACCTGAGAATAGCGTTCCGATACCTTAATAAGGAATCGTTCAAGAAACTGTACACTGTGTATGTTAGGCCCATACTGGAGTATGCAGCACCAGTCTGGAACCCACACCTGGTCAAGCACGTGAAGAAGTTAGAGAAAGTACAAAGGTTTGCAACAAGGCTAGTCCCAGAGCTCAGCTGAATGTCGTACGAGGAAAGGTTGAGGGAAATCGGACTGACGACACTGGAGGACAGAAGGGTTAGGGGAGACTTGATAACGACATACAAGATACTGCAGGGAATAGACAAGGTGGACAGAGATAGGATGTTCCAGAGAGGGGACACAGAAACAACGGGTCACAACTGGAAGCTGAAGACTCAGACGAGTCACAGGGACGTTAGGAAGTATTTCTTCAGCCATAGAATCGTCAGGAAGTGGAATAGCCTAGCAAGTGAAGTAGTGGAGGCAGGAACTATACATAGTTTTAAGAAGAGGTATGACAAAGCTCAGGAAGCAGAGAGGGAGAGGACCTAGTAGCGATCAGTGAAGAGGCGGGGCCAGGAGCTGAGTCTCGACCCCTGCAACCTCAATTAGGTGAGTACACACACACACACACACACACACACACACACACACACACACACACACACACACACACACACACACACACACACACACACACACACACACACACACACACACACACACACACACACACACACACACACACACACACAAACCTCACTCAAGGAAAAAGATCTTGGGGTGAGTATAACACCAGGCACATCTCCTGAAGCGCACATCAACCAAATAACTGCTGCAGCATATGGGCGCCTAGCAAACCTCAGAACAGCATTCCGACATATTAATAAGGAATCATTCAGGACCCTGTACACCGTGTACGTTAGGCCCATATTGGAGTATGGGGCACCAGTTTGGAACCCACACCTAGTCAAGCACGTGAAGAAACTAGAGAAAGTGCAAAGGTTTGCAACAAGACTAGTCCCAGAGCTAAGAGGTATGTCCTACGAGGAGAGGTTAAGGGAAATCAACCTGACGACACTGAAGGACAGGAGAGATAGGGGGGACATGATAACGACATACAAAATACTGAGAGGAATTGACAAGGTGGACAAAGACAGGATGTTCCAGAGATTGGACACAGTAACAAGGGGACACAGTTGGAAGCTGAAGACACAGATGAATCACAGGGATGTTAGGAAGTATTTCTTCAGCCACAGAGTAGTCAGTAAGTGGAATAGTTTGGGAAGCGATGTAGTGGAGGCAGGATCCATACATAGCTTTAAGCAGAGGTATGATAAAGCTCACGGCTCAGGGAGAGTGACCTAGTAACGATCAGTGAAGAGGCGGGGCCAGGAGCTCGGACTCGACCCCCGCAACCTCAACTAGGTGAGTACAACTAGGTGAGTACACACACACATACACACACACACACACACACACACACACACACACACACACACACACACACACACACACACACACACACACACACACACACACACACACACACACACACAGGTTAAGGGAAATCAACCTGACGACACTGGAGGACAGGAGAGATAGGGGGGACATGATAACGACATACCAAATACTGAGAGGAATTGACAAGGTGGACAAAGACAGGATGTTCCAGAGATGGGACACAGCAACAAGGGGACACAGTTGGAAGTTGAAGACACAGATGAATCACAGGGATGTTAGGAAGTATTTCTTCAGCCACAGAGTAGTCAGGAAGTGGAATAGTTTGGGAAGCGATGTAGTGGAGGCAGGATCCATACATAGTTTTAAGCAGAGGTATGATAAAGCTCACGGCTCAGGGAGAGTGACCTAGTAGCGACCAGTGAAGAGGCGGGGCCAGGAGCTTGGACTCGACCCCTGCAACCTCAACTAGGTGAGTACACACACACACACACACACGAAGTATTTCTTCAGTCATAGAGTTGTCAGGCAGTGGAATAGCCTAGAAAGTGACTTAGTGGAGGCAGGTACCATACATAGTTTTAAGATGAGGTATGATAAAGCTAATGCAGCAGGGAGAGAGAGGACCCAGTAGCAATCAGTGAAGAGGCAGGGCCAGGAGTTATGACTCGACCCCTGCAACCACAAATAGGTGAGCACACACACGCACACAAGTTGAAGACTGAGATGAGTCAGAGGGATGTTAGAAGTATTTCTTCAGCTACAGAGTTGTCAGGAAGTGGAACAGTCTGGCAAGTGACGTAGTTAGGTTAGTTTAATATTTTTATTATGGACCCCCCATACCCATCCTGTGGGCGGTAGTTAAAAGATTACAGAGGTACATAATGGGTCCAGGGACTGTACCTCAACATTACAGAGGTACATAATGGGTCCAGGGACTGTACCTCAACATTAGAGGTACATAATGGGTCCAGGGACTGTACCTCAACATTACAGAGGTACATAATGGGTCCAGGGACTGTACCTCAACATTACAGAGGTACATAATGGGTCCAGGAACTGTACCTCAATATTACAGGTACATAATGGGTCCAGGGACTGTACCTCAACATTAGAGGTACATAATGGGTCCAGGGACTGTACCTCAATATTGCAGGTACATAATGGGTCCAGGGACTGTACCTCAACATTACAGAGGTACATAATGGGTCCAGGGACTGTACCTCAACATTACAGAGGTACATATTGGGTCCAGGTACTGTACCTCAATATTACAGAGGTGCATAATGGGTTCAGGGACTGTACCTCAACATTACAGAGGTACATAATGGGTCCAGGGACTGTACCTCAACATTACAGAGGTACATAATGGGTCCAGGAACTGTACCTCAACATTACAGAGGTACATAATGGGTCCAGGGACTGTACCTCAACGTTACAGAGGTACATAATGGGTCCAGGGACTTTGTCTCAACATTACAGAGGTACATAATGGGTCCAGGGACTGTACCTCAACATTACAGAGGTACATAATGGGTCCATGGACTGTACCTCAACATTACAGAGGTACATAATGGGTCCAGGGACTGTACCTCAACATTACAGAGGTGCATAATGGGTCCAGGGACTGTACCTCAACATTACAGAGGTACATAATGGGTCCAGGGACTGTACCTCAACATTACAAAGGTACATAATGGGTCCAGGGACTGTATCTCAACATTACAGAGGTACATAATGGGTCCAGGGACTGTACCTCAACATTACAGAGGTACATAATGGGTCCAGGGACTGTACCTCAACATTACAAAGGTACATAATGGGTCCAGGGACTGTACCTCAACATTACAGAGGTACATAATGGGTCCAGGGACTGTACCTCAACATTACAAAGGTACATAATGGGTCCAGGGAGTGTACCTCAACATTACAGAGGTACATAATGGGTCCAGGGAGTGTACCTCAACATTACAGAGGTACATAATGATAGCTGAACTAGTTACAAAGTTATACATAGTTTTAAGACGATTTGATATTCATGGAGTAGGAGAGAGAGGACCTAGTAGCGACCAGTGAAGAGGTGGGGCCAGGAGCTATGAATCGACCCCTGTAACCACAAATAGGTAAGTACACGGAGATATTGTGTGTGCCACTAACAACAACCTTCAACAAGTTTATCGACACAGGGCAACTGCCGGAGGTGTGGAACACTGTAAATGTAGTCCCAGTTTTTAAGAAAGAAGACAGAATTAAATTACAGACCAGTGCTACTGACATGCATAGTATATAAGATTATGGATAAGATTATCAGAAGAGTGGTGGAGCACTCAGAAAGGAGTGAGAGTTGATACATGACTACTAGTACAGTTTTCAAGATGGTAAATCCTGCCTCACAAACCTACTGGAGTTCTACGACAAGGTAACAGAGGTAAGGAAGGAAAGAGAGAGGATTGGGTAGATTATATCTTCTTGGACTGTAAGAAGGCTTTTGACACAGTACAGCAGAAGAAACATACAATGGATCAAGGCATACCCAAAAGGAATGAAAAAACAAGTGATTGTGCTTGAAGAGGTGTCGGAATGAGTGCATGTGACGAGTAGGGTTCCACAAGGATCAGTACTAGTTCTTGTATGCGTGAATAACATGATGCAATGGAAAGAATCACAGGAATCCATGTTTGCAGATTATGCGAAATTATGAGGAGAGTATAAGCAGACGAAAACCAGTAAAGGTTACAAATGGATATGGACAAGCTGCAGGTCTGGTCTGGCATATGGCTACTGGAGTTTAACCCTAGCAAGTGTAATGAAGATTGCAGATGAGTACTGTACTAAGCACATCATCTGAGGCACACATCAATCAAATAACTGCTGCATCAAATGAAAGTCTGGCAAATCAAAGACTAGTTGTTAGACATCCAAGTAAGGAGTCATTCACAACACTGTATACAGTGCACGTCAGGCCTATATTGGAGTATGCAGCACCAGTGTGGAACCCAAATCTAGTCAAGCATATCAAGGAATTGGCAAAAAGGCAGAGGCTTGCAATGAGATTAGTCCTGGAGCTAAGGAGTATGTCTTATGAGGAGAGATTAACGGAGAGATTAACCTTATGTTGCTGGAGGACAGGACCAGGGATATGATAACGCACAAAATACTGATAGAAATTGACAGGGTGAATAGGGATAGATTGTTTGAGAGATGGGAAGCAGGAACACGAAGGCACAGATGGGTCACAGGGACTCTAGGAAGTATTTCTTCAGCCTTTGAATAGTTAGAAAGTGGAATGACTTAGAGAATGAAGTGGCAGACGCACGATCAAAACACAGTTTTAAGAAGAGTTATGATAAGGCTCTCGAAGCCTGGAGAGTGTGAACCTAGTACACACCAGCAAAGAGGCAGAGACAGGAGCTGAGACTTGACCTTTGCAACCACACCTAAGTGAGTACACAAACACGTAAACACTCCTTATAGGAGTAGCTGCAGTACAGGAGCCACCAACTGGTGGTGAGGGGCAACATAGCACACTCATTTTTTTATTTTCTTAAAGAAGCACTAGTGCTTCCATTTTAGTACAAAATATCCCACGTGAGAGTCATTAGACCTTCTTTAGCTTAAATTTTGGTAAAAAGGGGGGCATTTTTTATGTCTAGGGCACCAAAAGCCAGAAGTGCCATTGATAGTGAAGCTCCTGGTGAGGGCAAGTTTCACAACACAGATTCAGGGGAAAAAAACCTGGAGTTCTACAACAGGAATTTACAGAGAGAGAGCAAGAGACAAGGATGGGTGGAATGCATCTTCCTTGACTACAAAAAATTATTTGCCATGGCACATCAGAAACTGTTCTTCAAACTAGAAAAGAAAGTAGGGGTGAAAAAGGGAAAGTACTCCTTAGAATAATGAAGTAGAGTAAATGAATGACAAAAAAGATGGAGGTGGTGTTGGAATGAGGTGAAGGATAACAGGTGGGGCTCCCTAAAGATCAGTACTAAAGCCATGAATGTTTCTGATATAAACATATGACCTGTTAAAGGGATCAGATTATAAGTATCTGTTAAAGGGATCAGATTCTGTTTAAGTGTGCTACTGATATGAAATTATTAAGAATATGAAGTGGCGAGGACAGAGATGGCTACAACAAAGAATAGCTCTGCTCCTGCAGGTACAAAACGGTAAACAGATAGTGTAATCATTAGGAGAACTCACCTGGTCTGCGACTACCTCCATTAACTACACCGCCTGTAATGAAAATTAGTCTGTAAAATATAAATAATAAGTTTATGCAATGCGTAATTTCTTAAATATCAAATGTCGTACCACATTACAACATACAGTATTCACTGATTATACATGATTCATGGATATTCATATATTCTCACTCACCTACAATTGTATTATTTATTTATTAATTTCAAATTGTAAATGGTATAAGAATAAATATACTTACCACCGTTGTATCTATCAACTTCTGTTACTTCTCTACCGTTAACATGTACACCTCCATTAAATGTAGCTCCATTAATGGTTCTTCCATTCCCAGTAATTACGTCAACACCACCATTGCCGATACCACTCACGCCGTTTCTCTCACCTTCCGTAACTCCGTTGATGGCACTTACATCGATGCCATTTTCGCCTCTGCCATTACCTCTGAAGATGCCATTTTCACCGATGCCAATCCTATCGCCACCATTTACGATGTCAACTCTGCCGCCATTTATGCCTCTGCTTGTACCACCATTGACGATGTCAACTCTGCCGCCATTTACGCCGATGCTAACTCCATCAACAGTACCTCCCCCGTTGATGCCATTTCTTCCTGTAACACCATTTCTTCCAAAGCCATTTCTTCCAGTGCTACCACAGGATGATAATATTAAGCCGCCCAAACACATACATAAGTTGGGCCGCACACACCGCCCTCCAATGCCGCAGTCCCGCAAGCATATTGCTGTGAACAGAAAGTGCAGAATTAGATTTCTTATTAGTTATCAAAAATCAAATCTATTTATTAATGGTAGTGATATTTTAAACCTTAGCCCGGCTTTATTTATCTGCATTATACTTTACGCAGAAATTTATGAACATAACGTGTGAGTCACTGAAGTCTTACTTTAATAGTACATCAACCTCAAGGGTGGTGCGGCGAGGTGTGGGATTAAAGGATAACTAATCTGATAGAAAGTGGGAGCTGTTACAGTTGCTGTTTGCCCATGACATGGTTCTTTTTAGGGAGTGTAAAGAGAGGTTGCAAAGATTGTTCACGAATCTGAAAGGTTATGTAAAAGTTATGAAAAAGAAAGAAATTAAAAATGAACGTAAGAAACAGCAAGGTAATGAGATTTACAATAATAAAAAAAAAATAGGCACTGAAAGAGATTGACCAGATTGGGGGAAGGGGGTACAGAGGAAATAAATGTGTTTAGATATATGGGAGTACACTTGTCAGCAGACTGTATTATGAAAGATGAGGTGAACCATAGAACTGACAAGGGGAAAAAGGCGAGTGGTGCACTGAGCCATTTGTGGAGATAAAGAACGTGATCCATATAGGCAAAAGGAGGAATGTACCAGAGTATATCGGTACCAACGATTAAAAGGGTGTGAGGCATAGGTTTTAAACATTGCGGCAAGGAGGAGGCTGAGAGCAGTGATGTAGTGGTAAAGGGTAATGTGTGGTGTTAATATTATGCAGATAATTTGGGGCTTGGAGATTAGAAGTGTGGGAGTTATCAGAAAGTATTATTCAGTGGACTGAGGAAGAGTTATCAAGGTGGTTTGGATATTTTGGGAAGATACAGAAATATAGGAAGACTAGGAGGGTGCATAAATCCAGGGTGGAGACGTGGGGGGGGGGGGGTTATGGGTCGTCCCAGGAATAGTTGAAGGGCAGGAGAAAAATGCTGTTTTGTGTGCTAGGGGCCTGAACATCCAGCAGACTTGTGTGAGCATGTTAGACAGGAATGGATGCAAGTGGGTTTTATGACGGCTTGCAGTTAGTGTGTGAACAAGGTAACCTTTATGAAAGGACTCAAAGGAAACCAGATTTGAGTCCTGGATGTGGTTAAGTACAGTGCCTGTACTCTGATGGAGGGGGCGGCAAACATTCCAGAAGGCCATCTGAACTGGGAAGTCAGCACGCTTCTGGCAAGAAAGTGATTGAAAGAGTGATGGTGTGTGTATTTCTTCTTTTTCGGACCACCTACCTCGATGGAGGATGACTGGTGTATTAAAAGACTAACCTCAAGAATGTTCTAATACTTGAAATAGACATTAAAATAAACTCTGTATATACTGAGAAATATACACCTTGCAGTGAGTGCATAACATAGTTTATCATATTAAAAGTCTACTGATTACATGTTGGTGATTTAGTGTGAAAACTCACACCAACGTTTATTATTTCCACACCAAGCTAACATCTCGAGATTTTATTCACGTATTTTTCTCTGTGCATAGAGGAGAAAATACCTATATAATACTGAGTTTATTCATAGAAGTAACTACGGATTGTAAGCTGGATAATGCAATGATTATATCAAATCATCTAATAATGATAATGTGCGAGTGTGGTGAAAGTGTTGAATGATGATGAAAGTATTTTCTTTTTGGGGATTTTCTTTCTTTTTTGGGTAACCCTGCCTCGGTGGGAGACGGCCGACTTGTTGAAAAAAAAAAAATCTAATACAAGATTATAATATCTTTATTTCTACAAGTACAAAGTATACAGGCCTAGCTGACATCAACGACATACTACCATATAGAAAGCCCCTTGTTATGCAGAGTATTTCCCACAAATTAGGTCAATTTTGTCCCAGGATGCGACCCACACCAGTCGACTAACACCCAGGTACCTATTTTACTGATAGGTGAACATGGAGAGCAGGTTCCTTAGGAAATACGTCCTAATGTTTTCAGCTGTACCGGGGATCGATCCTCGGACCTCAGTGTGTGAGCTGAGTGCGCTAGCGATCGAGATACAAGGTATAACAACAGTGATTTTATACGATATAATTATATAATTAAATAATACCATTATATAATTATACAATACCATTACAAATAATATACGATTCTTGTCTGACACGGTAACACCACGGAATTTTGACAGAGAGGATATCTTCAACTCTATTGCTGATTGTTGTCCCAAATTATTGGCATGACCTACTACTTCCACTAGTGTGTCTGTCCACTTGTGATACCGTCTCCAACTGCTGCCCCTCTTCCAGATACAGTGTTATAAGACCCCACTCTCATATCTCTGCTTTAGATACATTCAGGCTAAGAGGACTCAACACCTTCAGTAAGACACTGACGTCCCAAAGTATAAAAATCATTGAGAGGGTTTAAAACCCTTAAAACTCCATAGATTCACAACTGCACGACCCAGGGCAGCATGGGTTTAGAGCAGGTCGTTCCTGCCTCTTGCAACCACTGGACCATTACACGGTCTTGGAAATTCTGGAAGACAAACAAAATGCAGTTGGAGTATACACAGGCTTTTCAAAAGCCTTCGACAAGTGCGTTCATGGTGTAATAGCATAGAAAATGCATGCAAAAGGAATAACTGAAAAAAAAGTGAGCAGATGGATTTTTAACTTTCTGACAAACAGAAAGGAAAAGAGTAGTAGTAAAAAGTTAAGTCAATGGTTGCCACAGTGAAAAGTACTTGCCCTCATCGCCCAAGACTTTTAAGCAGCCTTCCTTAATACATGAGGAATTGCCAACAGATCCCTAGTTGTCTTTAAGAGGGAACTGATACGTTCTTGAAGTCACTTCCTGATTAGCTGGGTTGTGGTTCGTACGTTAAGACTGCTTGCCACCAGCAGTAATAACCCAGCTGATCAGTTCTTGATCCACCATGAGGCCTGGTTTGTGACAGAGCTGCGGTGGCGTTAACCACAGAAAACATCCTTTAGGTATCCTCATGGGGAAGCACTAAACCCGTGGGATCATACAGCACTTGATGAATGGGAGGGGTGGGGATAATCATCTTTGATTGGATAAATTAATGTAGTAAAATGAGAAAAGGCTACGAGGAGAGCAAGAAAATGTAGTCTTAAATATACATGACGAGTCCATAGACTTGTTTGAGCTCCCGCCCCACCAATAATCACCCGAGTAAAAATATGGTGACTTTATTGGTATACCTTGTTGGGGGGCGGAGCCCGGCACATGACTGGCTGAGCTACCTCTGTGAGGCTGTATAGTCCTTGTGGCTTAGCGCTTCTTTTTGATTATAATAATAATAATAATAATACCTCTGTGAGTCTAGGTAAAGGTGAGGCTGTGTAGACATGGTCACCCATCCAGTTGCTGACTACATCCAACAGTAACCTACCAGCGACGCCATTCACAACACTTCAGCCTAGCTGACTAGGAATTATGTGATAAGGGCAATAACGCCTCCATGAACAATCACATTACAATTCATTTTCATTATCTTTCTGTTTGTGTGTCTGTCTGTGTGTGTGTGTGTCTGTCTGTATGTCTGTCTGTGTGTCTGTGTGTCTGTCTGTGTGTCTGTCTGTGTGTCTGTCTGTCTGTCTGTCTGTCTGTCTATCTCTGAGTAATGTAGCGAAGTGTCTGGTACCACTAATTTCTTTAGGCTATCACTTTTGCCACATGAGATCCTAACATTGTTTCACAATATCATCCCTGGTGACCGGGTGTGTAGGGAGTCTTCAGGAGTGGGTATAGTGATGACTGGTTGTATAATCTTGATGAATAGAAAAAGATGCAAGTTAAAGACACAGATGAGTCACAATAATAGTTAGGAAATACTTATCAAGTCTGAAAGAGGAACGAACTGGATAAGGAAGCGGTGGAACTAGATTTCATAAGCTGGCCCTGGAGCCGAAATTTGACCCAGCAGTCACAAATTGGCGCTCGCTCTCTCTCTCTCTCTCTCTCTCTCTCTCTCTCTCTCTCTCTCTCTCTCTCTCTCTCTCTCTCTCTCTCTCTCTCTCTCTCTCTCTCTCTCTCTCTCTCTCTCTCTCTCTCTCTCTCTCTCTCTCTCTCTCTCTCTCTCTCTCTCTCTCTCTCTCTCTCTCTCTCTGATCTATTGTAATGCAGGAAACGCATTACAATAGATCAAAGAACATCTAGTGGAAAGGAGACAAAAAATGGCAGCTCAAAAAAAAGTACGGTGTATGTGAACTGCATGACAGAAGAGATCATGTCATATTTACGTAGCTTTAAAACATAATTTGGAAGGGTATATGAGTGAGTGTAGCTGAGTGTGAGTTAGACCTGGCTAGCATCTGCCAAGAGGCCTACTGTAATGTTCCTTTAATCTTATGATCTTGTGTTCATAAATAATTATTTGTCTTCGCAAATGGTATGAAATTAATGGGGAAATAAAAAAAAATGACATAGGTAAGGCCTATCGTTAATCATGCAGAATCTTTATGGACGCCACACATGATCAATTCTGTCAGGTAGTCAAAGAACGTGCTGAGGTATGTAACGAAAGTAGTCCTGAAGATTAAAGAAATTAACTTTAAGAAAGGGAATAAAAGAACCGAACGTGAATATATTAGATTGATTAGAGGACCGGACTAGGACACGCATGATAAGAGCACACTTAGATGACCTGATAAGGTTGAAAGGGAAAACTCGTCCCATACGAGCATAACTAATAAAAAATTATCACATTTCAGGTACGGAAAAATGCACGAAAGGCAATTCGTGTGAAAAGGGCTGTCCTATTACCAGAACAGTTAGAGATAACTGTTCGAAAGCAGATAAACGGATACACCAGGGCACAAACGGAAGTTAAAGAAATATACCTCTAACATATTTGTAACCGATTTCGAAGGCTATACCGTCAAAATCCTGTTCAACTTCGCTGTGTCTGTTAACAACGCACTGGCCCACATATCCTTCACAAAAAGAGGCAGTCATAAAGTGGAATGACCTGGATGAAGAAATGGTACCTGTGACAGGCTTCGAGGGTTCTTAATAAAGGTTGACTCGAAATAGAGCCTTAATAAAAGGGCCCACGAGACTAGGAATGAGAACCCAACTACTGCCTATTAAGAGGCTGGATTGTTATATAATATATAACAAAACTAGAGTAATAATAATAATAATCTATAGCCAGAACCTGGATTATTATATTATTATTCATGGAGAAGTACATAACTCACAGACCAGTGGTCATAAAATGCCTGGGGAATGGGAAGTAAGTCAAGATCGATCCGACGAAGGGGAAAGTAGCTTCAGTTTCTTGGATCAAGAGCCCTTCATCGGCATTAAGACTTTTCCTATGACATGGAACTCAACGATCATGAGCGCGCTAAGCGTAGATTTTTTTTCTGATTAACACGGATGGTAACCCAGGTTAATGCACGAAAGCCACTCATTCTTATTTATGTCCATTGGGGCTGAGATATACCTGTGATCAGTTTCAAGGGGTTTTCTACCGTCGCAGCCCGACCTGGGACCAGGCTTTTCTGTTGACTGCTTGGTTAACCAGGATGTTCCTTATCCTCTTCCCCAAGATGGGACCCACAACAGATAGCTAACACCCATGTACCTACTAACTACCAAAACAGGGGACAACAGCAGTGTAGGGAAACATGCGTAACGTTTCCACTTGTACCGAGATATGGAACCAAGTCCTTCAAACCATACCACGGGTGGGGTTTGAACCCGCGGTCAGAGAGTCTCAAAACTCCGGACCGTCGCGTTAGCCACTGAGCCAGGTAACTTCAATAAGATTCATCCAACTAGGTATATTTCTACACCACAGGAAGGTAGGCATAGGCACCATTGTGACCAGAAATGCAAGTTTTTACAGTTGGATGAATCTTATTGAAGCTAGCTGGCCCAGTGGCTAACGCGACGGTCTGGAGTTCTGAGACTCTCTGACCGCGGGTTCAAACTCCACTCGTGGTATGGGGTGTTTGCAATCGTGTTATTACGATTTCGTGAACCAAGTCCTTCACTTGTACGTCGAAGGCGCTAATACTTGAGCCATGCTCCAAACTTAACTTCTTAGAGAGGCAATACGAACAGGTTCTCTCTTTCGACTAATAATAGCAATACGGATTATTAAAGCATGTTTCCTGGGTTCAACGCCCCCGTGGTCCAGTCCCAGACTAAGCCTCCTTGTGAATCAAGGCCAGATGAACCAAGCTGTTACTGCTGGCTACACGCAGTCTAACGTACGAACCATGGAAACTAATAATTGTGAAAGTATTTTTTAGTAGGTTTTAGAATGTCAACAAAAATGTTATCTCCTCTTAGACAAATTCTTATAAATTAACTCGGAAAATAAAGCAAAGCCGAGTAACTGCCATTATACTGCTGGGGAAGCACTCAACCCATATCGCTTACGGCCAACGTTGGGGAACCTGGACTCTACCCGGAGGGCATTTCGGGGAACAACACTCCCGCGGCCCGGTCCAAGACCAGGCTTCCCGGTGGATTAGGGCCTGATCATCCAGGCTGTTACTGCTGGACTCACGTAGCCCTTTGAAGGGCTTTCATGAAAAAGTATACACACGGAGAACGTATACACACGGAGAACGTATACACACGGAGAAAGTATACACACGGAGAAAGTATACACACGGAGAAAGTATACACACGGAGAAAGTATACGCACGGAGAAAGTATACACACGGAGAAAGTATACACACGGAGAAATCATACACAGAGAAAGTACACACACGGAGAAAGTTTACAGAGAAAGAAAGTATATAACGGAGAAAGTATACAGACAGAAAAAAGTATACACACGGAGAAAGTTTACACAGAGAAAGTATACACACGGAGAAAGTTTACAGAGAGAAAGTATACACACGGAGAAAGTATACAGAGAAAGAAAGCATATACACGGAGAAAGTATACACAGAAAGAAAGTATACACACGGAGAAAGTATACACACAGAAAGAAAGTATACACACGGAGAAAGTATACACACAGAAAGAAAGTATACACACGGAGAAAGTATACACACAGAAAGAAAGTATACACACGGAGAAAGTATACACACAGAAAGAAAGTATACACACGGAGAAAGTTTACCCAGTAAGAAAGTATACAAACGGAGAAAGTTTACCCAGTAAGGAGGACAAATTCCAACTACTCCGTTATGGAAAACTGGAGGAGATAATAACTAGAACAGAGTATACTACTTCGGCCATACAATAGAGCGGAAAAATAATGTAAGGGACCTGGGAGTAGTAATGTCTGAGGATCTTACTTTCAAGGATCACAACAGTGCCACGATCGCACGTGCAAAGAAAATGATAGGATGGATAATGAGAACTTTCAAAACGAGAGATGCCAAGCCCATGATGATCCTTTTCAAATCACTTGTTCTCTCTAGGCTGGAATACTGCTGTACATTAACATCTCCATACAAAGCAGGTGAAATCGCAAATCTAGAGAGTGTACAGAGATCCTTTACTGCACGTATAAGTTCTGTCAAGCACCTTAACTACTGGGAACGCTTGGAAGCACTTGACTTGTACTCATTGGAACGCAGGAGGGAGAGATATATCATAATCTACACTTGGAAAATCTTGGAAGGAATGGTCCCAAATCTGCACACAGAAATCACTCCCTACGAAAGTAAAAGACTGGGCAGGCGATGCAAAATGCCGCCAATAAAAAGTAGGGGCGCCATTGGTACACTAAGAGAAAACACCATAAGTGTCCGGGGCCCAAAACTGTTCAACAGCCTCCCATCAAGCATTAGGGGAATTGCCAATAAACCCCTGGCTGCCTTCAAGAGAGAGCTGGACAGATACCTAAAGTCAGTGCCGGATCAGCCGGGCTGTGGCTCGTACGTCGGACTGCGTGCGGCCAGCAGTAACAGCCTAGTTGATCAGGCCCTGATCCATCGGGAGGCCTGGTCATGGACCGGGCCGCGGGGGCGTTGATCCCCGGAATAAACTCCAGGTAACCTCCAGGTAAGAAAGTATACACACGGAGAAAGTTTACCCAGTAAGAAAGTATACACACGGAGAAAGTTTACCCAGTAAGAAAGAAAGTATACACACGGAGAGGTTTACCTCTTAAGTGTACAATTATATATACACGGAATGTTTACTTTGCACATTATTATTAGCATCAAATTATCTTCATTTTCTAGTCACCAGATCAGTTGTGGTCTTAAGTTATACATTCGTGGGGAAGCGCTAAACCAAGAGGGGGTCATACAGTGCCTGTGGCCTAAACTGCACGTAAAGATTCAGTAAAACACTTACCGGAGACATCTGAAATCCCTGGGCCTGTGTTTCCGGCGAGAGATACACTGTAATTTACACCTGGAGAATCATAAGAGGGATTGGTCTCTGCACGCACAAATCGCCCCCTAGGAAAGCAAGAGACTCAGACGATGCAAAATACTCTCAATGAAAAGCGGGGATGCTATGAGTAAAATAAGATAGGACAATAAGTGTAAAAGGCACAAGACTTTTCAACAGCCTCCCATCATACATTAGGGGAATTAGTAACAGGTGCTTTGTTGTCTTCAGGCGGGAACTTTTAAGGCTTGTTTACTGTTTGAAAATCATTAGTACCTGAAGGGTGTTTTCGGGGTCAGTGCCCCAGAGGCCCGGTCCCAGACCAGCCCTCCTGGTTTGTTCAAAGGCCTAATTAACCAGGCTGTTATTACTGGCCGCACGCAGTCCACAGTACAAACCTCTGACTAGTTGATCAGGAATTGACTTGAAGAACTTATTAAACCTCCTTAACAATGCAACATTCAACAAGCACAGGAGAAAAATGAGATGGGGTGAATAACTCCGGGAAGAGGGAGGGTAAGAACAGAGGCAAGGCCAAGACAAGCGTCAAATGAATGATCTAAAGTGTGTGTAAACGTGATCTCATGGGCGTGAGGAAAGACCTCCTTCCCTCTCGGGTTTCCCTCCTCACTAAACCTTTTTCTCTATCTTCAGGGGTGCCGTGCAGCTCCCTGGTGAGAGCATTCGACTCTTCTGTTGCCCATGCCCATCTAACAGTAAAAATAGGTACTTGTCTGTTAGCCGATTACTGCGCGTCGTTTCTAGGCACAAAAAAAAGTGTTAAAAAATTCCAGTCTCACTGGAATATTATATCCTGTATAAGAAAACACTCCAGACCAGTGTCAGAAACTCCAGCACCTGCTGGAAATATTAGGTACATATCCGTGTACCTAATATTATCATTAGATACACATCCGTGTACCTAATGATAATTTAAACTATGTTCTCATATCATGATATTAATTAAAAAACTACGCTTTCTTATTACCCCCGTGTGAGTCTGCCATTTATGTTGGTAGTGTGAATAATGATCTCTCAAAGACGTTTGTAGACTTGATAAGCAAGTGTTGGAGATAGTCTTGTGTGAGATATTCTTGTCATCTGAGGAGCTCTTGATGCAACTGTTCCCACACTTCCACCACTCCACTCATCTTTCTTAAGTATCATCATATTCTCTCTCTCTCTCTCTCTCTCTCTCTCTCTCTCTCTCTCTCTCTCTCTCTCTCTCTCTCTCTCTCTCTCTCTCTTCTCTCTCTTCTCTCTCTTCTCTTCTCTCTCTCTCTCTCTCTCTCTCTCTCTCTCTCTCTCTCTCTCTCTCTCTCTCTCTCTCTCTCTCTCTCTCTCTCTCTCTCTCTCTCTCTCTCTCTCTCTCTTTAATATTGGAAGTCAACATATAGAAGCAAGCTGAACTGATTACTCTCTTAATGTCCTTATGTAGTGAGAACCATTTTTCTAACACGAATCATTCGATGAAAGAAAAAAACAGCTGTTGGAGTGATATTCCTGAGCCTAGTATAACCAAAAATGAGACTGCTGATGGTTGTTCGTCTTGTGGTGTAATAGTTATCTTCTCACTGCCTAAGTTTACCTAAGTGAGCAACTCTTCTCACTGTCCGTCATGTTTAGCTAAGTGGGTGACCTTGAAAGCACTGGCCTTATGAGTAACAGAAAGGCCATCAGCAAGGTCAGGTCGAAGCTAAAATAGTGGGAAGGCCAGGCAATAAAAACAAATTTTACATACCGAAGGTCAGAGTGAACTTTCATTA
The DNA here is from genome assembly GCF_038502225.1 of Cherax quadricarinatus. Classification (NCBI taxonomy): domain Eukaryota; kingdom Metazoa; phylum Arthropoda; class Malacostraca; order Decapoda; family Parastacidae; genus Cherax; species Cherax quadricarinatus. The sequence continues at coordinate 5,101,112 of NC_091333.1, read as the reverse complement.
TTGAACTTATTGTTATCGTTTTCTATAATTTGTCGTTTGGTTTCCTTTTAAAGAAGATTCACATCATAATTCTCCATTCACTGCCGAGTCATATTTCACCCTCAGGATATCAGCTTCATCGCTAAACACTAGAACTTCAGCAATAACAAAATGCTGTCTAGAAACTCTCATTTCTTATGTTTTAGAATAGAATAGAATCTGCCACTACTTTTAAACGTTAATATACTTACTGACTGACGTGCCTGAGAGCAGCAAGCACATACGTATGTCTCCTTTTATAAGTAACTAGAAAAGTACAGTCAAAATACAATTTAAGCGTGGGATTCGGAGATGAGGCGAAGTAGACATTGTAAACAATGGAAGAAGCATACTCCATTGTGGTACAATGGCACAGATTAAGTGATAAATTAGACACATGTGCAACACGTTTCACCATGCAGTGGAGAAACGTTTCCACAATAAAGATACACAAGTGTTGCACATGTGTCTAATTTATCACCTTGTTGGTTCTCTGAACCATTTATCTACATTTACAGATTAAGTGGCTTGCTGTCTTATGAATGGGAGACAGATATTGTTAGAGCTTGTAGTTTTGCCAGGTCACGGTGCCATACCGAGTTAAAGACACCCTCAGTGTCTACACATGAACTTGGATTAATCCCGTGACTTTTGCCACATAATGGAGAGTTTAACAGACCGTTAGCTTGTACACTGACGGGCACATAACAGAAAGTGATAGTACAACTGGTGTTAATTATGGTGAGACTATTTTCCTAAGGATTTGCTAATAATTTAAAGAAGTAAACGCTTGCCTGTAGTAGTTGATCATTCCTAGACTCTTCGTTTTGTGAAAATAAATTTCATTTCCTTTCTGTCATAAAGAGGTACTAAGCAAGGTAGGTAGATGTTCGAGATAATGTTAGCTAGTCAACAATTCTACTGAGCAATGTTGGGCTCGTCTCGTCTGGTCACTGAGTTTATCATAAGCAACGATGTAAGAAGATATAAATTTTCTTGTCACCTCCGACAAATGTAACCCAGTTCTTACAGGTAACTGTGGAAGTTGACTATCTCGTTCTGAGATTTGCAGACAGGTAGCAAAATAGTCTGCAAGAAGTTTAACCTTTTCCTGACTGCTGGCTGTCGATTCAGAAGTGGTACTGCTCCAGGTTTCGGAGCACACTCTGGCGGTCTTCCCACATCTGGAGATTCCAGATGTGGGTAGAGGAAAGTCTTTTTTGTATCTCCTCCAATCCTTGTGTACTTAGTATAACTTCCTCACTGCAGCGTTGGTCAAACAAGACTGATCTCAGGCTAGGTCACATACTGCCGATGAGGAATACACTAATGACAGAGATCCTCAATGTGATTGGCGAAGGCTACTCACACTGAGGATTGTTAATATCACCTTGAAGAAAGACATGATGTTAGGTGGTAGTAAACACCGATGGAAGGACTGGCCACCTTTTTCCAGATAAATTCATTAACAACATCAATCGGGTGAGCATATAATAATTTTACTTAAACACATGGCAGCACATCCTCCACGACCCGGTCTGTCTCTTCGCAAAGATTGTCTTTGTCTTATCATCCATTAATGCTTCCAAAACAACAACCACATCAAGATAATGAGTTAATTTATATTCAGTATTTTGAGGCGTTCCCATAATTTAAATGCTTAATTGGCTCTCTGTGAGCCGTAAATGATCTCTGCATCCTGTATTCTGTATCCAGAATACAAGATGCCGGGAGGGTCGTCTGGGCTACTTCAGTGTGACTGAGACTTTAATGAGATCTAGAGTCTCTCCACACACTAGTCAGGAGTCTATCAGAGCATCTGGTCAGGAGTCTATCAGCGCATCTGGTCAAGAGTCTGTCAGTGCATCAAGTGAGATATCCATCCGTACAAGTTGTGGTCAGGAGTATATTAATGCATCAAATTAGGAGTCTGACAGTACATGCGGTTAAGAGTTCATTCCGTGCATCTAGTCAGGAGTCTATCAAGGCATCTAGACAGGAGTCTCGACGCAGCAAATGAAAAGCAATGTGACCAGCCGGAAATTCAAAAGGGAAGAGCAACAAAACAGTGTGATCTCGACAGTGAGGGAAAGGGTTATCACCAGGAGGGGTGGTGTGTGGAAATTTATCTCCAACAAGGCGGCGATCCCTTTCCATCAGCAGAGATGAAAGGATCATGACCCCCTTGGGCCACACCTGCAAGGCCAATCTGGGGGTAAAGGCCAATGTTGGGCATAAATTTCTCTACAGGTTGCATCTAGTACATCACCTCCACACTAGGGCGGCGCTGTGACCTACCCAGTCTGACACAAACATCTCATTGGCCTTCTCACCCTCTGAGGTTAACACATGAACATCATGAGCTTTGCTCCCAAAGCTTCCCTGAGATTCACTTTGGTGCTGGGAATGACTGTTGAGGGTGTAGCTTGAGACGAGACGTGGGTTGTGGCCCACAACCCAGTTTGTTTATTTTGAGGAGTAGAGCGGGCCAAGGACACTTCCATACCCCCATTCCTAGACGGTCTTAAGCAGTAACACTACACTAAGGCTCAAGGCTGTCTGCCATTTCCAAGGTAAAAGTGAAGATAATTATATTTAGATCAAAGGTTTATAACACCGACACTGATGAATAAAGACATATAGGCAACAGAAAAAAAACAACGCTTTATTCCTAACATTAGTGAAGAATCTCAGCTAGCCTTAATTATACACATTATATAGTAGGATCACCACTGTATCAGACCATGATGGAAATATAACCATCAAAATAGCGTATGTTTTTTTTTTTTTTTACTGAAGGATATAACACCTGCTGGGTGTCAAGTTACTAGTGACTCGCATCACAAAGAGATATTATACCTAATTAAAGTCGATTCCTCTTCAGTATCTTAATTTTACGAAAAAAATTATGTACATACATCTGTTTTATACCTTATTTAACACATAAATTTTAAGGACATCCACAAGTCGGACCGAAACGTCGTCGTAAGCTTCTCTCTTTTTTTGTGTAACAATGTAAGAAACGTTGAATACATTTTTGATGTCTAAAATTTCCACAAATTTTATATAAAAAGATAAAGTCTGCCTGTTGTCAAAAATGCACAGCATGCATTAATGTTATTGTTCGTAATTATATTTTGCTATTATTAACATTATGGTAAATATCAAAATCGTCATATACTCGTTTTTCAATATATTACAAAGCAATACTCAGGAGTTTGTGTGAAACACATAGTATCCGTTTATAACAAATATGCTTTCATGATTACACTTTCGAAGTTAAAAAAAATAAATAAAAAACGCAAATATGCTTTCATGATTGTCCTCTCAAACTTTAAAATAAACCCGGAAACAATGAACAAAAATTTCCTGTCATTCAAAAAAAATATCATTCCACTATGGATAATTCTAAAAGAAAATCCTACAAAGTGGAACTCTAAGACAAAACAAGCGCAGATCTAGACACACAGCCCAAAACCTGAGATTAAATATAGTACAAAAATCACAGATTCTCATATATTACATTATTTAAGTGAATATTGCTGGATCTGATCTGATGAAATCTCTGTTCCTTACTCATGATACAGTTAAAAACAGGGCAGATGATAATACAGACGCTACGAAATTCATTCAGTTATATATCAAGATGTATAGATAATATGTATGGGGGAGAGAGCATACGCAAATACAAACAAATTTATTAGAACATGCCAGCCAACTGGACAGACAATCCGGATCAGTCGGATTGTGATGGCTATATAGGCCTTCGGGCCTCTAGCATAAAAAGTCTAGTTGACCAGGGGGTCGACAGAGATGCCTGGCCTCAGACGGAGCTGTTAGGTAGAAGGACCCTCGAATCTAGTCAAACTCTGCATAAATACCCAGTCTAGTAAAACTGTGCATAAATACCCAGTCTTCTTCCAAGAAAGCGATCACATAACTCACCACCAAACTCTAAATTTTGTGCTCATGAACACACATCTATAGATTGAAAATCATAGCGAATATCAATACTAATGATTCTATGATTTACACGAGCGTGAGGTGCTATTATCGTCTGACTGTAATACAGGTATAATAGAACTGTAAAAATTAATAAGTTGGCTTTCAACTTAAAATTATACGTCGTACATATTTTTCTCAAGCTTGTGCGAGGTATATCTACAGAGAGTTTAATTGTATTTGACTTTTCATCCTCATTACTTGTTTTAAATACGTACTCTAAAAGCAAAATTTAGCAATGCTTATCTAAAAACAGGAAACAAACACGAATCAATTCTCTCACAGAGAGCCTTATCCAATCAGCTTTAAATTTCTAACGTTTGTGTACAGTATCGAGGACCAGATTCTTAGAATAGTTGTCATGTTCACGTGCCCTGTGACCAACGTTGCTGAACACATTCTTAGCATCTTGGAATGACTCTGATACCTTCCAAAACCCTCAGTGACTAAGCCTCAAAGTCTTTAAAAAAAATGCCTCCTAATTCGACGCCGGAGAGTAAAGTTCGAGTAGGTGTATTCTCGAAAAACATTCTCAACAACATTTTCGAATTGCAACACCCTATATTTTTATATTTTTTATTTCAGTACTGTCTGCTTTATTATTATGCCTGTCAATGTGTTGAGATACTGCCTTAGAAAATGCAGCAGAAAAAACATCGACAAAATTAAGCATTTAACACAGGTGCAGTAAGAACCATAATAAGTGCACATACACGCACGCACACACACATGCATATCCAAAAGCACAAGAGGAAATGCAGGTACATGAAGGGCCAGACGCGCATTCCTGAGACTGGCAACACGCTAACATTTTCGCACTGATCAAAATGTAAAATTAAAAATATATTGAAAAGGCGTGACAATAAATGCCGGCTTGACACATAACACAGAAAATTTACGAATATTTAATACCCATTTTGCTATTTATGAGAAGGCGCTAACACAAGTCATACAGCGCCCTGCGAATGGTAGGCTATCAGGTCTGATCCGAGAAAGTGGAGAGTAGTTATAATTCCTTTGACCAAGATCTCACCGTCATCAAGGCCCCTCCTGAAGGGATTAAACACCCTAATGCTATATGAATGACGTACATCAAGTAAATCTAAGAATGTCGTGTTAAATTAACTCCAATAATCTTTGTTGTTGTTTCTATATTGAAGAATTACTCGTACCGTTTCAACCAAATATGTTGAGGAGGTTCTTGAGTAGTAAAGAAAGGGAAGGCGTGCAAGCATATGTTAAGATAGTCATTAAGGCTTCGAGAGAAGCGTGCGACTTTCCATGCAAAACGAAAGAGATGGGTGGTGCATAATCTCGGGATTCCTTTTTTCCTTTTAAGCTACACACGATGCACAGCAAAATTATGCTTGTCTGTGCTACAATCTGACTTAGAGGTAAGGTAAAAAATATGATTTATGAAGAATAGCTTAGAGCACTGAATTTGTCATCTTTCGCTGACGGGAGAAAGATATAAGAACTACATTCTAGATTATAATAGGATACGAAAGAATTAACAAGGCTTCTTAAACCCATTAAATGTTAGAACAACAGACTATAACTATTAATTCAAATAGAAAGGATGCTGAAGGGATATCAAATAGTTGTTCTTCACAGACTTACTACAAATAGGTAATTACACATCTAATTTAGTTTAATGAAGACCCTTAATATAATCCCGCGTGCGGGTGTAATTCACCACCAAAGTAATTACGTACATGAGATTACATTTAGGGTCTCCATCTAAAAAAAAAGTAAATTGACTGATCAATGGAAAGTGGCCAATAAATAAAAAGGCGACTGATAAATCCTTTTAAATTATACTTAAAAATACAAGATAATGGCAAACTTTGGCGCTTCACACCATGAGCTGTACTCCAATGAGGAAAAACAAAAAAGGATAACACGAGAGGACGGCTTTATTTAAATAGTGATAGCAAAGCAATAACATTGAAATGACTTAATGTATTTCGTCAAATAAAAAACTGCCCCTAAAATTATATATTAGTCGGCATATCAAACTGTACACGCAAAGTTGTTTATAGGAGTTATATGTGGTACAAAAGTAAATCAATACCTATAAAGTATAGATTAAAGTACAGCACTTACGACATTTTGTTAAAGAAACCTATTGCCCAGCAAGGTGAATCTTACTGGTTGAAAAAAAGCCTCTAGTGGGCAAAACGCTTCCTTAAGGTCGGAGCGCTACGCAAGTAAACGTAGATCTACGTTTGGACAGTTTAAGGGTTAATAAAACGTCCTAAATGCTGTTGTATACGTGGCTTTAGCCTATAGTTACACGTGCCTTAATGCACAGGTAATTTTAAACACCCCTGTATATTTTACACACACAGCACAACACCACACAACCCACACCACACCACACCACACCACACACCACCCACACCACACCACCCACACCACACCATACCACACCACACCACACCACACCACACCACACCACACCACCCACACCACACCACCCACACACCAAGCCACCCACACCACACCACCCACACCACACCACACCACACCACCCACACCACACCACACACACCACCCACACCACACCACACACCACCCACACCACACCACCCACACCACACCACACCACCCACACCACACCACCCACACCACACCACACCACCCACACCACACCACCCACACCACACCACACCACAACCACCACACCACACACACACACACACACACACACACACACACACACACACACACACACACACACACACACACACACACACACACACACACACACACACACACAGGCAATCGTATATAGGTGAGTACACACAACAAAGTCCATTTAAAAGACATTATATACTAAGTCACAACAAACACTCCACTAATTGACACGATTTAAATCAATGCACCATCGCGATGATGTACTTCTGTCACAGTATTTCAGCTGGTTGGTTTATGGGGTTTAAAGCCTATCGACTACATGAGGGCCATTAAGGTTGCTGTGTAGCCTTAAAGTCCCTCATGTAGTCGACAGGCTTTTCACCTCCAGACAAAAATGTTTTAACCCCTGAGATAAATATATAAGCTGAGATTGATAGGTTAGGTTAGGTAAGGTTTGCCTTAGACATAAGATGACCGGCAGCTGGAGCTTTTGGTCATCTGACCGAGGCCATCCGCTGGCTTACCGGTCCACCCCTTTAAAAATTATGGTCATTATAACCATTTCTGTTGCTGTAGGTTGACGTTCTCCCTAACCTTATATACTGTGATATCTCCCAGTTAGGTTAGGTTAGGTAAGGTTCGTCAGGAAACAGGACAAGAGTTTCCTGACGCGGGTCTTAGTCAGATGATGACCCGCCTTTGGAGCTTTTAGTCATCTGACCGAGGCCTTCCGTTGGCTTACCGGTCCACCCCTTTAAAAATTATGGTCATTTATAACCATGATCCCCGCCCCAAAAACATCTGTAGCCTCACTGACTATAGATTCCTTTCGGCGACCAACAACATCCAACACAACTAGTGCCCAACAATGCCTCCCGAGCTCCCATGTCCACTATTTGCGTAACAATACTTTCTAACCCAGACAGCTGCTGGCATTACCAGAATATTATACATCAACTCCCAGACACACATAAATATTAATTTATAAAATATCGCTATATTATAAATCTTGCTTGAAAAACGCCACTCAAGCTATTTTCATCGAATTGCACGCAGTTTAAATTCATAGTGAATGCATTGTAATTTTACTGTAATAATAATAAAAATAATGTCAAGATTATATTGTAATGAGCGGTCGTTGGGTATCCTAGTTGCCTGAGCAGTTCACAATAGTCAACTGATATTCACTAAGGCGGTGGTGTGGGCGTAGGTGTCAATTTTCAACACAGCATAACAGCTGAAGTGACGTATCCTGAGATACGCTTTACAAGAAAAATTATGTGCAAACATTTGTGAAAGATGCGTATGTCAGTAGTGTTACTGTGCACTTGTGTAGTATACTTAGATAATCCCAGCTACGTCATTGCTAGCCAGGGAGCCTCTCTATAATGTAGCTGGGATTATCTAAGTATACTACACAAGTACACACAGTAACAATAACAAAAAAAGGCACAATACTGTGACTGGAACGATACACAAATAACCTGCACATAGAAGAGAGGAGCTTACGACTTTGTAAATGGTCCCAGTCGGACCGAAACGTCGTCGTAAGCTCCTCTCTTCTATGTGCTGGTTATTTGCGCACAGTAACACTACTGACATACTTACGCATCTTTTACAAATGTTTGCACATAATTCTTTTTGTCAGCATTTAACTCATGTTAAGAACATACATGGGTAAGGTAATTCATCATTGTGCTCTCAGTAACAGTAGCTCCAATGCAGGTGTACATTTACGTATATATACAAGTTTACATTAATTCCTATTTTTGTTACTATTTTGGTGACTTGCACTCTTAATGACCTAATGTGCTATCAACATTCTATAATCCTAACAAACACTATCAGCATACGTCAAAATATTACTCATACTGAAATATTAAGTATGACACAAGATACACTATAATTTCAAATTATTATTATTATTATTATTATTATTATTGGAGGTGCTAAGCCCGTATGGTGTCATACAGTGCCTGAGGAACGGGAGGTAATAAAGTTTAAAGATTTAAAATCAAGCAAAATGCAAATCTACAATAAATATTCTCGAGGTAGTCCAGTAAACAAATTGCCGAGTAGCCCGACTTAAACAAGTCCTTTGTTGAGTAGCTTTAAAATAAGTTAAGAGTACGTAGGTAAGTAAGAATGGGTGTATGAATGTCTAACTTAGGCAAGTAGTCCTATTTGCAATGTTTTATTATTCTTTTAAATCAAGACACCGAAGACAATCCCCGGATATCTCAAGACTTCACCAAAAACCGGCACTTTCGAGAAAAACCTTATAGCGAGTCAGCGGCGGATCTACTATGAAACTAATGAAGCTTAAGCTTCAGGGCCCCTAATCACGGAGGGATTAGGGGCCATGAGACCCTAATCCCTCCGGGATTAGGGTCTACTATATCAGAAGGTTTCTTTAATTACTATTATACAAAATAATGGTTAAAATAAAACTGAAAATGTATTATGTAGGCTAACCGCTCCTGGCTGCGAAGGCGGCTCCATACCAGTTCAAGCTTCAGGGCCACAAAAATGTAGGTCCACCACTGGCGACGGTTCGGTCCATCCTGAACCTTTGTTAAGGGTCCAGGATGGTCCACCACTGGCGACGGTTCGGTCCATCCTGAACCTTTGTTAAAGGTCCAGGATGGTCCGAAGAGTCGTCATAACATTCCTCTACAAAGTGCCGTTTTATTTTTGGTGAATTGTTCCAGCTACGACTTTATGATATTTTATTCTTTATGTGTGAAGAAGCTTGGACACCAGGGTACAGGAATACTCACGTATAATACAGAGGTTGTTGCCGGGTTTCTGTTGCCAGCCAGGACAACAAAAACTTTTGTGGCGTGAGCCGCACACGTTGGGTCTGCAACATAAACACAAAATTGTAATTTACCTGTCATTTTGATTATTTTTATTGATATTTAAATGTATAAATATAAAAAAATAAGGAAAATGTAACTAGTAATTTTATTATTATTATTATTATTATTATTATTATTATTATTATTATTATTATTATTATTATCACTTGGAAGCGATAATTTCCTATTGTGATATTGCAGCATCCGGGAAATAGGACGTAATCGGGTATGATCTGAGGAACGCTCAGGTAACGTAGAGAGAACTGATTTGGGGCTTGAAAAGGATATGGTACATTATTAATAGACATATGATACATTATATATAAAAAATAAGACACATTAAAGCCGGTTTTTAAGTTTCCATATTCGTAGCGAGTATTTATTAAGGGTGCTTCATCTAACACCCAACTAAACAAGAGTAAAACTGTTATATTATCCTCCTGCAATTCATTCTGTTTCTTTACACGATGTAAACAAACCTCTTGAAGAGCGAGACACTGTGTAGCAGATTCAAAAATAGCACAGTCAGTAAGTGTTAAGGAGTTCAGAGTGTATCAGTAGTGTGGAGAGGTTCAAGTGTTGTGCTTTCGAAGGGCGAAGGGCACTAATTGCGGCTGGCTAGCTGCTAAGGGAAAGCTTTCATCCACTAATGGACTTCTTGATGGTGGACAAATATGACGCAAGAAATGATGGCGTCTTGCAGGTGGCCATGTTGTGCTCCCAAGACCCGTTGCTGCTCCTACGCTAATCGACCCTGCATTATTATATTTATTTTATTTTCTAAGTAGTTTATTTATTCATGCACAGGTGGTTGCTTTTAAGTTAGGTTCAGTATTCCATTCAAAGATTTATTGAGTTTCATTGCTTGATCATTAAATTATTATTATTATTATTATTATTATTATTATTATCAAAACTATGCACTAAGCCTACAATGGTCATAAATCGATGCGGTGATCCTTCAATGACACGGATAAGGAAGGCAATAAAAGGTGTTTTATACTACGTTGATAATTAAAATCTTCGTTATCCGAACTGTGGAGACTAAAGATGTACTTTTCAGCAGACATATACGTAAGTACATTATTCACAGTTACACTAGTATACGTGAGGTGATTTACTAAAACATCCTCCACACCTAAGATGGGTTAATAATCATTCTTTTACGTACGTTGCTTATTTTATTACATATTTATGATGTACGGTGGTATTATTCGTGACTACCTTTCTGCGTAGCAGGGATTTTGTTTCAGCTCTTGTGCTCTTGTTAGGTAAAAGGAGACAAGTGCAACTGATCTGACATTTTGTGTGTGTGTGTGTACTCACCTAGTTGAGGTTGCAGGGGTCGAGTCCAAGCTCCTGGCCTCGCCAGTGTGTGTGTGTGTGTGTGTGTGTGTGTGTGTGTGTGTGTGTGTGTGTGTGTGTGTGTGTGTGTGTGTGTGTGTGTGTGTGTGTGTGTGTGTGTGTGTGTGCGTGCGTGCGTGCGCGCGCTCATCTCTTTGTGGTCGCAGGGGTCGAGTCATATCTGTGTGCGCACGCGCGTGTGCTTGTGTGTCTGCGTACTGTATACAAGTCTACTCCATTAACTTTTATAAAAGAGCCTCGAGGGATAAAGCTCTTCAAACCCCCAAAAGCTTCCTAGGGCAAAACGCCCACGCTGTCCATATTCCAAGCATTATCCTGCCGACCTTCCTTCTGCGCAGGCAGAAATGACGGTGGACGCCCGTCATATTTCTCCCACCAGCTACTATCATATGCATGAATGTATAATGAAGCGGGTTGAGTTTTGAAGATAAAATCAAGATTGGATAAGCTAGCGCGCCCCTGCAACAAGTGAGACTGATCCAAGGGATTACCTCAAGAATCGCTCTCTCCTTCAAGGAGGTAAGCAGTTATTCAAATTTTGATGCGCCAATTTTTAAATGTTACACGAAAATTAGTCTAACATAACCTAGCATTGTTAAAAATTTGCATACTATAATTTAGCTTGATTTACCTACCATATCTTCAAAAAATTTCAGTTTTAGCTGTTTTCCTTTGTAAATCTTCAGGTGATCTGAACCAAGATACCTGCCACTTCAGTCTTTTATGTACCCGTTACACTAACTCCACTAACTCCTACTCTAACACGTCACCACACCTCAACTAATCTGTGACCATTAACCAAATGTTAAAATAAAGTATTATTTGTGAACTAAAACAAAAATGAAGTCAGGTTTACGAGGATTTACCAAAAACCACGAGAACATAATTATTATCAATATATATAGTTTGAATTAGCCCATGTTATACAGCCTATAGCAGGAACAATATGTTGAGAGGGTTCGTGGAGATGTGATGGTTGGAGTTAAACACACTTGTTGGATGGTAACACTTACATTAGCAGAGTGTGAAGAGGAGGAGCCCAGCTTGCCGTGTTGCCTGTATTTAGACCTAAGCATGGAGTGAGAGGGACAGCTTGTCCTACGCACTCATGTGGCATCACGTGACATCACACATACTAGTCATTCAATTCAATTCAAGTTTATTCTCTATAAGGGTTACAATGTGGGGTTTAAAGGTTTTGGGTATTGTGTGGTTTACATGTTATAAAACACCAATTAGAGGGGGCCCACTAGGACACCTAGCATGGCTAGGCATTTCGGGCAGACTTAGATTAAATCTTAACATTAAATCCTTAGAGATTATGGTATTAAGGCTAAGTGACTACATCATAATTTGTGAGTTTAGCAATGTGAATGCTTTTGTTTTGGCACAATACAAAGTGTCTATATTGGAGTATCATAGGCAAACTTATGACTAGTTAGGATTTATTATTTTAAGATTAAGATTAGTATTTCTGGGTTTATAGTCAGTGGGTGAGTGAGTGTAATTGTGAACCACCAGGTGGTTATCATGTAGTTAGTTGTCGGGGTGTATCAGGGAGATAAGATGTTTTCTAACTGTAGTTTTGAAAGTGATGAATGTGTCTGCAGTTCTAGAGTTTTCAGGTAGGGTGTTCCAGATTTTAGGTCCTTTGAAATACATTGAATTTTTGTAAAGGTTTAGTCGAACACGGGGAATGTCATAGAGATGTTTGTGTCTGGTGTTATGCCTGTGGATCCTGTCACAACTATCAAGAAAACGTTTTAGGTCAAGGTTAATATTGGAATTTAAGGTCCTGTAGATATAGATTGCACAGTAGTAAGTGTAGATGCTCTGAACAGGGAGTAAGTTTAGATCTATGAAGAGTGGGGGGGGGGTTGCCAGGGATGGGATTTAGTGATTATTCTTACTGCGGCTTTTTGTTGGGTTATTATTGGCTTTACGTGTGTTGCTGCAGTTGAACCCCAAGCACAGATAGCATAGGTGAGGTATGTAAGTGAATGGCATAGTGTGAGAAGGGCAGCTTGCGGCACGTAGTATCATATCTTGGAGAGGATCCCCACCGTTTTGGATTGAGCCTAGCTGAGCAGGGAGCCTAAATATATACATGGATGATACGATCTACAATATACTACACAAGTATACGTATAGGGAATTTAGTAGCTTACTGACATATAGACTATTGAAAACAGACTAGCCAACCCTACCTAGTCAGCTGGTATCATCATCACCCTCCAATTTCACGCCTGCCTTGGAGCCACAAGCTCCGCTTCCTACTTTTTTTTCCTAGCGTGGTGATACGTCAAATTAAGATACAATCTTCACATTTATACCTCCTCGTTAAGTGACGACGTGTTATATTACTTAAGCACCAACTGTTGAGAAATTCCTGCTAATGGGCCCTGAACAAACATGGGCGTTGCCTGTTAATGATATAGTGTCGACAGCTAAAGGAATTGACCCCCATTGCTAGTCTTGTGGAAAAATTTGTAACCAATAGGCACAACATTCTTCATCCAGTTAAATATTTGTTTTCTTTAATAAGAATAATTTACTGCATTTTTATTGTCAATATATCTATGCATCATACTATTTGGCCTTGTTGGGTTATTGTAAGCTAAATATTCATAATTTATCACCACTTTATATTTGTAATACTCACTTGTGTCAACTGTTGTAGAACTCTGAAACAACAGTCTGCAAAATACTTGAATAATTATCTAACGTAGACAAAGCCATTGACTTTCTTCATTTTTATATATTTCAACACGTCATGTCATCACGACTAAGATAATTTCATATATGTATTTCGAACTTGAATAACAATCAGTCATAACTGAGCCCTTTATCAAGTCACCCTTCTAGTGGGTGACTTGATAAAGGGCTCTTCTTCCAAGGAACTGAGGTTACCATTCCATGATAATCTACCCATGTTTGGATATATAAAACTATATTTTCCCGGGTGATCTTGCCACTCGGGAAGAGGGATTCATCACAGGATAGTAGCCCCAAAAAAATGTTAAGGGAATGTGAGCAGTACGTAATATTATTATTAATATTGTTACTATTAGTAGTAGCAGTAATTATTATTAATATATTTAAGTGGGATCACAAAACCTCTTAAAGGTCATTAAGCGCCAGGGGAAAAGAAGAAAATCAGATTCGATTTAAGGAGAGGGAGGATAGCTCCATTTATTTTAATGAAGAGACCTTCAAAAGCATCAAGACACCTCCACTGAAAGTGGGGAAGTCAGATGTTGTAGATTCAACGGTATAATCGTACGCAGTGCTATACCAATCTCACCACAGTGTGGTGAGATTGGTATAGCACTGCGTACCTTGTTCCAAGGTTCGTAGGTTCGAGTCTCCTTCAGCCAGAGATCAGTGTATATATATATATATATATATAATATATATATATATATATACTGGGGACCCTCATCCTCAGAGAAAAGAATAAACTTGCTTCCGGGAAAACTCGAGGTTCTCCCTGAAGCTGTTTGAGAATTTTCACCTACCACTCCCTATATTTAATATATATTTTATTTAAAGACAAAATAATATTATATCTAACTTTGTTACCCTCGCATTTAGTTTCGATTCTAAATGATATATCTCTTCCTTTTCGTGACACCTGCTGTAACCTTGTATAACCCGTACTAATTTAGTGCTTGTTTTTAATATATACAATAATAACTTGCTGTAATATCTCACCCATTTCCTTTTGGATGTTTCATTTGTTCACTCATATTTTCAATTCGTTTCATATTAACACTAGCAATTTATCCTTTTAGTTACAAGAGTAAAAAAACGATGCAAAACATTTGTTCATTATTATTCACAGTAAAGAATTCATAAATAAACTTGCCATGTTGAGTAGTTGACATGACTCAGGGCTAATCCTGGAGAGAGCTGTGAAAACACGTCTGACCACCAGGGAAAGATTTGAGACAAAACAACAGGATAAAAGAAAAGACATAATCGTCGAGGGAAGTGTCTGGAGGGACTAGGAGCCGCTGAAAGAGAAAGGCTCGTATCCCCTGCATCTGACTCTTCCCACCAACAGCATCACTGTTTTTATCTCTCCTCCCACACCTCCCCAATTACTCCTCCCTTACCCCTCCCTCACTCCCTCCCTCCCTCCCTCCCTCCCTCCCTCCCTCCCTCCCTCTCTCTCTCTCTCTCTCTCTCTCTCTCTCTCTCTCTCTCTCTCTCTCTCTCTCTCTCTCTCTCTCTCTCTCTCTCTCTCTCTCTCTCTCTCTCTCCATGACCACTCCTCGGTTATGCAAATACATGTATATGAATAAGAATGATTGAGAATAAATAGGATCTGCCTAGCATGAGTTAGTAGACCTACCAGTGCTTCAGTTCTTACATTCTTATGTCATCACTTGAGGGAGAACACCTAGGTAACAACACAGGTGAACTCACATGAGGACACCTAGGTAACAACCCAGGAGAACTCACATAAGGACACCTAGGTAACAAAACAGGTGAACTCACATGAAGACACCTAGGTAACAACCCAGGTGAACTCACATGAGGACACCTAGGTAACAACCTAGGTGAACTCACATGAGGACACCTTGGTAACAACCTAGGTGAACTCACATGAGGACACCTAGGTAACAACCTAGGTGAACTCACATGAGGACACCTAGGTAACAACCCAGGAGAGCTCACATAAGGACACCTAGGTAACAAAACAGGTGAACTCACATGAAGACACCTAGGTAACAACCCAGGTGAACTCACATGAGGACACCTAGGTAACAACCCAGGAGAACTCACATAAGGACACCTAGGTAAGAAACCAGGTGAACTCACATGAAGACACCTAGGTAATAACCCACGTGAACTCACATGAGGACACCTAGGTAACAACCTAGGTGAACTCACGTAAGGACACCTAGGTAACAACCCAAATGAACTCACATGAGAACACCTAGGCAACAACCCAGGTGAACTCACATAAGGACACCTAGGTAACAACACAGGTGAACTCACATGAGGACACCTAGGTAACAACACAGGTGAACTTACATGAGGACACCTAGGTAACAACACAGGTGAACTTACATGAGGACACCTAGGTAACAACACAGGTGAACTCACATGAGGACACCTAGGTAACAACTCAAGTGAACACATGTTTCTCTGTATGATATTTACATTTATGTGTATCTGTACCTAAACAAAATTACTTAGGTGAACACTCACGTGAGGGAGGACACCTAAGTAACAACCCAGGTGAACACACATGTGCTACACACGCGCTCCTCACCACCCGCACCTACTCTCTCTCTCTCTCTCTCTCTCTCTCTCTCTCTCTCTCTCTCTCTCTCTCTCTCTCTCTCCCTTTCCCTCAATTCATCCCCGTCCTCCGTCTCTCTCACTCCATTTCGCCCCCTTTCATCATGAAGTGGGGGTCATGACTCCCTCCTGAGTAGCCTCCAAGAAGATATAAACCAAGTTTTCCAATGGGCAACGGAAAACAGTATGATGTTCGATGAAGACAAATTCTAACTACTCCGTTACAGAAAACTGGAAGAGATAAAAATTAGAACTGAGTATACTGCAAATTTTGATCATACAACAGAGCGAAAAAATAATGTGAGGGACCTGGGAGTGGTAATGTCTGAGGATCTTACTTTCAAGGATCACAACTGCAAAGAAAATGATAGGATGGATAATGAGAACGTTCAAAACAAGAGATGCCAAGCCAATGATGATCTTTTTCAAATCACTTGTTCTCTCTAGGCTGGAATACTGCTGTGCATTAACATCTCCGTTCAAAGCAGGTGAACTTGCAGATCTAGAGAGTGTACCTTTACTGCACGTAAGTTCTATCAAACACCTGAACTACTGGGAATGTTTGGAAGCACTTGACTTGTACTCAATGGAGTGAAGGCGAGAGAGAGATATTATATTCTACACTTAGAAAATCCTAGAAGGACTGGTCCCAAATCTACACACAGGAATCACTCCCTACGAAAGTAAAAGACTGGGAAGGTGGTGCAAAATATCCCCAATGAAAAGCAGGGGCGCCAT
The DNA here is from genome assembly GCF_038502225.1 of Cherax quadricarinatus. Taxonomy (NCBI): domain Eukaryota; kingdom Metazoa; phylum Arthropoda; class Malacostraca; order Decapoda; family Parastacidae; genus Cherax; species Cherax quadricarinatus. The sequence continues at coordinate 5,084,175 of NC_091333.1, read as the reverse complement.
TGGTACACTAAGAGAAAACACATTAAGTGTCAGCGGCCCCATATTGTTCAACAGCCTCCCACCATGCGTAAGGGGAATTACCAATAAGCCCCTGGATGCCTTCAAAAGGGAGCCGGACAGATACTTAAAGTCGGTGCCGGATCAGCCGGGCTGTGGTTCGTACGTTGGACTACGTGCGGCCAGCAGTAACAGCCTGGTTGATCAGGCCCTGATCCACCGGAAGGCCTGGTCGTGGACCTTGTCGCGGGGGCGTTGATCCCCAGAATACCCTCCAGGTAGACTCCAGGTAGCCATGTTACCCGCTCCTGACCAGCTCAGATCCCTCTACCGAGAAGCACCACTCCAGATCAGCCCTACCCTCCCTCCAGACATTTCCTGACTCCCTCCTAACCAGTCCTGTCTTCTCGTTGTGCTTAGTCCTGACTCCTTCCCTCCTGATCAGTTCTAATAAAAGGTATGGCCAGAAAAGAAACATTCTAAGACCTTACATCAAATTAAAATATGAATGAGAAAAGGTAAACCTCCCTTTTTCTTGATGTCCTAAAGATATGGTAATCTTATATTTAAGCGATAATATTAAGAAAACTGTTCTGAAAAGATACAAACTCGAGGTCATACCTGCAGACGCTTCTGAGGTTCAACGAGTGTAAAAGTGCAGTGTCACCTGTTTCACTTTGTTTATTTTGTGTGCCATCAAGTTTAAAAGACGAAGAAATAGAAAATAAATGTAACATATTTTGTTGTGTTCCATATACGCCACTACAACTATGTGTATTTGAACCTTTGTCAGCTAGAGTTTAAATCTGATACAGTAATGATATAAAGGAGCATTATTAAATCAAATGTTACTGCGTCAGCTAAACACTTTCATACCTACCCAAAGCTTCCCCCACCCCTCATAAAAATAGCAATAATAACAACTCGTTTTTTAAAACATGTCTCTTAGCTCCATCCCTTTTCTAGCAAGATATCCACCAATAAGCCTCCCCCCCCACTCAGTATAGAAATTTTGGCGCCGCCCCTATATAACACGATAATTCAAGTCCAAGTC
>NC_091333.1:4978124-5078124 GCF_038502225.1 Cherax quadricarinatus | reverse complement strand
TAGAACAAACAAATTCACTCCTTCAAACAGCCTCCGCTTCTCCCTCTCCTCCCCCTCTCAATTCCTAGCGTTTTCCATTAAATATAATATTTATGATTATTATTATTATTAAACACGGGTTATACATTTAATTGCCAGAACTGGCCGACTTAATTTATTCGGCAACAATCGTTTTGCTCAATAAGCTGCAGCTATAATAATTTAATTGATGGCATATAAGACTAGGCTAACTTCGATGGATTAAAAACTAATATGACAAATTCTAGCATGTTAGGTTAGGCGGTCAAATTAACTTCTGTCGAACCTTCAGGTTATTCATAATATGATTACTATTATATTAATTATTATAATAATTATTATATTATAATAATAATTATAATAAAAACATTTACTGTGTAAAAAAAGTTTCCCCGACCTTTCCTCTCTTCCCTTTCCCTCTGTCCTACCTGTCATGATTTTCTCGCTCAGTTGTGACTCGAAAAGGGACTATGACGGACCGAAGCGTATTCTAAAATTTCCTCTAAAAGACTTCTTTTTTTTTTTTGATGAATAAAAAAGAATTTAAAATTGGGGGAAAACAGACAAAGGAAAGTCTGTGTAGTCTCGCTCGCACAAGTCAACAGCTTCACAGCTGTTAGAAACTACACACACACAGGCACAAAAAGTAACCCCCTCCCCCCATATGTTAACTTTCAACCACTTTCAGCCATACACGTCAGTAATAGTAGCAACTCCCTGACCTAGTAAAAAAAAAACCTGAGTACTAGATAGCCTCTTCAAGCATACAGCACGCACACCAAAAATTAGGTGATTACGTACACAAACACTATCGCTAGCAAATCAACTCTCCAGGCTATTAAGTTTCTTCAAGCATGATAAATTTTCTCTTTTTCCCGTGTGAATATTCAGACCAAGATGATCTTTGGGCTGGTTTCTTTTGTGGCATTCCAAATGTTGCGTTTTATCTTCATAAGCTTTCTTGCATTATTATTTATGTTTTACATACTGAAAAGAAAGTGGTACTGCCTTCGACTCCCCAAATCACTAAGGTTCAATTCTAGAGTGGGTAAAGACGTAGGGCAAGTTTCCTTACATACCTGTAACCCGTTTATCAGCAGTAAGTAGACGCCAGGACGTTACTCAATTATTATTTAGATTATGCAGCTTAGTTCTGTTTTCCATATTACACGATGGACATGAATATAAATAGCGTATTGGAAATTTCTAACCAAGGCAGGACACGCTGCAATGGATTCAAGTTGGAGAAATTTTGTTTTATAAAGGAAATTGGGAAGTACTGGTTTGGCAACAGAGTTATATATAAGTGAAACAAACTCCCGAGTGGTTTAAGGTAGCTTTAAATATAAGTTGGAAGGGGTACATGAGTGGATGTGAATTAGATCTGCCTCGCACTGGCCAACAGGCCTGCTGCCATGTTCCTTTGTTGTGTTCTTATGTTCTATTGTGAGTCGTATCCTGGGGAAGAAAACCAAAGGACGTTACAATGGAATTTAGCCACATCGACTGGCTTATAATCCTTATTAAGTCTATAGGCAACTCTCCTTACAGCTGTTGCCCCTATTCTCTTAGCAGTAAATAAAAATATATGGTACATGGGTTTTAGCCAATCGTTGTGGATGGTAAAGGTAGCATATTTGAGAGAGGGCTGAGTTTTGATATGAAGTGAAACTGGTTAACAACTCTGAACCTGCAAATTCAACAGTGTAAACCTAAGCCTATCGATTACTCGAGAGTCATTAACCATCAGTCAAGAATAATTCAATCCACAATATAAGGGTGAAAATAAACTGTTAGTGTATACACCCTTCCAAGCGAAACTTCACTGCTGCTCTCAGTGTATACACAGCAAGAGATATGCTCTTAGAATGCATACACTATATACAAGTGCTTGGTTAAGATGTCAAGAAAGCGTGGGTCTCATTCCGTCATCCTCATCTGTTCTGCCTTTTAATATTATTATATATTATGCTGGCTAGTCATGCTAAGCCAGTGAGTGTGACGCCCGAGGTCTTCTTTTAACTATTAATTATAGCGCTCTCTCTCTCTTCTCAGTTACATCTACTTAATTTAGCCATATGTTTCTTTTAATCTGGAAATTTTAAATGAGTGCGTGCGTGTGTGTGTGTGTGTGTGTTTGTGTGTGTGTGTGTGTGTGTGTGTGTGTGTGTGTGTGTGTGTGTGTGTGTGTGTGTGTGTGTGTGTGTGTGTGTGTGTGTGTGTGTGTGTGTGCGCGCGTGCGCCCCCCTACATGCGTGATGCATCTGGGGGTCAACCCCGCTACCTGAGCCAAGACCAGGCCTCCCGGTGGATAAAGTCCTGGTCAACCACACTGTTACTGCTGGCCGAACGCAGTGCAATGTACGAACCATTCCATAGCCAGGCTAGTCAAGAACTTATCCAGTTCCATCTTGAAGACAGGCAGAAGTCAGTTGGTAATTATCCTTATGCATTAAAGGAAGGGCGCTCAAGAGTAAGGGACTTCAGACATTCAACGTGTTCTCTCTTAAAGAATACTTGTCGTACCCCTGCTTTTTATTGGAGTAACTTTGTACCGTCTGCCAAGTCGGTTGCTTTCCCACAGGTGATTCTAGTGTGGAGGGTTAGGACCAATCTCATCAGGATGTTCCAGCCCCTCGGCATACGAAACCCCCCTCCCTCCCTCCATCCTTTCCTAGGACGACCTCTATCTCTCCTTCCCTCTACAAATTTATACATCCTCCAAGTCATCATATTTTGCTCCAACCTCTTTGAATACCCAAACCACCTCAAAAACCCATCCTCAGCACTCTGGATAATACTTTTAGTAACGCCGAAGTCTCTGCACAATATTCACACCACACTACCATCAGATACATCACTGCCTTCAGCCTCCTCGCTGCAACGTTTAAAACCCATACTTCACAACCATATAAGTGTTGGTATCACTATGCTCTGACACATTTCCCATTTGCATCCATGGATAACGTTCTTCGTCTCCAAAGATGCCTTCAATGCACCACCCGCATTATCCCCTCATCAATTCTATGGTTCATCTCATCTTTCATAGACCTGTCTGCCGAAAGTCCACTCCCAAATATCTAAACACATTCACTTCCTCCATTCTTCCTCCTTCCATCTTGACATCCAGTCTTTCATTATCTGAATGTTGTTGCTCTCATCACTTTGCTCTTTCCCGCGTTCTCTTTTAATTTCCTTCTGTCACATACCTCCAAATTCGTCTAAAAACTTTTGCAATCTCTCTTCAGAACCTCCCAAAAGCACCATGTCATCGGCAAAAACAACTGTGAAAACGCCAACTTTTTATTATCCTCTTTATTATTTAATCCCACACCTCTCCCCGCCACCCTAGCATTCACTTATTTTACAACCCCATCTATAAATAAGTTAAACAACTATGATGACATCACCATAGATGTCTAACCGTGATGTCACCACGATCTCTTCGGGTAAAGCAGTCATAAGAGCATATATGCAAATTCATTCAGACTCTCTCTCTCTTGGGTCTTTAAATGTTGGAGGTAATTAGGCCATGGTTTCATTTAATTCCAATAATCATCACAACAAGTTATTATCCTGGTGAATCTACAAAGTCGCACATTTTTTGCTAATTACGTTGCTAAGTGGATGTAATTAAGAAACTAAGTTTTCATTACGGAACATTAATCAAGAGATTTTACCAACCAACGAGGGAAGATCATATGGTTAAGTATATGTAAATTAAAATGATATATTTCACAAAACTTCTCCCTCACCCACCACAACCAGAAAATAAATATCCTTGACTCGAGTATAAACTGTAGTATCAGGGAACATATTTAATGGAAAGACGAATCCACATGGAAACAATAAAACTTGTATTATTAGTGTATGTGTGACTGTAATACATAATAATGTAGTCTTTTTGTTCATTTATTATATCTAACGTGGACTAGTCTGGAGGGACTGGTCCCTAATATGCACACAGCAATCACTCCATACGAAAGCAAAAGACTTGACCAGGTGATGCAACATACCCCCAGTGAAAAGCAGGGTGTCACTGGTGCACTAAGAGAAAACACAATAAGTGTCCGGGGCCCAAGACTGTTCAACAGCCTCCCACTAGCAATAAGGGGCATTACGGGAAGATCCCTGGTTGTCTTCAAGAGGGAGCTGGACAGATACCTAAAGACGGTGCCGGATCAGCCGGGCTGTGGTTCGTACGTTGGATTGCGTGCGGCCAGCAGTAACAGCCTGGTTGATCAGGCCCTGATCCACCGGGAGGCCTGGTCGTGAACCGGGCCGCGGGGGCGTTGATCCCCGGAATGCCCTCCAGGAAGACTCCAGGTAGTGTTTAAAGTGATTAGTTTTCGTTATCAAGAAATTTACCTCCTTACTTTTCGGGCCACCCTGCCTTGGTGGGAATCGGCCAGTGTGATAATAATAATAATAACTTTTATTGTCCCAGCTATCTTTAAGTGAATTAAAAAAAAATATTTAGTATATTGTTCATACCGTTGGTCGGTTGATCAGAGAGGGAACTCCTTCAAATTCTGTTATTCCTGTATTCTACTGTTTTTTTTTTAGCAAGATGTCTTCAGACTTTTAGCTGGTAGTTGCTTGATACCCAAGCGTTTCGTTTCAGCAACTAAAATCAAGGTTACAATTTACAACCCTCCCAGTTACTCTGCCGACACAAGAGGGGTAATAACATAATAGTGCGTGGCGTACGACTCATGACGGCCCAGTGACAGCTTGTGTCACGGCCCATCCTCCTGGTGGGTGGGTGACCACTTCGAGTAAGAGGTTGGCGCAGGATGCTTTAAAGGTTTAAATCATGGTGAGGCTGCCCCTGTCACGTCTCTCCTCCACAGTGTCTCCAGGACATACAGCTGCATCCCCTTACGCAGACGGTATGAACATAGTACCCGGCGAGCTGGACTGTACGCTTCCCACATTAACATTGAAACGACATAAACGATAGCAGAGAACAGTAAACTGGATAAACAGCTTCTTAAAAAATTTAATAGAAAAACAAGAGAAAACAGAAGAGAGAGGGTAAAGAAGAGTAATAAAGCTGGGCATGTCAACACCAGGCGGAGACTGATGTAAACAAAGCAGTACATGTGGAGGCGGCTACGCTACGCCAAGTATATCCCCGGCAACACACTTCTCGCAGAGGAAAAAAAAAATTAGGTTTTTAGTTTAAGAGGAACTTATGTAGGTTATAATCTTGAGGGTGAGATAAAGTAGAAGAGAGAGGCAAAAGAAGATGAGAGGAGGCAGCAGCGACGCAAGATGAATGCGTGACCCCATAAATCCATCGGTATGTGGCGGGGGACAGCAGGGCGCGCCTCTTCCTCCGTCTGCCACCAAGAACCCGTCTATGTTCCTTCTGCAGCTCTGCTTTCCTTGCTGTACTTATTGGTGTTGCTATTGTATCTTCGCATCTTTTGTACTTTCTGCTACTGTAAACTTTCTCTGTCGCATATTTTGCTACATCTGCTTTCATTGCTGTAAGTTATTTTCTGTGTACGAATGGTATACAATACCATTCGTGTTCTACTTGCTGTGCATCATGCATCTGCTACTGTGCCCTCTCTGCTTCTGTTGTTGGGCCTTCTCACGTTGCTGAGCCTTCTCTGCTTCTGCTCCTATATCTGCTATTGCTTTTTGCTGGCTCATTATGCTACCACTGTTGCTCTTCCACTTGATGTTCTTAGCTCCCTTCTAATGCTGCCCTCGCTGCTCCTCTTCTAATGTTAACCTACGTTTTCTACTGTTGTTGTTTCTCTGACCCTTAAAGTTGCTTACCGTTGATGTTAATGTTTCTACCTTTGGTTTTGTTTCTTCTACTTAGGTTATTCCAATGACACTTTTTCTAAGGTTGCTTATTCCGCTGATATTACCTCAACTGTTCGTGTTATTTAAGCTTTATATGTAACTCGTTTTAATAGTCCAGCATTAAGACTTAGGCACGTGTATTAAAACTGATGCAGGCATTGCCAAGAGACGAAACTTCTCCCCTGGCTCTAGTTCACATCGAAAAAAAAAAATAATGGCTAAACACCTACTGTATGGAGAAGAGGAAGAGAAAACGCGATCTACATACAAAATTGTGTTTAGATTTAAAAAGTAGACTATCTCAAGACTACTTTATGTAGTTATGCCAATATATACAACTGTCAAGAATACTATTGAAAAAGTTGGTTAAAATGACAATACAGCGAAAGGAGACAGACAGAGCAAGACGTCTTATCTCTCGCCTGGACCCATCCTGGATAGATCTGTCATTTCAGCAGAGCCTTCAACATAGGAGGGATGTGGGTGGCCTTACTGTTATGTACAAGGCCAATATTGTCAAAATACCACACTTGGATCCACTTCGAGGACAGCGTGAAACAAGCTTTTATGCCACAAGACGGGCAGAAAGCAGCAACTTCACTCTGGCTGTACCCTTCTCCAGAACATCACTCCATCTGAGATCATACATACCCAGGATGACTCGAGTATGGAACACATTCGTACAGCATAATGATGTCAACGAGATAAAGTCAGTTGATCAAATGAAAATGCTGGCCCACAGATGGCTCCAACTTCATCCTGTTCCCTATTTGTATGTCTCATAACAATAAAAATGCTTTCAAATGAGCTGATGTGGGTAACAGCTCTTAGCTTGCCAATAAAGTTAGGAATCCTTAACCTGTAAATAGCTTGTCAATAAAGCTAGGGATTCTTAACCTTGTCAAACCCTGTGTAAAAAAAAAAATTATCGTTATGTTTCACTAACAAGTTTTTATCAATTACTCGTCGTAATTATAAAGGTCTTTTATTGCAACCACTTGTCGGCTCATAGTCATGCTCCAACTACTCCATTATTGAAATGGCTTACATACTTATGGTTTGACAATTCAGTGGAAGATACAGGACGAGATAAACACGAAAAAAAATTTGCATGAGAAATTATGGCAGTCACCCTCCCTTTGAATCAAAGCTGATTATCTCCCATTTCCCTGAGGCTCTACGGAATGGCCCTTTTGGTTTGTGAAGAAATGACAAGTTACGAAAACAAACTTTATTTAAGACGTTTCGTTCTGTGTAGAGCTATGTAAAGCTCTACATGGAGCGAAATGTTGTTCCACTAAAATTTAGTTTTGCAACGTGTCTTTCCACAACTGTATATGGCCTCATAATTGCCCAAACAAGGTAAATGACACAAGCTAGACTTACGTGACTCGCTATGACACGGTCTTGTCATCCTAAACGTAAAATATTTGTTTTTCACAAGGACAAATCTTTGTTGACGCTCACACGAGTAGCATAGTTTATTCTGGCTGACATGAAACATTTGTTGACGCTGGCAGACAAGAAAATCTTTGTTCTGGAACTTTTAACACTATCAAGCCGTCAAGAGTCAGATCGGTGTAAATATACCTTATTCAGTTCTGCACATTGTTTTAAAAAACATGATGTCTTGGTTTACTGGTTAGTTTGTTTTGTTTTTTGTCAGTAATCAGTAACATTTCTTATTTTCAATTTTTATAATCTCAAACCATACCACGGGCGGGGATTGAACACCACGAGTTCAATCCCCACCTGTGGTATGATTTGTTTGCAATTGTGTCATTACGATTTCGTGAGTCTTGTATATATCTCAATTGGCCACTGAGAGTCCAGCTCAAGATTTAATTGCGTCTTCTGTAAATACACTTATTAATATTTCGCACATTTCCTCCTATGATTCAGGGATTCTTGCTGTCGCCCTGAATTATTTACATTTTACTTTTAACATTTAATTTGATGTTAGGCCTGAATATGAGATGTGGTTCTAACTTGCTTTTATCTTCTGTTTTATTCTTTGTAATTACATGAAGATGATTGTAAAGGTAATGATACCTGTATATAAGTTTAAAGTGTCTATTCTGCCTTTGCTGTTGCTTTGCCTAAAAATAATTAAGTACAGTATAGTGATACCTATAAATAAGGACAATATTAAAGGTAATGATACCTGTAGATAAGAGCAGTTGTAAAGGTAGCGATACCTGTATATAAGGGCAGTTGTAATGGTAGTGATACCTTTGGATAAGGGCAGTTGTAATGGTAGTGATACCTTTGGATAAGGGCAGTTGTAATGGCAGTGATACCTGTAGATAAGGGCAGTTGTAAAGGTAGCGATACCTGTATATAAGGGCAGTTGTAATGGTAGTGATACCTTTGGATAAGGGCAGTTGTAATGGTAGTGATACCTGTGGATAAGAGCAGTTGTAAAGGTAGCGATACCTGTATATAAGGGCAGTTGTAATGGTAGTGATACCTTTGGATAAGGGCAGTTGTAATGGTAGTGATACCTGTAGATAGGGGCAGTTGTAATAGTAGTGATACCTGTAGATAAGGGCAGTTGTAATGGTAGTGATGCCTGTAGATAGGGGCAGTTGTAATGGTAGTGATACCTGTAGATAAGGGCAGTTGTAAAGGCAGTGATACCTGTATACTTTAGCAGTCAAGTACTGTCTTAGGGTCTGCAACACATGTTACCTTCAACAAAACATAACTGATTCAATTAGATTCCAGTATATTATACTGAGTATATATATATATATATATATATATATATATATATATATATATATAACTATTGTAACCACGAACGAGTGTTATTGATCAATAACAACACTGCGCTAGCCAAGGATTCGAACCCATGTTGTGCTGGCCTGCCTCATGGTAAGCGAGAATCACATGACGCTTTAAACCACAGGACCACCCTACCCTACAAGAATGGTGCAGCCAGCACACAGCTAGCTGTTGGGCCACCATCCGAGGGCATACGGAGTACAACAGTACAACATGGGTTCGAATCCTTGGCTAGCGCAGTGTTGTTATTGATCAATATCACTCGTTCGTGGTTACAATAATATATAAATACTGCTCGTGAGGCTAGTACACCAAACAGGGATGAGAATTAAATTAGCTTAGAAGCTCCCACACCTCCGTATGCCCTCGGATGGTGACCCAACAGCTAGCTGTGTGCTGGCTACACCGTTCTTGTAGGGTTGGGTGGTCCTGTGGTTTAAAGCGCCATGTGGTTCTCGCTTACCATGAGGCAGGCCAGTACAACATGGGTTCGAATCCTTGGCTAGCGTAGTGTTGTTATTGATACACACACACACACACACACATATAGATATATATATATATATATATATATATATATATATATATATATATATATTAAATGCTGAATCTAGTAATGGTGCTTTGCCTCCCTCACTAATTTCATTTCTGATGTTTATACATAATAAAACCTATAACTGAATCCATTTGTTTTACGTTGTAGCCACATAAACCCATTGACGGGACTCACATGTTAATACATTTAAGCAAAAGTGAGGGACGAAAGCATTTTTAATTATCCATCACCACACAAATGCCAATAGAATCACAAATATCCCACACTATAAACCATACCACGGGTGGGGTTAGAACCTGCGATCAGAGAGTGTGATCGCGGGTTCTAACCCCGCCTGTGGTATGGATTGTTTGCAATCGTGTCATTACGATTTCGTCAGTCATCCCACACTATATGTTAAAACCCAGGCCATTTCTCGGTCACTGAATCCACCATCTGATACTCTTCTAATTGTTGCAACTTTAAATGGCATAAAATACCTGGATATCTGGAGAGGGTTTCGGGGGTCAACGCCCCCGCGGCCCGGTCTGAGACCAGGCCCCGCCAAACAGTATGTTAAGAAATTATATATTCACATTTTTTTTTTACAACTAAAAACAGTTACCCGCCTATTTTACCTTAAGTGTATATGGATCATTACAACCGACAATTCACTAGCTATCCAAGCCACTCTCAACGCATCGTCTCTAGCCTACTACTCTCAGGTAAGGAGAGAGCGGGGAAGTGGGGATAGGCTAAGAATCAAGAATAACGTCGAGAAGTGTCTTCCGCTTTACCCAGTAGCGAAGCGCTTGATAGCGAAGATGGCAATTCAGAGTATTGTGAGAATTAAAAATGACCCGTTCTTTAATTTTCTAAACACAATTTGGTAGGTATATGAGTGTTGCATAGTTGTCGAAGTCATCGACCGTTTCACAAAATTTTGTAGTTGTGTTGTGAACTTGTATGAGGCAACAGAGGCGTATCTGATAAATTCATTACAGAGTCGAGAGTAATGTTCTTTCGCTAACATGGTGTTCTTGTTTGCAGGTGCAGTGAAAAGTCGAAGATTCTTCCAGGTTAGGCTGGGGGCGTGGTTGTCGACTTCAATTTTGTCATAAAGTCTTGATCTTCATGTGGAGTAGCTGTTGGTATGGAAATGGTGACAGGCTGAAGAGGTAGCGTGTTTTGAGCAGCAGGTGGTTCATGAGTGGCTTGAGCAGCAGGTGGGTCAGGGGTAAATAGTGGGTTAAATGATTCTACAGTTAAGAGCTTCATGTTTGTTTTGGATTTCTACCACCCAGGTTTCAATGAGATTTGCATTTTTAGCTATAATTTCTACAGATTTGTAGTGTTTCCTTTATCTTTACCAATGTTGCTACAGCACCACTTTTTCCTTGTTCATGCAACCTCAGCAGTTTCATTTTCACACTATCTATATCTGACTCATTTTTGTCTATATGATCCCTTACCTCTTAACATTTTTTGTACGTCTGTACTCATCTACAGCAGTTGTCTTTGCAGGAGTCGAGACACGGCTCATGATCCCGTTAACTACTATCAATCGGCATCAGTGACTCCTGGTTTCCAGACCCTGATCGTACCCACTTTAAAAACTTTAATGTTGCTTGCCTCCATCTTTCGTCCACTGCGCTTCACTTACTCATTTAAGAACGGAAACATATTTGCTAACCTACTATGGTGTCTTATCTGCGCCTTTACTTGCCATCCATATCCTTTGGCTCCATCTCTTCTCATCCTAATCAGCCTGTGCATATTCATTCTGTGGTCCCGACTGCTTCAATGCCATGATCATGTCCCCCTTGGTTCTTATCACTTCTACTGTTGTTAGCTGCGCTGTATGACCCTTGTAGGTTTAGCGTTTCTTTTTGATAATAATAATAATAATAATGTTAGGATTTTAAAGTCTCTCCTCATGGTCAATCACATCAGTTCCGATACTAACCCCGTCTCGGATATTTGAATCTTTTCTAGTTTATATGCTAGATCATGTGCTCGCTCCATGATGACGCCACATACTTTGTGCGTGCGTGCGTGTGTTAGTTAGTTACCATTTTGTCCTAGGCACATGTCGATTAGACACTAGGCCTGTTGTGTGTGTGTGTATGTGTGTGTGTGTGTGTGTGTGTGTGTGTGTGTGTGTGTGTGTGTGTGTGTGTGTGTGTGTGTATGCGTGTGTGTGCATGCGTGTGTGTATGCGTGTGTGTGTGTGTGTGTGTGTGTGTGTGTGTGTGTGTGTGTGTGTGTGTGTGTGTGTGTGTGTGTGTGTGTGTGTGTGTGTGTGTGTGTGTGTGTATGTGTGTATATGTGTGTATATGTGTGTATATGTGTGTATATGTGTGTATATGTGTGTATGTGTGTGTACTCACCTAGTTGTACTCACCTAGTTGAGGTTGCGGGGGTCGATTCCGAGCTCCTGGCCCCGCCTCTTCACTGATCGCTACTAGGTCACTCTCCCTGAGCCGTGAGCTTTATCATACCTCTGCTTAAAGCTATGTATGGATCCTGCCTCCACTACGTCGCTTTTCAAACTATTCCACTTACTGACTACTCTGTGTGTGTGTATGTGTGTGTATGTGTGTCTGTGTGTGTCTGTGTGTGTCTGTGTGTCTGTGTGTGTCTGTGTATGTGTGTGTATGTGTATGTGTGTGTATGTGTACTCACCTATTTGTACTCACCTATTTGTGGTTGCAGGGGTCGAGTCCTAGCTCCTGGCCCCGCCTCTTCACCGGTTGCTACTAGACCCTCTCTCTCCCCGCTCCATGAGCTTTATCAAACCTCGTCTTAAAACTGTGTATGGTTCCTGCCTCCACTACGTCATTTTCTAGGCTATTCCACTGCCTTACAACTCTATGACTGAAGAAATACTTCCTACTATCTCTCTGACTCATTTGTGTCTTCAACTTCCAATTGTGGCCTCTTGTTTCTGTGTCCCCTCCCTGGAACATCCTGTCCTTGTCCACCTTGTCTATTCCACGCAGTATTTTATATGTCGTTATCATGTCTCCCCTGACCCTCCTGTCCTCCAGTGTCGTCAGGCCGATTTCCCTTAATCTTTCTTCATAGGACATTCCCCTTAGCTCTGGAACTAACCTTGTTGCAAACCTTTGTACTTTCTCTAGTTTCTTGACGTGCTTTATCAAGTGCGGGTTCCAAACAGGTGCTGCATACTCCAGTATGGGCCTGACATACACGGTGTACAGTGTCTTGAATGATTCCTTACTAAGGTGTCGGAATGCTGTTCTCAGGTTTGCCAGGCGCCCATATGCTGCAGCAGTTATCTGATTGATGTGTGCTTCCGGAGACATGCTCGGTGTTATACTCACCCCAAGATCTTTCTCCTTGAGTGAGGTTTGCAGTCTTTGGCCACCTAGCCTATACTCTGTCTGTGGTCTTCTGTGCCCTTCCCCTATCTTCATGACTTTGCATTTGGCAGGATTAAATTCGAGAAGCCATTTGCTGGACCAGGTGTCCAGTCTGTCCAGGTCTCTTTGAAGTCCTGCCTGGTCCTCATCAGATTTAATTCTCCTCATTAACTTCACATCATCTGCAAACAGGGACACTTCTGAGTCTAACCCTTCCGTCATGTCGTTCACATATACCAAAAATAGCACTGGTCCTAGGACCGACCCCTGTGGGACCCCGCTCGTCACAGGTGCCCACTGTGATACATCATTACGTACCATGACTCGTTGTTGCCTCCCTGTCAGGTATTCTCTGATCCATTGCAGTGCCCTTCCTGTTATATGCGCCTGATGCTCTAGCTTCTGCACTAATCTCTTGTGAGGAACTGTGTCAAAGGCCTTCTTGCAGTCCAAGAAGATGCAATCAACCCACCCCTCTCTCTCTTGTCTTACTTCTGTTATTTTATCATAAAACTCCAGAAGGTTTGTGACACAGGATTTGCCTTCCGTGAATCCGTGCTGGTTGGCATTTATACTCCTGTTCCGTTCCAGGTGCTCCACCACTCTCCTCCTGATAATCTTCTCCATAATTTTGCATACTATACACGTCAATGACACAGGTCTATAGTTTAGTGCCTCTTTTCTGTCTCCTTTTTTGAAAATGGGAACTACATTTGCTGTCTTCCATACCTCAGGTAGTTGCCCAGTTTCCAGGGATGTGTTGAAGATTGTGGTAAGTGGTACGCACAACATATCTGCTCCCTCTCTAAGGACCCATGGAGAGATGTTGTCCGGTCCCATTGCCTTTGAGGTATCGATGTCCCTTAGCAGTTTCTTCACCTCCTCCTCATCTGTATGTATGTCGTCCAACACTTGTTGGTGTATTCCTTGTTGGTGTCCCCATCTGGTCTGTCCCCCCAGAGTCCTTCCTGTCTCTACTGTAAATACTTCCTTAAATCTCGTGTTGAGCTCCTCACATACCTCTTGATCGTTTCTTGTGAGTTCCCCACCTTCTTTCCTCAGCCTTATCACCTGGTCCTTGACTGTTGTCTTCTTCCTAATGTGGCTATACAGCAGTTTCGGGTCAGATTTGACTTTCGATGCTATGTCGTTTTCATACTGTCTCTGGGCCTCCCTCCTTATCTGCGCATACTCGTTTCTGGCTCTTCTACTAATCTCCTTGTTTTCCTGGGTCCTATGCCTCCTGTACCTTTTCCATTCTCTGTTGCACTTAGCTTTTGCCTCCCTACACCTTCGGGTAAACCAAGGACTCGTCTTGGTCTTCCTATTATTTCTGTTTCCCTTGGGAACAAAACTTTCCTCTGCCTCCTTGCACTTTGTTGCCACATATTCCATCATCTCGTTTACTGATTTTCCTACCATTTCTCTGTCCCACTGAACCTCCTGCAGGAAGTTTCTCATACCTGTGTAGTCCCCCCTTTTATAGTTTGGCCTGTCCCCTTCAGTTCCTGTTACCTTCTCCACTTGTAACTCTACTATATAGTCAAAACTCAGAACCACATGATCGCTAGCTCCAAGGGGCCTCTCGTAAGTGATGTCCTCGATGTCTGAACTGCTCAGGGTGAACACAAGATCCAGTCTTGCTGGCTCATCCTCCCCTCTCTCTCTGGTTGTGTCCCTGACATGTTGATGCATGAGGTTTTCAAGTACCACATCCATCATCTTTGCTCTCCATGTTTCGGGACCCCCATGTGGCTCCAGGTTTTCCCAGTCGATCTCCCTGTGGTTGAAATCGCCCATTACCAGTAACTTTGCTCTGCTCGAGTGAGCTCTTCTTGCCACCTCAGCCAGTGTGTCCACCATCACCCTGTTGTTTTCTTCGTACTCCTCTCTTGGCCTCCTGCAGTTCTGTGGTGGGTTATACATCACTCCAATGACTACTTTATGTTCTCCGGACTGAATTGTACCTACAATGTAGTCTCTTTCTCCAATCATGTCCATGCCTTCCATTTCCTCAAATCCCCATTGGTGTTTTATGAGCAGTGCAACCCCTCCTCCCCCTCTACTCCTTCTATCTTTCCTCAGGATCTGATATCCTGTTGGGAAGATTGTGTCTGTTATTATCTCAGCGAGTTTTGTTTCTGTGACTGCTATTATGTCTGGGGATTTTTCACTGATTCTTTCATTCCACTCCTCATGTTTATTCATTATTCCATCCGCATTTGTGTACCAAACCTTTAGTTTCTTTTCTATCATTGTGGTCATGCAAGTATATTGTGTGTGTGTGTATGTGTGTGTCTGTGTATGTGTATGTGTGTATGTGTGTGTCTGTGTATGTGTGTGTCTGTGTATGTGTGTCTGTGTATGTGTGTGTCTGTGTATGTGTGTGTCTGTGTATGTATGTGCATGTCTGTCTGTGAGTGTTTGTCTGTACTTGCCTGTTTGCATTTACAGGCAGGTATGCTCATGGCATCTGGTTTACTTATTTGTCATAATTACTTTTAAACTTTGAGTATGACATATGCAATTTCCACCTGGAGTTCATTTCACTCAACTTCAATACAGTTTTCTCTCTGTACAGAAATCCTATACTTTCCAATATTTTTACTTTTTTTTATCAAAAGTTAGGATTGTGTCCTATTGTCCTCCATTGTGTGTATGCATCTGTATACAGCACATGCATTTGGTTTTGTGAGTTTATGTGCCCATATACCTATTACATTTTACACACACACTGTGTTCTCTGGTTGAATAAAGTCTCTTCTTACATCTCTACCTCACTGAAGTCTTAACTTTCCATTTGTGTTTACTCATTCCAGCCTTTAAAAATCGCTTGTCTAGTTTCACTAACTATACTGATGCTTCAAAGTTTCTTATACAGAATGTTAAGAGCATGTCTCCCTCTCGAGCCTCAGTTCCTGTAGCATCCTAAGATTTAAGACCACCTTGGTATATGTATGTGCATGTTTGTGTGTTTGTGAATGTATGTGCTAATGTAAGTACACATGCATACACACAGGTAATCATAAGAAATTAAACTAAATTTAATGTGTGTGTGTGTGTGTGTGTGTGTGTGTGTGTGTGTGTGTGTGCAGGGAGGCAAACGGGTGAAGTGTGAGTGAGAAAACGGTCTCTCATCTCACCCAGTCGCTCGAAACATTTGTCAGGGTTTGCTTGTGTCTCCAGGCGCACCCTATCGTTTCCACAGGCGCTACCCGGGCAGCCTGGGCACGCCCACCCATCTCGGGCCACCCACACCCGCCCACCTGATCCAACGCCCACATCCCTGGTGGTCGCGCGCACTCAACGTAACGGGGCGCAGCTCATCTCGCACTACGAGACAATTCACGAGCTAACCAAGTAATAAACGTTCATATTTAAACGTTTCCTGGTTTTCTTTGTCCATCTCACTGTCAGACGTATTTCGGATGTTTTTCTTATTTGATTTACATATATTGCAATGCATGTTATTATAGGTTTGTGTAAATTAACCCACCCTATCCCAATACAACCCAAACTATCATATAACGTAACATAAACTAACATAAAGAAACTATCATCTGAAGAATTACAGACAACGTTAAGAAATTGGAGTTGGCACACGTTATGAAACTGACAGTGTAATATATAATGAGGATAAATTACGAGGTAAAAGACTGGGCAGGCGATGCAAAATGCCGCCAATAAAAAGTAGGGGCGCCATTGGTACACTAAGAGAAAACACCATAAGTGTCCGGGGTCCAAAACTGTTCAACAGCCTCCCATCAAGCATTAGGGGAATTGCCAATAAACCCCTGGCTGCCTTCAAGAGAGAGCTGGACAGATACCTAAAGTCGGTGCCGGATCAGCCGGGCTGTGGCTCGTACGTCGGACTGCGTGCGGCCAGCAGTAACAGCCTAGTTGATCAGGCCCTGATCCATCGGGAGGCCTGGTCGTGGACCGGGCCGCGGGGGCGTTGATCCCCGGAATAACCTCCAGGTAACCTCCAGGGTATCGTACCCATAGCCCTGTCCCACAAAACCGTCCTACCTTGAGCCACAGCTTTTGGGTAGTGGTGGTCAATACTTCAGTAATGGCCGTTACCTACTAAAAGTACCACATCAGTTAGTTAATTGTGTAACCTATGTACAACCTGTGGACAGGGTCGCGCAAGAGCATATGGACACACAAATGGCCTAGAAACTAGTCCCCAAAAGGGTTAACCAAAGTACATCTAGATTTATAACTACAACTGTCTAGTTTGATGCAAGAAAATTTAGGATATTTCCTTAACAGGTCTGGTATCTTATTTTCATTATTAAAACACCGTGACATCACATGGGTTTTAGAAGCCAGTAATCACTAAGATCGTGTTAACAGCTAGCCAAATGCCAGACAACGGTTCTCAGCTACAGGACAGCTACCCACCTGGAGGTTATTCCAGGGATCAACCCCCATCCCCCGCGGCCCGGTCCACGACCAGGCCTCCCGGTGGATCAGAGCCTGATCAACCAGGCTGTTACTGCTGGCCGCACGCAGTCCAATGTACGAACCACAGCCCGGCTGATCCGGCATTGACTTTAGGTATCTGTCCAACTCTCTCTTGAAGGCAGTCAGGGGTTTATTGGTAATTCCCCTTATGCTTGGTGCGAGGCTGTTGAACGGTCTTGGGCCCCGGACACTTATGGTGTTTTCTCTTAGTGTACCAATGACGCCCCTACTTTTAATTGGGGGTATTTTGCATCGCCTGCCCAGTCTTTTACTTTCGTTACCTGGTTACCTGGAGGTTATTCCGGGGATCAACGCCCCCGCGGCCCGGTCCATGACCAGGCCTCCCGATGGATCAGGGCCTGATCAACTAGGCTGTTACTGCTGGCCGCACGCAGTCCGACGTACGAGCCACAGCCCGGCTGATCCGGCACTGACTTTAGGTATCTGTCCAGCTCTCTCTTGAAGGCAGCCAGGGGTCGTTGGGAGTGATTTCTGTGTGCAGATTCGGGACCGTTCCTTCAAGGATTTTCCAAGTGTAGATTATGATATATATATCTCTCTCTCCTGCGTTCCAACGAGTACAAGTCAAGTGCTTCCAAGCGTTCCCAGTAGTTAAGATGCTTGACAGAACTTATACGTGCAGTAAAGGTTCTCTGTACACTCTCTAGATCTGCAATTTCACCTGCTTTGAACGGAGATGTTAATGCACAGCAGTATTCCAGCCTAGAAAGAACAAGTGCTTTGAAAAGGATCATCATTGGCTTGACATCTCTCGTTTTGACTTGTGATCCTTGAAAGTGAGATCCTTAGACATTACTACTCCCAGGTCCCTTACATTATTTTTCCGCTCTGTTGTATGGCCAGAGTTTGTAGTATACTCTGTTCTAGTTATTATTCCCTCCAGTTTTCCATAACGGAGTAGTTGGAATTTGTCCTCATTGAACATCATATTGTTTTCCGTTGCCCACTGGAAAACTTTGTTTATGCCTTCTTGGAGGTGAACCGTGTCTTCAATAGATGACAGCCGCATGCAGATCCTAGTATCATCTGCAAATTATATATATATATATATATATATATATATATATATATATATATATATATATATATATATATATATATATATATATAAATATATAAAATAGCGGCAAGGAGTGTTGTGAGGGCGGTGGAGCCCCGGAGACCATTAATCAGGCTCTATCAGGGGCAGCCGTCGGGCAGCCCAACACCCTGGGCCAGTAATAGTCTTCCTGGCTGTTTTAGGAAGGCGACCTAAGACCCTTCTTCTCTTTTCCATCCTAATTGTAATCCTGATTAATGGTACACGAAGATAGGTGTTCACTCTGCTGGATGTTATCCTAACCGATGCTATACGTACTAGGATTGGTGGTTACACTGCTGGACGTTATCCTAACTAATGCTATACAAGGACTGACGTTTGTTCTGCTGGATGTTATCCTAATTGATGCTATACTAGGATTGATGTATATTCTGCAGGATGTTATCTTAACTGATGCTATACGTACTAGGGTTGTTGTTTACTCTTTTGGATGTTATCCTAAATAATTGTATACTAGGACTGGTTGTTCTGCTGGATTGCATCTTCGATGATCCTATACTAGTATTGGTATTCATTTATTATTGATTAAGATGTGTTACCCTCTTCGTTTTCAGAGCTGCCTCTCATCCTCTGAAGATCACATATATTTAGCGCTGAAATTTATTTTATGATTCTTAAGGTACGGCGGCCACTACACTACATCCGCAGATTCCAGTTTAGGTCTGTAGACAATACAGTGTAAACAAAAGATTTACCCTCCTTGCCTGGAGTCGTTCCGAGGTTAACGCCCCCACGGCCCAGTCTTTAACCAGGCCGTCCCCAGGGGATCAGGGCCTGATCAACCAGAGTTTTACTGCTGGCTGCACGTAATCCATTGTACGAATTACCGTCCGGCTGTTCAGGCACTGACTTTAGGTATCTGTCCATTTCCCACTTCCCAGGGGTCTATTGGTAATTCTCCTTATGCATGGTGGGAGACTGTTGAACAGTCTTGGCCCCCGGACATTTTTTGTTTTTCTCTTAGTGTATTTATGGCGCCCCTGCTTCATCGGGGGTATGTTGCACCGTCTGCCTAGTCTTTTGCTTTCGTAGGGAGTGATTTGTGTGTGCAGACTTGGAGCCAGTCCCTCTAGAATTTTCCATATGTAGATTGCAATGTATCTCCAGCGTTCCAGGGAGTACAGGTCAAGAGTCCAAACGTTCCCAGTAATTAAGGTGCTTGACTGAACTTATACAAGCAGTGAAGGTTCTCTGTACTTTCTCGAGCTCTGTGATCACACCTGCCTTATACTTGGTCATTTTTCAAATTTGTTATTACTGAATTTTTTTTTTAATTTTATTTATTTATTTTGATTTCCGGTGATAATGGGTTTGTGTGTGTGTGTACTCACCTAGTTGAGGTTGCAGGAGTCGAGTCCAAGCTCCTGGCCCCGCCTCTTCACTGGTCGCTACTAGGTCACTCTCCCTGAACCGTGAGCTTTATCATACCTCTGGTTAAAGCTATGTATGGATTCTGCCTCCACTACATCGCTTCCCAAACTATTCCACTTCCTCACTACTCTGTGGCTGAAGAAATACTTCCTAACATCTCTGCGATTCATCTGTCTTCAACTTCCAACTGTGTCCCATTGTTGCTGTGTCCCATCTCTGGAACATCCTGTCTTTGTCCACCTTGTCAATTCCTCTCAGTATTTTGTGTGTCGTTATCATGTCCCCCCTATCTCTCCTGTCCTCCAGTGTCGTCAGGTTGATTTCCCTTAACCTCTCCTCGTAGGACATACCTCTTAGCTCTGGGACTAGTCTTGTTGCAAACCTTTGCACTTTCTCTGGTTTCTTTACGTGCTTGGCTAGGTGTGGGTTCCAAACTGGTGCCGCATACTCCAATATGGGCCTAACGTACACGGTGTACAGGGTCCTGAACGATTCCTTATTAAGATGTCGGAATGCTGTTCTGAGGTTTGCTAGGCGCCCATATGCTGCAGCAGTTATTTGGTTGATGTGCGCTTCAGATGTGCCTGGTGTTATACTCACCCCAAGATCTTTTTCCTTGAGTGAGGTTTGTAGTCTCTGGCCCCCTAGTCTGTACTCCGTCTGCGGTCTTCTTTGCCCTTCCCCAATCTTCATGACTTTGCACTTGGTGGGGTTGAACTCCAGGAGCCAATTGCTGGACCAGGTCTGCAGCCTGTCCAGATCCCTTTGTAGTTCTTCCTGGTCTTCGATCGAATGAATTCTTCTCATCAACTTCACGTCATCTGCAAACAGGGGCACTTCGGATTCTTTTCCTTCTGTCATGTCGTTCACAAATGTATGTATGTGTGTGTGTGTGTGTGTGTGTGTGTGTGTGTGTGTGTGTGTGTGTGTGTGTGTGTGTGTGTGTGTGTGTGTGTGTGTGTGTGTGTGTGTGTGTACACATAGTCTCCCTGGGCGGGTGGGAGCGTCAACCATTGAGAATATAATTGTTTGTAACCAGCATGATTGAGACACCTCCGCTCACTGCCAAAAACAGATACCTCCATAATTATTGCTGTGCAATGTATGTTGAGCTGACAGAGCAGGGCGGGGAGTGATGTTGGAAGGGTGTGGACGATGATTTATGGTGCCATGCCAGGGGTAGGTAGGGTATGGGTATCGCAGCGGTAGGGGAGGGAGGATGGTAAGGAATGGAGTTCCACCTCTCGTAAGTTATCCAGCCCAACCCTCGCCTCACTGAGGCTCTCTGACACCTCCCTGTACTGCCCCAATTATTACAATATTTCGTGTTTCGAGTAAAACAGTACTGAATGTCGAAGTTAGGTTTGTCATGAATAGTAGTCTGATTATTATTACGTTATTATTATTATTATTATTATTATTATTATTGTTCGTGGGGAAACTAAACCCCTGAGGCCATATAGTTATAGGGGAATGTGAGGTAATCAGGTTTGATCCCTGGAAGAAGGCAGCTCCCCCCCACCCTCTCGTCCCTTGAAGAAGAGGTAGTGTGAAGTGTGAGGCGGTGACATGGAACTCGTGTGTGGGATAGGCCATCCTGAAAGATAGTAATTCTCAAGTAATATAAACTCCAGCTTTGCTGGAACGAAACCTTTGAAGCTCTAGTGAATTCTCCCAGCTCAAGTTGACAGATTTCGCCACTATAAGTGTGAATCTCATCCTGCGTGATGGAATATGACAGGAAAAATACAGCTAGCTTTTGTCCCCACTATGTAACTGTCATATAGAGTTGGGTAGTAGCTCATTGCTGATGTATCCAAGTCCTTCCAACCTTCTCAACTATAAACTACTAAAGTTGCAAGCTAAAAATCGAAATGTATTAAAGAAATGTCTAAGAGAATACAGAACTGACAGTTATGAAGGTGAAAGTACGAGGTGTGGGCGGGTACTGTTTCGTTAGCTCAGGTAGTGATCACCTTTACAGTGATAACAAGGTTCGTTTTCCCATCACACCCCTCCCTGGTCACTCTACTAGCCATATATCATCTATATTTGGCCTCAACATGTTCATTTATGAATCAAGTGACACTAATTACTTTGTATAAGGCACACGCGCCCTGGACCATATATTCCATGTGGGTCTCGCTGCAGGAGGAAGTTTTTGTTCATTGGCTCACACCTGCCACTGTTCTGCTGCAGTACTATACTATCTGAAATTTGAGGCACCTTATAGTGCAGTGGTTGCACATTAGGAAAGGAACCGGGTCGAACCCTGAGCGAAGCAGGACGTATAAGCAAGTCTCCTAACACCTGCTGCCCCTTTACTCCAGCACTAAATAGATATCTAGGAGTTAACCAACTGTCGTGGTTCGCATCTTGGAAGAGGACCTACGATAAAAGAAACCACTATATATATATATATATATATATATATATATATATATATATATATATATATATATATGTATATATATATGTATATATATATATATATATATATATATATATATATCTATATATATATATATATATATATATATATATATATATATATATATATATATATATATATATATATATATATATATATATATATATATATGTATATATATGTATATATATGTATATATATATATATATATATGTATATATATGTATATATATATATATATATATATATATATATATATATATATATATATATATATATATATATATATATAAGCCATACTGCTAAGCTTTCTTAATATGGTCTCACTGATTACACTCATTATCACACACAGTTTTTAGGAATTAGCCTTGGGCCAGTGAGCTGCTAGCACCAATAGTTTGAATGATCAGACAATCAACTGGGAGGCTGGTCTTAGACCAGGCTACGAGGATACAAAAATCTTCGAAAGAAGTCACAAGTATGTCACAGGCATATCAAACCAAAGGCTGGCTCTAAATTAAAAACCTGTTCAATATTAAGGGTTGTTGACGTTATAATCTACAAACATAACACGAAGTAAAGTCTCAGAAATAATTTCAAACAAGTACATTAAAAACATGATTACAAATATCAAACATGCTTGCATTAAAGTCAAGACTGTACAAGATCCTGCACTTTTCCTTGTGTGGTTATAATGCTTAAATTAGACAGGGTAATGCATTTTGTATTACACCAAACAGTAACCTGAGCTTTGTATACCCATGTCTTCAACTAGACAGGGTTCTGAGACGCGTGCCCTTCAACTCGACAGGCTTCTCAGCCCTGTGTTTCCCTCCTATAACAAACAGGATTATAAGCTAGCCAGTGTTTAATTTCTAAACTAGACAGATCCTAAGCCAATGTTCCCCTCCTGAACTAGACAGTATCCTGAGCCTTGTGTACCCAAAAATGGTAAGAACAGTTGTGTCGTGAGCATCCAAAACTGAACGATAGCTATGTGCTCAACTCAAGTACAAGTACACGTCCGTGATACTCCCGTGTGGTGAACTCTTCAGCGCTAAGAGACAACCAGTGCTGCCCTGAATCTGAGACTGGCGGATGTGGCACAACGCTGCGAATTAATAAGGTCTTAATGAGCACATTCTTTGCTTGATAATACCTTCCTCTTCTTGAGCAACAGAAATAAGCGATTACGTTTTAGCAAGAACGGGGATAACGGATTAAATTAGAATTTCCTTATTGTATTTTACTTACTGTAGTTGTATACTGAACATACTGCACTAATAATACAATACACTTTTTCTTAAATTGTATACTTCATATATACTTACTTTCTAAGTACTTGTGCAACACTTGTGTGTGTTTATTATGGAAACATTTCGCCAGCCAGTGGCTTCCTCAGCCCAATAAAGAGAAGAGTTGAAGCTCCTTCTGATCTTCAACATTCTTCTCTGTACTGAACTGGGGAAACCATTGGTTGGCGAAAAGTTCCACAGTCAAGATCCCCAAGTGTTGCACAAGTATCTAATTCATCATCCTGGCGGTTCTCTGCGCCATTTATCTACACTTTCTAAGCAAACAGATCTTGTTACAGATGAATTCTAATAACTTTTAACACGCATTATTAAGTAATTTTCTTTCCAACAAAAGTTTGTTGTTTATATTTATAAATATGGAAGGAGAATGTGTTTAATCATATACATAAAATTTATTTATAAAGGCAGTCAAGACAGAGAAAGCAAAGGATTTTTTCAAATTTATTTGAATGTTACAGTTGTGCACTGTACATCTGAATATGTACAAAAAAAAATTGCTACTCCAAGCTAGATTAATTTAGATCAGGTGTCCCCAACCTGCGGCCCGCGGGCAGCATGTGGCTCTTCTAGGAAATGGATGCGGCCCTCACATTGCAGTGTCAACACAACCGTGCGGCCCTTATCACACATTTGACACTTAAATGTGGTGCAGTTGTGTAGGAAGGTTGAGGAGCACTGATTTAGATTAAAGTAAATTAACCTATATTCACGTCCTGCATAAGGGTCTGTAGATAGGTAGCTGAATATGTTGAAGAGGTAGCGTGAAGGCTACATATACACACCTGCAGACTAGAGTACACTAAGCAGACGCGTGTTCAAGGTAGCCAGGAGCCAGTCCTAATAACAAAGTTTTCCAGTGGGCAACGGTAAACAATATGATGTTCAATGAGGACAAATTCCAACTACTCCGTTATGGAAAACTGGAGGAGATAATAACTAGAACAGAGTATACTACTGACTCCGGCCATACAATAGAGCGGAAAAATAATGTAAGGGACCTGGGAGTAGTAATGTCTGAGGATCTCACTTTCAAGGATCACAACAGTGCCACGATCGCACGTGCAAAGAAAATGATAAGATGGATAATGAGAACTTTCAAAACGAGAGATGCCAAGCCCATGATGATCCTTTTCAAATCACTTGTTCTCTCTAGGCTGGAATACTGCTGTACATTAACATCTCCATTCAAAGCAGGTGAAATCGCAGATCTAGAGAGTGTACAGAGATCCTTTACTGCACGTATAAGTTCTGTCAAGCACCTTAACTACTGGGAACGCTTGGAAGCACTTGACTTGTACTCGTTGGAACGCAGGAGGGAGAGATATATTATAATCTACACTTGGAAAATCTTGGAAGGAATGGTCCCAAATCTGCACACAGAAATCACTCCCTACGAAAGTAAAAGACTGGGCAGGCGATGCAAAATGCCCCCAATAAAAAGTAGGGGCGCCATTGGTACACTAAGGGAAAACACCATAAGTGTCCGGGGCCCAAAACTGTTCAACAGCCTCCCATCAAGCATTAGAGGAATTGCCAATAAACCCCTGGCTGCCTTCAAGAGAGAGATGGACAGATACCTAAAGTCAGTGCCGGATCAGCCGGGCTGTGGCTCGTACGTTGGACTGCGTGCGGCCAGCAGTAACAGCTTAGTTGATCAGGCCCTGATCCATCGGGAGGCCTGGTCATGGACCGGGCCGCGGGGGCGTTGATCCCCGGAATAACCTCCAGGTAACCTCCAGGTAAGGTAAGATGCTGACTAATGGAGAGATGGTCGCCAGGATAGACCTAGGCTCCTACCCTCTGCCGAGCACTTCCCAAACTAGGCCTTTGACCAGCAGCACTCCTTAACGGGAGGTATGTGAAACAGATAGGTAGGCATACTGTCTACATAAGGTACCAAGGGCAGCTAGGGTTCTTCACCAGGGATCCTCTCCAAGATACGATACTACGTGCCACAAACTGCCCTTCTCACACTATACCATTCACTTATATATCCATACCTCACCTATGCTATCTGTGCTTGGGGTTCAACTACAGCAACACACCTAAAGCCAATAATAACCCAACAAAAAGCCGCAGTAAGAATAATCACTAAATCCCATCCCTGGCAACACCCCCCCCCCACTCTTCATAGATCTAAACTTACTCCCTGTTCAGTACATCCACACTTACTACTGTGCAATCTACATCTACAGGACCTTAAATTCCAATATTAACCTTGACCTAAAACGCTTTCTTGATAGTTGTGACAGAACCCACAGGCATAACACCAGACACAAACATCTCTATGACATTCCCCGTGTCCGACTAAACCTTTACAAAAATTCAATGTATGTCAAAGGCCCTAAAATCTGGAACACCCTACCTGAAAACTCTAGAACTGCAGACACATTCATCACCTTCAAAACTACCATTAGAAAACATCTTATCTCCCTGATACACCCTGTCAACTAATTACACGAATACCACCTGGTGGTTAACACTTACACTCACTCACCCATTTGACCATAAACAGAAATATCAATCTCAATCTTAAAATAATGAATCCTAACTAGTCATAAGTTGGCCTGTGATACTCCAATACTGAAACTATATACTGTGCCAAAACAAAAGCGTTCACATTGCTAAACTCACAAACTAGTATTTAGTCACTTAGCCATAATACCAACTTACCTCATAATTTGTAATATTTTAAATTTAAGATCTAATCTAAGTCTGCCCGAAATGCCTAGCCATGCTAGGTGTTCTAGTGGTACACTCTGTAATTATTATTTTACTACATATAAACCACACAATAACCAAATTCTGTAAACTCAGCATTGTAATCTTTATAGAGAATAAACTTTGAATTTGAAGGTGTAACAGTAAGAGCTGTGCCACCCCACTAGCGGAGTATACCTGGAGGATATTCCGCGGCCCGGTATGTTCAATACTTCCACGCACCCCGGATCGTTGAAAAGTCGAAAGACGTGAATGAGGAGGTACTGGAGGGGAAACTCAATACACACCTTCAAGAGTAGATATGATAAGGCAAAAGAGACCAGAAGTCAGTGATGCTGATGCAGATGCTCTAGGAGGCGGAATCAGGAGCTGAGTCTCGACCCCCCTCCCCCCGCAAACACAACTCGGTATTAGTACACACATATGCACACGCATACAATGACCTTGGTAAGGTGAACAAAATAGCAAAGAACACACGCCCAAACATTCTTAGCTTTTAAGAGAATTGACACCATTATGCTAATTCGTGCAAAAAAATCCTTAAGTCTTACTGCAGCTGTTGCTCAGATTCTTCCCAGTGTGTTCACCTACCAACAAATCTTGTTTACTAAAGTGTCATCAGTTCTTGTACGTCTGTATAACTTAATCTATACGCAACTGCATGACTTCTGCACATGTCTGCACGGCGTTGTGTAAGCACAAGTACGTGGGACCATGAGTGTTATATCTACGAACTTTGTGTCTTTCTAGACAGATACCGCGGTTCGTTCTCTGACTAGGCTTCTTGCTTGACGACCTGACAATTTAAACAGCTGGTGCTCACAACTTAGATTTCGAAAGTAGGCACCAAATCACAGCTGATGAAGAATGGCTGTCTGAGACCTTGCAGGTTCCCGTTGTTTACCTAGAGTTCTAGAGCATGCTTGAAATAGGTCAGGGATGTGTTGCAGGGAGAAGTGGCATGTTCACCTCTCTGCCGAGTCACCATCATCCTGGTTCTGTCTTGCCTTGTCTAGAAGCCAACCAAACTCGACTCCCATGACTATTTCCATAAGCAGCCTCAATGGTCGCAGTGCTTTCGAGCGACCACAGAACCTAGGTTTTTCGACAGACTTGATAAAGTCTATAGGTTTTCCAAAAATAAGTTATGACTGCGCATTATTATCCATGGTGTTCAAAATTAAAAAAAAAATGAAGATTTCCAAAAATCTGCACAATCATCCATGGTATTCCAAATTAAAAAAAATATTTCAAAGTGAAGATTGGAACCTAGCCCTTCTAAAAACCTCTTCAAGTGCATGACAAGTTTCTCCTGTAGTGACTGGGAAATAAACGCCTTCCAGCAAACCAATCAACAACGAACACCTTGATCAGAGATGTTGCCTGTGTTTACTGACAGTCAGCTCAAGCTGGCCAGAGGAACACGCACAAGCTGACAATCATCTTACCACCCTTACCACTTGCATGAAGCATTAATGAGGAAGCCTGGAAGGGATGAAGAGGAAACGTGAAACAAGAAAAAGACATTATATAGAAGGCGGAATAAAACTAAATGTGTGACAGAGGAAAGCAATAGTCAGAGGAAGGGCGGAAAACGTTAGAGAGACAGAGACAGAGAGACAGAGACAGACATAGATAGACAGACAGAGAGACAGATGATGTAGGTAACAGTTCTTAGAATGTAAATGAAGTTATAAGAATAATAACTATTTCTACCAGTACATGTACAAGGTATACAGACCATAGCTGACAGCAATGACATACTACTATATAGAAAGCCACTTGTTATGCTGAGCATTTCGAGAAAATTAGGTCACTTGTCCCAGGATGCGACCCACACCAGTCGACTAACACCCAGGTACCCATTATTACTGATGGGTGAACATGGACAACCGGTGTATGGAAACACGCCCAATGTTAGGAACCCTACACCTAACCTTGCAAAGCCCTGTGTAAGTGAGAGAGAGAAAAAAAGAGGGAGTGTATGAGTGGAGCATGTATGTAAAGCGGTGGTTATGTATGTAAGACAGTGCTTGTGTATGTACTGTAGTGCTTATGAAGTATGTTTATGGGGAGACAGGCAGAGGCTAGGGCATGACGTCAGGTAGTGGAGGGGTAACAAGCTTCCCACTGTTGCTTCCATACTGGCCACATTATCCAGCCTTTCCCTGACGTCAGATTATTTTGAAAACTTAGTTCCGTCAGGCGAGTTGACTGGGCAGCGCCGCTCATCCTCTGAGTGAACAAATCGCTAGACAGGACACATCGTCCCAAATAATTCACACATTATCCCCTCCATATTATTTTACAGGAATGACTACATTTATCCTATCACCAGATGTCACTATTTCTACGATTATACTTCTCTAACTAAAGCTCATGATGGATACATTTTTGTAAAATGCTACAAAACCACAGTTGCGAAAATACTTGTATTATTCATAACTATTTGTAGTATTAATTTAGAGTACCTTGAAGTGGTTGCCTGATTATTTTCTTCCAAAGTTTTCCTTTATAACCTAAGAACGCCTTATTTGTTCAGCTTCAAATTTTCAGTGTTGGAGTAATGTAACTATTATTATTACCATGGGGGAGCGCTAAACCGGTAGGGATTATACAGTGCCTGTGGGAGGGAGGGAGGGAAGGTATTCAGGCTCAATTCAGGGAACTGGAGCACGGATCCAATTCCCCAGATCAAGAGCCCCTCACCAGCATCAAGGAACCTCCCTTGAGAGGAGGTTCCTTGACGCTGGTGAGGTTCCCTCCTCCTTGAGGAGGGCGCATATGCAGGCGCCCTCTGGTCAATTTTACAAAGGCTATTGTTGGATTTGGTTTCCATGTTATAGTTTGAGAAGGCTTCTTCTGGTCGACTTCAAATTGTCAACATTTGCGTCTCCACACTCTCCAACTCACTCCATCAAATCGTTTTTAGGATCTAGCGATCCGTTGGTGAATATCTAGTCAATACCTCTTATCATATTCAGTGCTGACACTGGCTAGGTATTCATTCCTCATTACAGCTGGAGGTAATTTGACTATCTCATTTTCCATCCCGCGGAGGACTACTTTCATTATCCCAACTGTGACAAAGTTCGCTAATCAGCTCAATAATTTAGATTAATCAGGTGTGTTAATCGAACTATTCGCCTTTTCACTAAATACACTTTGAATCGCCTTATCTGGAACATAAGCTCCATTACTTCTATCCAATTTGATGACAAAAATAGTATATAGCCACCGGCCGCCGTGTAACGCCGACCCTTTTTTTTTTTTTGCCGAGCCCCTGTCCTGGAGCCGACGACTCCACTGATTGTTTCCCCAACAGTCATCCACGTCCTAACTAGTGCCACTGAGCCACCGGGATCACTTTGTAACCACTGAAGTCCCTCCAAGAAGCCATTAAACGGGTCATCAACTGATTAAGACCCTTGTCAGGAGACTTCACTGAAGAAGAAATAAAGGTGCAGAGATCTGCAAGATGGTAAAAGATGTAGGAGTTCTACCAGGTGATACAAGGTGTAGAGGAGTTCTACCAGGTGATACAAGGTGTAGAGGAGTTCTACCAGGTGATACAAGGTGTAGAGGAGTTCTACCAGGTGATACAAGGTGTAGTGGAGTTCTACCAGGTGATACAAGGTGTAGAGGAGTTCTACCAGGTGTAGAGGAGTTCTACCAGGTGATACAAGGTGTAGTGGAGTTCTACCAGGTGATACAAGGTGTAGAGGAGTTCTACCAGGTGATACAAGGTGTAGTGGAGTTCTACCAGGTGATACAAGGTGTAGTGGAGTTCTACCAGGTGATACAAGGTGTAGTGGAGTTCTACCAGGTGATACAAGGTGTAGAGGAGTTCTACCAGGTGATACAAGGTGTAGTGGAGTTCTACCAGGTGATACAAGGTGTAGAGGAGTTCTACCAGGTGATACAAGGTGTAGAGGAGTTCTACCAGGTGATACAAGGTGTAGAGGAGTTCTACCAGGTGATACAAGGTGTAGAGGAGTTCTACCAGGTGATACAAGGTGTAGAGGAGTTCTACCAGGTGATACAAGGTGTAGAGGAGTTCTACCAGGTGATACAAGGTGTAGAGGAGTTCTACCAGGTGATACAAGGTGTAGAGGAGTTCTACCAGGTGATACAAGGTGTAGTGGAGTTCTACCAGGTGATACAAGGTGTAGTGGAGTTCTACCAGGTGATACAAGGTGTAGAGGAGTTCTACCAGGTGATACAAGGTGTAGAGGAGTTCTACCAGGTGATACAAGGTGTAGAGGAGTTCTACCAGGTGATACAAGGTGTAGAGGAGTTCTACCAGGTGATACAAGGTGTAGAGGAGTTCTACCAGGTGATACAAAGTGTAGAGGAGTCCTACCAGGTGATACAAGGTGTAGAGGAGTTCTACCAGGTGATACAAAGTGTAGAGGAGTTCTACCAGGTGATACAAGGTGTAGAGGAGTTCTACCAGGTGATACAAGGTGTAGAGGAGTTCTACCAGGTGATACAAGGTATAGAGGAGTTCTACCAGGTGATACAAGGTGTAGAGGAGTTCTACCAGGTGATACAAAGTGTAGAGGAGTCCTACCAGGTGATACAAGGTGTAGAGGAGTTCTACCAGGTGATACAAGGTGTAGAGGAGTTCTACCAGGTGATACAAAGTGTAGAGGAGTTCTACCAGGTGATACAAGGTGTAGAGGAGTTCTACCAGGTGATACAAGGTGTAGAGGAGTTCTACCAGGTGATACAAGGTGTAGAGGAGTTCTACCAGGTGATACAAGGTGTAGAGGAGTTCTACCAGGTGATACAAGGTGTAGAGGAGTTCTACCAGGTGATACAAGGTGTAGAGGAGTTCTACCAGGTGATACAAGGTGTAGAGGAGTTCTACCAGGTGATACAAGTTGTAGAGGAGTTCTACCAGGTGATACAAGGTGTAGAGGAGTTCTACCAGGTGATACAAGGTGTAGAGGAGTTCTACCAGGTGATACAAGGTGTAGAGGAGTTCTACCAGGTGATACAAGGTGTAGAGGAGTTCTACCAGGTGATACAAAGTGTAGAGGAGTTCTACCAGGTGATACAAGGTGTAGAGGAGTTCTACCAGGTGATACAAGGTGTAGTGGAGTTCTACCAGGTGATACAAGGTGTAGAGGAGTTCTACCAGGTGATACAAGGTGTAGAGGAGTTCTACCAGGTGATACAAGGTGTAGTGGAGTTCTACCAGGTGATACAAGGTGTAGTGGAGTTCTACCAGGTGATACAAGGTGTAGTGGAGTTCTACCAGGTGATACAAGGTGTAGAGGAGTTCTACCAGGTGATACAAGGTGTAGAGGAGTTCTACCAGGTGATACAAGGTGTAGTGGAGTTCTACCAGGTGATACAAGGTGTAGAGGAGTTCTACCAGGTGATACAAGGTGTAGTGGAGTTCTACCAGGTGATACAAGGTGTAGTGGAGTTCTACCAGGTGATACAAGGTGTAGTGGAGTTCTACCAGGTGATACAAGGTGTAGTGGAGTTCTACCAGGTGATACAAGGTGTAGTGGAGTTCTACCAGGTGATACAAGGTGTAGTGGAGTTCTACCAGGTGATACAAGGTGTAGTGGAGTTCTACCAGGTGATACAAGGTGTAGAGGAGTTCTACCAGGTGATACAAGGTGTAGAGGAGTTCTACCAGGTGATACAAGGTGTAGTGGAGTTCTACAAGATGATACAAGGTGTAAAGGAGTTCTACCAGGTGATACAAGGCGTAGTGGAGTTCTACCAGGTGATACAAGGTGTAGTGGAGTTCTACCAGGTGATACAAGGTGTAGAGGAGTTCTACAAGATGATACAAGGTGTAGAGTTCTACCAGGTGATACAAGGTGTAGAGGAGTTCTACCAGGTGATACAAGGTGTAGAGGAGTTCTACCAGGTGATACAAGGTGTAGTGGAGTTCTACCAGGTGATACAAGGTGTAGTGGAGTTCTACCAGGTGATACAAGGTGTAGAGGAGTTCTACAAGATGATACAAGGTGTAGAGGAGTTCTACCAGGTGATACAAGGTGTAGAGGAGTTCTACCAGGTGATACAAGGTGTAGTGAAGTTCTACAAGATGATACAAGGTGTAGAGGAGTTCTACCAGGTGATACAAGGTGTAGTGGAGTTCTACCAGGTGATACAAGGTGTAGTGGAGTTCTACCAGGTGAGACACGGTGTAATGGAGTTCTACCAGGTGATACAAGGTGTAGTGGAGTTCTACCAGGTGATACAAGGTATAGAGGAATTCTACCAGGTGATACAAGGTGTAGAGGAGTTCTACCAGGTGATACAAGGTGTAGTGGAGTTCTACCAGGTGATACAAGGTGTAGTGGAGTTCTACCAGGTGATACAAGGTGTAGTGGAGTTCTACCAGGTGATACAAGGTGTAGAGGAGTTCTACCAGGTGATACAAGGTGTAGAGGAGTTCTACCAGGTGATACAAGGTGTAGAGGAGTTCTACCAGGTGATACAAGGTGTAGAGGAGTTCTACCAGGTGATACAAGGTGTAGATGAATTCTACCAGGTGATACAAGGTGTAAACGAGTTCTACATTTTACAAGAGGTGCACATATGTATAAGGTGATAAAAGGTGTAGACGGGTTCTAGAAGACTTGAGAGGTGTAGTTCTACAAGATGGGACAAGAAAAAGTGTTGGAGAGTTTTACAAGATGGTACAAAAATGATTACAGCGAATAATAATAATAATAACAATAATAATAATAATAATAATAATAATAATAATAATAATAATAATAATAATAATAATAATCTTTATTCCAACAAGTACATGTACAAGTTATACAGGTCTAGCTGACATCAGTCACATACTACTATACATAAATCCTCTTGTTATGTAGATTATTTCGGGCAAATTAGGTCAATTTTGTCCCAGGATGTGACACCACACCAATTGACTAACACCCAGGTACCCATTTTATTAATGGGTGAACAGGGACAGCAGGTGTCTTACAGAAACGCGTCCTAGTGAAGAGCTCTGTTCCACAAGGCACAGTACTCGCCCCCATCTTATTCCTTATCCTCATATCAGACATAAACAGAGATATACACCACAGCACCGTATCATCCTTTGCGGATGATACTAGGATCTGCATGAGGCTGTCATCCGCTGAGGACGCGGTTAACCTCCAAGAAGATATAAACAAAGTTTTCCAGTGGGCAACGGTAAACAATATGATGTTCAATGAGGACAAATTCCAACTACTCCGTTATGGAAAACTGGAGGGAATAATAACTAGAACAGAGTATACTACAAACTCTGGCAATACAATAGAGCGGAAAAATAATGTAAGGGACCTGGGAGTAGTAATGTCTGAGGATCTCACTTTCAAGGATCACAACAGTGCCACGATCGCACGTGCAAAGAAAATGATAGGATGCATAATGAGAACTTTCAAAACGAGAGATGCCAAGCCCATGATGATCCTTTTCAAATCACTTGTTCTCTCTAGGCTGGAATACTGCTGTACATTAACATCTTATTCAAAGCAGGTGAAATCGCAGATCTAGAGAGTGTACATAGATCCTTTACTGCACGTATAAGTTCTGTCAAGCACCTTAACTACTGGGAACGCTTGGAAGCACTTGACTTGTACTCGTTGGAACGCAGGGAGAGATGTATATCATAATCTACACTTGGAAAATCTTGGAAGGAATGGTCCCAAATCTGCACACAGAAATCACTCCCTACGAAAGTAAAAGACTGGGCAGGCGATGCAAAATGCCCCCAATAAAAAGTAGGGGCGCCATTGGTACACAAAGGGAAAACACCATAAGTGTCCGGGGCCCAAAACTGTTCAACAGCCTCCCATCAAGCATTAGGGGAATTGCCAATAAACCCCTGGCTGCCTTCAAGAGAGAGCTGGGCAGATACCTAAAGTCAGTGCCGGATCAGCCGGGCTGTGGCTCGTACGTTGGACTGCGTGCGGCCAGCAGTAACAGCCTAGTTGATCAGGCCCTGATCCATCGGGAGGCCTGGTCATGGACCGGGCCGCGGGGGCGTTGATCCCCGGAATAACCTCCAGGTAGTGTTTTCCATCCTTACCGGGGGATCGATCCCTGGACCTCAGTGCGTGAGCTTCGATCGAGCTGTGAGACACTGTAGCTCTAAGAGGTAACACTTTACCACCCTTGCAACTGCAAGGTGGTCAGTCCTTCAACCTGGAGAAGAGCTCAGCTCCATGGTCTGGAACGATATGAAGCCGAAGCATGAGAATGGAGTTTTAAATACTGTCGAAGGTGGAAGATCTCGATGACGCTGCAAGGGACGTGATCCACTGTTACATTATGGTGAAGTTCTCACTTCCCACTACAAGGTTTCTAGTTTGAAAAGAACACAAAGGCACTATGCCACGACTGGAACAATACACAAATGACACGCACATGGGTGAGAGGAGGAGCTTACGACGACGTTTTGGTCCGACTTGGACCATTTACAAAGCCAGTGTGACTTTGTAAATGGTCCAAGTCGGACCGAAACGTCGTCGTAAGCTCCTCTCCTATGTGCTGGTTACGTGTATATTTCTAGATAGAAAGAACGTCTGAGATTCGCATTATACAGCACAGAACATCAATGAAAATAAGTCACTTTGTTCCTATGCGAAAAACTACAGGGGAAAATGAATGATAGCTCTCGGCCTTTCGTGTCGCAATCAACACATCATCATCCGTGATGTCACGGACCTTTCAAATACTGTCATGTCAGCATAGCTTGAACTGCTATGACGCTGCCCCTGCCGTAAGGCTGGGTCCAGAGAGGGCGTACCCTGGTAGTCACTCACGTACTCTCAAGCAGTCACATCAGATTACAGGCTGGGCTTCCTACCATCTATATTCTCAATATACCTGTATAACCGTCTCAGTGGGTTATCATTCACCATCACTTAACCCTTTCGACAGTGGTTCGAGCCACAACGTTCCTCTGGCTGCCTTCAAGAGAGAGCTGGACAGATACCTAAAGTCAGTGCCGGATCAGCCGGGCTGTGGCTCGTACGTTGGACTGCGTGCGGCCAGCAGTAACAGCCTAGTTGATCAGGCCCTGATCCATCGGGAGGCCTGGTCATGGACCGGGCCGCGGGGGCGTTGATCCCCGGAATAACCTCCAGGTAACCTCCAGGTGAACTAATCTACTTGGACTTCCTACTCATTTCTTCAACACCGAAAGCTCCTGATGAAGTTTTGATTGCAACACGAAAGACCTAGAGCTGTAATTCAACTCCCCCCTGTGGTAGCCTTGCATCTTGTATAGCTTTATCGCGATTACTTCATATGTTACTATGTATGGTAATTGTAATCACCTAAACTTGTGTAACTGTACTTGAATAAGCTTACTTATGGGTGGTACACAGCAGACCTACAGCGCTGACCTTCCTCGTTCCTACCCAAGAGAAAGACGTGAAAGGTTAGGTAGTGGATCCCTCACCCAGGGTGGCCCTCGTAAAGTTAGGGGAGATAAGCGTCCCCTCCCACCCTACACCTCCACCACCGCCTACTTCACTTCCACCCACCCAACGCCATCCATCCCCACCCACACTAGGTTGGCAGCCCTAGTGTTGTGTTAGTTATCGAGGTGTCCTGACCACTTGCTGCCTCTCCCGTGATATTCAACACCCACGCCCTCGCCCTCACCAACCCACCTCTCACAACACTACTCCACTCCTACTCTTCCTTCAACTCTCTCCCTCCTCTAGACGCACAAGCAACCTTCTTTAATGAGTGTTAGTGTGTGTATGTGTGTTTTTTGTGTGTATGTGTGTGTGTATGTGTGTGTGTGTATGTGTGTGTGTGTGTATGTGTGTGTGTATGTGTGTGTGTGTGTGTGTGTGTGTGTGTATGTGTGTTTTTGTGTGTGTATGTGTGTGTATGTGTGTGTGTGTGTGTGTGTGTGTGTGTGTTCACAAGACAGGCATATATCTGGCGACCAAGTTTTTATCAAGGCAGAGGGACTGATCACCTCCGCTTCTACTGTCTTCGGTGCTATGTTCTCCTATATTTGAATGAAGAAGTCAACTGTATATGGAAAACGTGTCTACAATAAAGATATCAAGGTGTTGCACGTGTGTCTTATTCATCACTGACAAGTAGTTTTGGGCGCAGCTTTTCTATGCACTGTTGTTCCAATATTATTTTCACAACTACCAACAACCACTGCACTTGTGAAGAGACAAACGCAGCTACATGGAATCCTTTATTGACAACATTTCCTGTATTGTTTCAGCGAAACGTCCATATAAATACACTTATCATTTTCTTATCCATCGTTCCGGCATCTCTTACCATTACTGCCCGAAATGCACAAGATAGTGACTTTCTCTTGTGCTTAACGATATATTACACGCGTAAACTACATTACCTATATACTGCAGAAAATAAACTATTTGTATTCTGTATTATGTATTAACCCCTGTGTTTGAGATGCTCATCCTGGGTGATGGTAATTCCCACGTAATAGTAACTTCAGTGCTAACGGAACGAAATCCTGTGCTGCCGTTGGTACCAAACCCACAGACACTCATCACTTGTATGCTTGACGATTTCATAGTTCTACTGAAGTAACCCAGCTCATCTTGTCATGTACATAATCCATGTTGCGTAATGGAATATGACAATGAATTCTAGCTGGCCTCTGTTCCTTAAGAAAAGGATAGCCGCCTTCTACGGGTGTATTTAATTAGGTGGGAAAACAAAAGCAAAAACTAATTCACCCAACAGACGCGGATCTTCCACTTGACCTCGCCACCTGATGGTGACCCGGTGCAATCACCTACTTAGCACTTGATGGTGACTTCTTGCAGTCACCTGCTTAGCACCTGAGTGTGACGTTTTGCAGTCGACTAATTAGAGCACCTAGTGATGCCTTCCCATGACCCACACCCACTGGTAACCAGCGGATGCTGGTTACCAGTGCCACTGACGATGCCTCCATAACTAGCATCCACCAGTCATGGTCCTATACCTGCCTGGAGTGTTCCGAGGATCAACGCCCCCAGGCCAGGTCTCAGACCAGGCCTCCCAGTGGATCAAGGCCTGATCAATGAGGATGTTAGTGTTAGAGCACGCAGTCCAACGTACGAACCACAGCCCAGCTGATCAAGAACATAAGATAAGCACATTCACGAAATAACTTGCAATACAAAAAGACTGGTAGATTTTGCAGTGGCCAGGCTTAGACTTGGCCGCCAGTACACCTGACAGTTTGATATACACAAAGACTGATAATAAAAGAGAAGTTAACAACAAATAACATTCTATAATTGCTTGAAGGCATGATAACAGCTCTGCTGGTGGTGTACTGTCTTGGTGGAATAATGTCATAGTTTCTTACTGACGAACTGTGGAGACTTGGACCTGCCTCGCATGGGCCAGTAGGCCTTCTGCAGTGTTCCTTCGTTCTTATGTTCTTAATGAAGCCACTTGTGGGGAGAAACGTTTTCTTTAATAAATATCCTGAACTATACACAATTGTGCCCTTTTCTTCTCACAACAGAGACTTGTTGCGATCTGACAACGGCTCAGAAGAAAGCGAAACGTCGTTATGAGGTTCCTTCCTTAAGTGGTGTGACTGTAAATGGTCCAAGTCGGACCGAAACGTCATCGCAAGCTCCTCTCTCCTATATACGGGTTATTTGTGATTGTTTCAGCCACGACAGTGTGATTAACTTATCCTTTAAGGTATTTTATTACTGAAAGTGGGATAGGAGGCATTCTGAGAATTTATTTATAACAAAAAATAATGTATAAATAATAAACTTAGGGAAGAAAATAGTTTACTGCTTTTAGCCCTTTTCTAGGTTCTAGTTCCTGGGTTTTTCCCGTATCCTTAAACTCCCCGTGTCCAACTAGACTACAGTGGAAATAAGCCACTTTTGACTTTTTGGGGTTATCCCAGGTAATTTATACTATGTACGATAATTGTACTTACGTGTACCTGTGCTTAAACAAACTTACTGACCCTGCACCTACGCCCTTGTCCAGCCAAGCATACCCGTCCGTGTCCACCCATATAACCACGTCCATGTCCAGCCACGCACCCACGCTAGACAACACCAGCCACGCCCTTAACTACCTCATCCCTGACAGCTTTTACATAAACAAGTCGGGAACTGATGTTCAGAGGAACAGCTGTAACTGGTCTTTGTATCTGCAGTCTACACGGAGAGAGGAAGAACAATATATAGGAGAGGTTTTTTCAATTTATTTGACACACGGGGAAATGGAGATGGCTTGGAGGCAGAGAGAGAGCCAAGAAGAAGAGAGATGACCTAGAGAGATAACCGGGAGGTAGAGATGACCTAGAGAGAATAGCTGGGAGGTAGAGAGATGATCTAGAGAGATAGCCGGGAGGTAGAGATCATCATGTATCCCTAAATTAAGGAGAGTAAGTGAAAGAAATAAGAGGAATTAAGAGGAGCATGAAGCGGAGGGATGGGTCAAGTGTAGTATGAAGGGGATCAAGAGGAGTATGAAGGGGACCAAGAGGAGTATGAAGGGGATCAAGAGGAGTATGAAGGGGATCAAGAGGAGTATGAAGGGGATCAAGAGGAGTATGAAGAAGAATTAAGAGCATTAAGGGTGATTAAAATGCTTTGTGTAGAGCATTTTAGTCAAGACTTGATAACGCTCTACATAGAGGGGAAACGTTCTCTCTAGTAGGTTGTGCTGCAGTAAATTTATTGTATCTTAGAGTTACTGGTGATGGTGGCTGGTCTGTATAGGTCTCCCTCCTTGTTCAGGATACTACTGAAAGAGGGTCAGTGAACTGCCAGAAAGTGACCTAGCAAAAGAACATAACAGAGGAACATTATAACAGGCTCACTGACCCATGCTACCTACCTGGAGGGTGTTCTGGGGTCAACGCTCCCGCGGCAGTTCTCCACCAGGTCTCCCGGAGGATCAGGGCTGTTACTGCTCGCCGCACGCAACCCAAAGTACGAACCACAACCCGGCTGGGCGAGACACTTGGGCGAGTCTCCTTACACCCATTGCCTCTTGTCACCTAGCAGTGAATAGGTACCTGGGTGTTAGTCGACTGTTGTGGGTCGCATCCTGGGGAATGATTCAGTGTTCTGCATCCTACTGAATAAGCGCACCAATGTGTCCTAATTAATAAACCGTCACTAAGAGAAAACACCATAAGTGTCCGGGGCCCAAAACTGTTCAACAGCCTCCCATCAAGCATTAGGGGAATTGCCAATAAACCCCTGGCTGCCTTCAAGAGAGAGCTGGACAGATACCTAAAGTCAGTGCCGGATCAGCCGGGCTGTGGCTCGTACGTTGGACTGCGTGCGGCCAGCAGTAACAGCCTAGTTGATCAGGCCCTGATCCATCGGGAGGCCTGGTCATGGACCGGGCCGCGGGGGCGTTGATCCCCGGAATAACCTCCAGGTAAGGCACGACGTATGAGCCCACGAAGGCCATCGTCATGATTACGACGTGTGAGCCGAAAAAAATGGCCCCGTCGAGACGTGTGAAAGCCCACGGGTGAGATGGGCCACCGTCAGCTTCCCCTAAGCCAAATGTCGGTGGGACGAAGCTGGGCTCCCGGAATTGAGGTGATCCTCGGAATAACCTCCAGGTAACCTCCAGGTGGTCAGGCAGTGACTTTAGGTATCTCTCCAGTTTCCCCTTATGTATGATGGGAGGCTGGGACCCGAACACTTATCGAGTTTTCTCTTTTCTGCTTTACATGGGGGTATGTTGCACCCTCTGCCTAGTCTTCTGCTTCTATAGGGAATGATTTTTGTGTGCAGATTTGGGACCAGTCCCCTTAGGATTTTCCAGGTATAGATTATGATAAATCTTTCTCGCCTGCGTTCCGGAGAGTACAGGTCAAGGGATTTCAACCGTCCCAGTAATACACTTGACTGAACTAATACATGCAGTGGAGGTTCTCTATATTCTGTAAATTTACAATTTCGCCTGCATTAAAAGGGGCTGCTAGTGTACAGCTTTATCCCAGCCTAGAGAGAACAAGTGACTTAAGAGGATCATCACTGGAATGGAATCCCTTGTTTTAAAGGTTCTCATTATCCATCCTCTCATTTCTCTCGCATCTGTGATAATGATGCTGTTGTGATCTTGGAAGGTGAGGCCCGTCTCTCATCCAACCATCCCCACTCACGCACGTGTGTGATTTATATTTAAAGCTGCCAAAATTACTCTCTTCAGTACTCTGGACAATATGGGAAGGTCTCTTAAGTGACCAGTAAGTCAGGCTCTCTAAGTAGGAAGTAAGTCAAGCTCTATTTGTGACGAGTAACTTTCCATTAGTGACGAATAACTCTATAAGTGACGAGTAACTATTAGTGATGAATAACTACTGGTAAGGAATAAGTCAAGTAAATAAGTCAAGTTTCTAAGTGAAGGGAAGGAGTGGCGTCCACGGGGTCCACACAGCAAGATCTTTCCCGGCATCCCTGACAACCACAAAATTCCTGAAATAATCCTTCCCAAAAAATCTGGTAGAGAAAAAAACTGTGTACGCGTGGTTGAAATGGATCGAGGTAAAAGAGAGGGGAGAAGAGAGGGGAGGGGAGACACGACAGACACCACACAAACCACAGACAAGACACCGCACCTTGTGATCACTATCCGACGATACCTAACACCAACCCAAGATAAAATGGTTACCGCTTGTGCGGGGGTGAGGTGACTTGTCTTGCTTGGGGTATCTCTCCAACTTGTCATGGTTCCATGTGGAATACTCTCCTTGAGGCATTTTGGTTTTTAATGGGTAGCACTGAAAATAGGTTGGACAAATATTTTCGTTAGTGGGTTTGGGCTTGATAAAGACCTGCCTAGTATGGGCCAGTAGGCCTGCTGCAGTAATTTCCCTTTTTAATGTTCTTAAGCAATGATGGTGAAGAAGCGATACAAGATGCAAAACAAACACAGGGGAAACTGAATGACAGCTCTAGGCTTTCCGTGATGCAATCAACACATCAAGAGCTTGCAATGTTGCAGAAATGAGTAGGAAGTCCAAGTAGCTTCAAATGATTTGAGTTAGAATCGTTCACCTGAACGAACCTATTTGGAATTCATACTCATTACCGCAACATTGCAACCTCATGATGTGCTGATTGCTACATGAAAGGCCTAGAGCTATCATGCAACTCCCTCTGTGATTGTTTTGCATTATGTTCTTATGGTCAGTAGGGGCTCCGCTGGTATTTCTACGAGGCACCTTACTTTAAGACATCCGGTTAGTGGCTTACACCAGTGTGTAGATTCCAGATGTACCAGCGGTGTCATAGGCGAGTGGTATGAGGCCACGTTACACGCCACTGAAGGGAAATACCCCACTCACCCCTCTCCATCAGTCACTGCTCGCTTCAGTCACTCATCCCTCCATCTTCACATTTGCTGCCTCACGCCTCGCCTTTCCTCACTCGCGTCATATGTTAGCAGTCAGTTCCCACCTCAGGCAGTGTTCGTGTACGTTAGTAAGCCTGAAGGTTACCTGGAGGTTACCTGGTGACTAGTTCCCGCTGAACCTCTTGCCAAGAAACTTCTTCATCGCTATTCCACATAAGAATCGAGGAACACTACCTGGAGGTTATTCCGGGGATCAGCGCCCCCGCGGCCCGGTCCATGACCAGGCTTCCCGGTGGATTAGGGCCTGATCAACCAGGCTGTTACTGCTGGCCGCACGCAGCCCAACGTACGAACCACAGCCCGGCTGATCCGGCACTGACTTTAGGTATCTGTCCAACTCTTTCTTGAAGGCAGCCAGTTTATTGGTAATTCCCCTTATGCTTGGTGGAAGGCTGTTGAACAGTCTTGGGCCCCGGACACCTGGTTACCTGGAGGTTACCTGGAGGTTATTCCGGGAATCAACGCCCCCGCGGCCCGGTCCATGACCAGGCCTCCCGATGGATTAGGGCCTGATCAACTAGGCTGTTACTGCTGGCCGCACGCAGTCCAACGTACGAGCCACAGCCCGGCTGATCCGGCACTGACTTTAGGTATCTGTCCAGCTCTCTCTTGAAGGCAGCCAGGGGTTTATTGGCAATTCCCCTAATGCTTAATGGGAGGCTGTTGAACAGTCTTGGGCCCCGGACACTTATGGTGTTTTCCCTTAGTGTACCAATGGCGCCCCTACTTTTTATTGGGGGCATTTTGCATCGCCTGCCCAGTCTTTTACTTTCGTAGGGAGTGATTTCTGTGTGCAGATTTGGGACCATTCCTTCCAAGATTTTCCAAGTGTAGATTATGATATATCTCTCCCTCCTGCGTTCCAACGAGTACAAGTCAAGTGCTTCCAAGCGTTCCCAGTAGTTAAGGTGCTTGACAGAACTTATACGTGCAGTAAAGGATCTATGTACACTCTATAGATCTGCGATTTCACCTGCTTTGAATGAAGATGTTAATGTACAGCAGTATTCCAGCCTAGAGAGAACAAGTGATTTGAAAAGGCTCATCATTGGCTTGACATCTCTCGTTTTGAACGTTCTCATTATCCATCCTCTCATTTTCTTTGCACTTGTGATCGTGGCACTGTTGTGATCCTTGAAAGTGAGATCCTCAGACATTACTACTCCCAGGTCCCTTACATTATTTTTCCGCTCTATTGTATGGCCAGAGTTTGTAGTATACTCTGTTCTAGTTATTATTCCCTCCAGTTTTCCATAACGGAGTAGTTGGAATTTGTTCTCATTGAACATCATATTGTTTTCCGTTGCCCACTGGAAAACTTTGTTTATATCTTCTTGGAGGTGAACCGTGTCCTCAATAGATGACAGTCTCATGCAGATCCTAGTATCATCTGCAAAGGATGATACGGTGCCCCACAGTGTTCTTGTATGTTAGTAGGCCTGGTGACTCGTATGAGCCAATAGGTCTTCTGCAGTGTTCCTTCTTTATGTTCATATTTCCTGTGAGTCATACGGTCCAGAAGAATGGGGAAGAAAGAGGGAGAAAATGGAGATGAAAAGGTGTGGAAGAGGGAGAAAGCAAGAAAAGACAAGGTGAGGGAAAATGAAAGATGGAAGAGG
Organism: Cherax quadricarinatus; assembly: GCF_038502225.1. Lineage (NCBI taxonomy): Eukaryota > Metazoa > Arthropoda > Malacostraca > Decapoda > Parastacidae > Cherax > Cherax quadricarinatus. Next base: position 5,035,137 of record NC_091333.1, on the reverse strand, counting down.
AGAGGAGAGAGGAGAGGGAAAAAAAGCGAAAGGATGGAAGAGAGAGAGAGAGAGAGAGAGAGAGAGAGAGAGAGAGAGAGAGAGAGAGAGAGAGAGAGAGAGAGAGAGAGAGAGATAGAGAGAGAGATAGAGAGAGAGAGAGAGAGAGAGAGACAGAGAGAGAGAGAGAGAGAGAGAGAGAGAGAGAGAGAGAGAGAGAGAGACAGACAGACAGACAGACAGACCCTAGTGACCTTTAATAGCGGTGTTTATAGCAACTTCAATTTAAGTTTCTGTACAAGGCTCGCTTGTTAAATGACGCCTTGTCCAGCACCCCACTGCTAGGTTACTCTCTTGGGAAGGGACGGGGGTGGAGGAGGGGCGGGGGCGTAGTGGTGGCTGAATAATTGCTGCAGTGGTGGACGGATGGTGGTTGCATTCATTGGCCGGTGGGTGTACTTGTTGGTGGGTGTAGTGACATGCAGATGGTTGTTGTAATCGCAGGGATGTGGGCGAGTGTAGTGGTAGCTGTACTCGTGGATGGGGTGCTAAGTGTAGCCGTGTGTAGATGGAGTGGGTGAAAATGGTAAATGGGATATAAGTATACTGATGTGTAGACGAGAGGGTGTGAGTGGAACCTGCCTAGCACGGGACAGTAGGCCTACTGCGATGTTTCTTACCTCTTACGTTCCTAAGGTTATTGTAGTGGGTGAGGTACGGGTGTATTACAACGGAATATTGAACTAAATACTCACTAGAGCGGAAAACTAACCTGAAGGACTTAGAAGTGATGATGTCAGAGGATCTCTTACAGATCACAGCGGCGTCATCATCACAACCGTGAGGAAAATGACAGGATGGTGTTCCTCTTTAAATCACTTGTTCTCTTGAGGCTAAAATACTGCTATACACCAACAGTACATTTTAAGGTGGGTAAAATTTCAGTCCTACAATATAATGTACAAAGAAAAATCACTGCCTGTACAAATTCGGTCAAACACTTAAATTATTAGGAGCGTCTGAACTCTCTCGACCTTCACCCCTTAGAATGCAAGCGAGAAACATACTTCACAATATACACCTGGAATCTAGAAAGTCCCAGAAAAACTGACCCCGAATCTGCACGCATAAGTCACTCCCTACGAATGCAAGAGGCTCAACAGACGATGCAAAATATCCCCCAATGAAGAGCAGGGCTATAAGTAGGTAAGACACATGCAACAGTAAGGCATCTTTATTCCTAAACGTTTCGCCCGCACAGTAAGCTTCTTCAGTCGCGTACAGAAAAGTTGGCAGGAACAGTAGAGATGTGAAGACGATGTAATCAGACCACCACCCTGGAAGACGTAGTTCTGAGAGGGTCAATCCCTCACTCTTCTCCAGACTGCGGGACTGACCACCTCAAAACTACGTCTTCAAAGGTGATGGATTGATTACATCGTCTTCACATCTCTACTGCTCCTGCCTACTTTTTTGTACTTGATTGACGGAGCCTGGTGTGTAGGCGAAACGTTTCGGAATAAAGATGTCTAACTATTGCATACGTGTCTTACCAACCTGTCGCTATTATATCCCATTTTGATATTCATGGCTATAAGTTGCTCATCAGAATGCCGCCAGCAGTAAAAGCTTGGCTGATCAGGCCTTGGTCCTCCTGGGGACTTGCTCTGGGAGCGGGCCGCGGGGGCGTTGACCTCCAAAAATATCCTTCAGGTGTACAGGCAGAAGTTGTAGGCGGGGGTGGCTGTACAGATGGGCATTGAAAGGATGTAATCGTGGGCGCTGCATAACCTTATAGATTTTAATGAACTTTTCGTATTTAATTTACAAAATTAGTGAAATAAGGTGATACAGATAAGAAGGGTTTAGAGTAAAAATACTGGTAATATAATAGCTGTTCAGTCTAGCACTCTGCTGTGTTAGAGAACTCTAGTCGAAGTCACACCCTTGGCATAATGCCATAGTGAAAAAAAAAAATGCCTGCTGGAAGCAATAAAACGTCGGGTGGAAGGTATCCGCGAGGTGCTATGTTTCAACTGACAGTGTAGCTTTAAAAACAGGTTAGACAAATACATGAGTGGGTGTGGGTGGGTGTGAGTTGGACCTGACTGGCTTGCGCTAGTGGGTCTGATGCATTGATCCTTCCTTCTTAAGTGGTCCGATCCATGACCAGGCCTCCTAGTGGATCAGGGCGGCCTGATCAACGAGGTTGTTACCGCTGGCCGCACGTAGTCCAACGTACGAACCACAGCCCGGCTGATCTTGCACTGACTTTAGGTATCTGTCCAGCTCCCTCTTGAAGACAACCAGGGGTCTATTGGTAATTTCCCTTAAGGCTAGTGGGAGGCTGTTGAACAGTCTTGGGCCCCGGACACTTACTGTGTTTTCTCTTAGTATACTAATGGCGCCCCTACTTTTCACTGGGGGTATGGTAGGTAAGACACATGGGCAACAGTTAAGCAATTTTATTCCGAAACGTTTCACCTACACAGTACGCTTCTTCAGTCGAGTACAAAAGTAGGCAGGAGCAGTAGAGATGTGAAGACGATATAATATTCACACTGGGGGTATGTTCCATCGCCTGCCAAGTCTTTTGCTTTCATAAGGAGTGATTTCTGTGTGCAGATTAGGGACCAGTCCCGCCAGGATCTTCCAGGTGTAGATTATGATGCATCCCTCGCCTGCGCTCCAGTGAGTACAAGTCAAGTGCTTCCAAGCGTTCCCAGTCAGGTTTCTGTTATTTCTCTTTCCCTTTTACTTGTGTATACATTTCCTCGTTCACAGTCTCACATAAGCTTTTCTCGTTCTCTTGCCTCCCTCACCCTCCCACCATCTACATTCTCCTTCCTCCCCCACACCCTCTAATGTCTCATACTCTCCCACCTCTCCCACACCTACACATATTCCCCACACTTCTCTTAACTCTTTCTCTGTCACGTATCACATTCATTCACCTCTACAATGCATCTTTCAGACTCTTCCAGGTTTTTCCCTTCCCTACCAAACACACACCCACATCTCTCATACCTTCCCACCACACCCATACCCCTCTAACAGACTTTTCTACCAATCCCACACACCCACGCCCCCTTCCCCCAACGTCTCAAGACCCCACCTCTCCCACACTTCCCCAGACTTAATAACGAGCAGGACTAAGGTTAGGGTCAACAGGCACTTGGGTAGCTTCTTATGGTCCGTCTGGCAAGATAATGGGAAGGTGGGAGGAGAGGGGAAGGAGGCGGAAGGGAGAGGGAGAGAGTCAACGGGGGTTGAGAGAGACATGGGTACACCACTGATCTCCCTCACACGGATGGTTAAAGAAAAAGAAAAGAAAGGAATAGAAACAGTGACAGCGAGACCTGAAGTTTTATTAAATTTACATTTCGCATCCAGCCTGGAAACATTCTCCTATCTATCATTGTCCCTGCCACACCACCAAGCATCATTTATCACAGACTTTCCCCTGCCTCACCACCATGCGCAATCTATCACACTGCCTCAGTAATGGGGACAACACAACAAAAGATGCTGAGGGTCATACCAGTAAAAACTTCACACTTTGTCGGCTATTACCTCCTCAACCTTGCCAGCCTTCTTGCTGACGATGTCGCCTGAAACGTCTCACTGTTTTTCCTTAGTTGTACATTCTCAGCGATGTTCTGATCTCCACCTATTATTACTCTTGGTAAATTTGCAACTCGTCTTGGTAAAGCAGCCACAAGAAGTCTGAGATGAGTGACCAAGATGTGTATATTGCAAAGTTTTTGAGCATTCTCTAACAATTTTAGTTAATTCCAGTTTTCCACAAAAATTAAGATATATACGGTTAAAAGCATTATTTTCCGAGAGAAAAAAGGTGCAGACACAGATTTTAATGAGCCTTTCATATTTGATTAAATTAGTGAAATACTTCCTCCTGAGGGGAACTTGGTGCTGGTAGTCTTGGCTCTCATTATGTGTCGAGGAAGACAGAGCAAACACTAGTGATACCTGGAGAGGGTTTCGGGAGTCAATGCCCCCGCGGATCAGTCTGAGACCTCGAGGTGGATCAGGGTCTGATCAACCAGGCTGTTACTGCTGGCCGCACACAAACTAACGTACGAACCACAGCCCGGTTGGTCAGGTACTGACTTTGGGTGCCTGTCCAGTGTCTTCTTGAAGACAGCCAGGGGTCTATTGGTAATCCCCCTTATGTATGCTGGGAGGCAGTTGAACAATCTTGGGCCCCTGACACTGTGTTGTCTCTCAGTGTACTTGTGGCGCCCCTGTTTTTCATTGGGGGAATGTTGCATCTCCTGCCGAGATTTTTGCTTTCATAGGGAGTGATTTTCGTGTGCAAGTTTGGTACTAGTCCCTCTAGGATTTTACAAGTGTATATTATCATATATCTTTCTCGCCTGCGTTCCAGGGAATACAAATCAAGGGCTTTCAACCGTTCCCAATAATTTAGGTGCCTTGTCGTACTTATGTGTGCCGTGAAAGTTATTTGTACACTCTCCAGGTCAGCAATTTCGCCTGCCTTGAAGAGGGCAGTTAGTGTACTGCAGTATTCCAGCCGAAAGAGAACAAGATATTTGAAGAGAATCATCATGGGCTTGGCGTCCCTAGTTTTGAAGGTTCTCATTATCCATCCTATCATTTTCCTACCAGATGCGGTAGATACATTGTTGTGGTCTTTGAAGGCAAAATCATCTGACATTACCACTCCCATGTCCCTCACATTACTTTTTCGCTCTACTGTATGGTTAGAATTTGTCGTATACCCTGGGACGACATCAAAAATTTTGCCGATACCGATACTTAATTTCAGACCTATGACCACTGATACCGATACTTTGGCAAACCCTTATCCAGCACCACACACAAAAAAGTAGACGGTGAGCTGAAGCTGGCGAAGATCTGTATGTATACTCTAACTGATGATTCCAATGATCATTGCCCTCATGGCCCGCTCATTGGTCAAACTCTGGGTGCTTGCTGCTAGCTGACTTAGGCATCACAGCCCATTTGTTCATGACCAGTTTGCGGGAATTTACCAAATTCCCTCTTTCATCTGATCAGTCTTATAATACTCACAAACTGATGAGTAAGACACATGTGCAACACCTGGGTATCTAGGTAGGTAGAGACTAACTCGCCCCTCCCCCCCGCGCAACAAGCGAACGTCTCTCACTAAAGATACCCAGGTGTTGTAAATGTGTCTCGCTTATGAAGTTATCTCTTGATGCGCGAGAGGAAATCAATCATGTAAACCAAAATGCACATGAAAGCAAACTGAGTATCAAGTGAAACAGTCGTCAAGACAGACACAGTAAATCACGGTTGATGGAAAATCCAAATACGTAAATACTATGCATGGGGGTGTTTGCAAATATGGGCCGTCTGGAAAAAAACGAATGGAACATGCAGATACGACCATCCATAAAAATGCCTCGATCTCTTAGCTCTTGGGTTGTTCCATCTCACGCAGTTTTTAATGAATTTGGGGTAGATTATATGCTATGAATGACTGCTTCAGTCTAATGAGAATAGTTACATTAAAAATGTGGGGAAGAGTTTCACACCACCTTCATGAAATATTGATTTTGAGTGTCATGCTTTGATCTGTTTAATTTGTCACTAAATCGAGTCACTGTTCATTAATTCACTAATTTCTTTGTTTTAGTAAAGGCTTCGTCTGCCTTCAGCAAGGGCCCCATCCAGAGACGTATATGTGACAGTGATACTTGTCGAGTACACGTCAACAGTGACATTAGTGCAGTATACTTATGTAGATAGATTTCCCAGGTACATTATAGTAAGGGTCCCTTGCTAGCCATGACGTCACGAGACTCCCCACGTGAGTCGTAGGCTACAGCGTCCTCTCTCACTTCCAGACTAGGCATAACAGACGGTGGATAGACAGGCCTGGGTCCTCTTCGGTGTTTAATTCAACCAACAATTCATCCTAGAACCCTGGCTAACATGGGCTCTGGATTTTACATGGGTACTTGGATGTTAGTCGACTGGTGTGGGTCGCATCCTGGGACAAAACTGACCTAATTTGCGTGAAATGCTCTGCGTAACAAGGGGCTTTCTATATAGCAGTACGTCATTGATGTCAGTTAGGCCTGTATACCTTGTACATGTACTTGTAGAACCAATTCTTCCGTTTACTCGTGAGAATTTGGAACCGTTTACGAGTTTCATAATTTACTTCATCTACATGTTGAGACCATCATTCTCTTATTAACTTACATCCCTTGCTTATATAATACCCGTGATATTTTTCGGGAGTTTGGGTCTTTCTGGGGTTCAGGCTGGGGTTGGGAACACCCAGAGCTTCTTATTACCCGACCTAAGCCGTAATGGATTAACTCTGTACCCAGAGTCAACACCATGGGCCGATAAAAAGAAAGTGTCGTGGGTTTATATGTTGGTTATATGATTGACGACATCAGTGGCCCGGATGCCTCGTTACCGCCACTAGTGATGTCACCAATGACCAGGATGGCTCGTTACCATTGTTAATGATGTCATCAATGGCCAAAATGACTCGTTACCATCCCTGATGATGCCATCAGTAGCTTCTGCTTGTACAATATAATTGAGTTATGAGTAGGATGCACTTAACAGCCTAGACCAAATTACTGTGAAAGCAAGTTGTAAAGGCCCTCATGGCTGCAGATTTTAATTTAATAGCCAATAACAGATTGTGGTGGTAGATAACAAAGTAGGTTATAATAGTAGACCTTACGTAATAGCCTACTGTAGATGCTGGTAGTCGTAGACTACCAGCATCTACTGCTTTGCACTACTCTATACCGTATTTCTTAACAAGTTCCGCACATTGTTACCCATGTGTTACGTCAGGGGCCATGTCTATAGGCCTGTTTTGGCCCTTTCTGTAACAAGATGTCGAATCAAGTTCTGGTCTAGCTGACCTTAGGCAAATGCCATGGGAATTATAATTAGAAGACTGATCCGACTAAATAAAATATGTATCTTTAATGCAAAACAATTCATACAAAAACTTAGTGTATGATACAAAGTTCTTCTCTCTCTCTCTCTTGCAGTGTATTATTATTATTATTATTATTATTATTAGTTATTATTATTATTATTATTATTATCAAAAAGAAGCGCTAAGCCACAAGGTCTTGCAGTGTAATACATAAAGATACACTTAATACGGAAAACAGTCCACATACGATTTATATTTGTAAATGTTTCTGTACGATGTTTATACTCAATGACACGAGTCTTATACAATAAAATATTTACATGAAAGTTTCGAAATGTATCAAATAAAAGTATCGTCTCAAAGCCAGATTCGTATTAGATACCAGTCGAGAATATATATACAATAACTTAAAACAATAATCCTTAAAGCCAGAAGTCTTATGTTAGAGTATAGACAGGCCAAAATCTTGCTTAATAACAAGCTATCACTGTGAGTCAGAGACGAGTAGATGACGTTACCGACCATACTAGGGACCATTAACACATCCTCTATAAGGGTGGAATAACTTCCCTGAAGCATAAACAGATTCCAGCTTAATACGATTACTGATTACAGCGGTGTCTAGATACTGCACCGCAATGGGATCCAAACTTTGTCTCAAACTAAATAACATTCTAGAGCAGGGAATTGTGTTAAAGGCTGAGGACCAGAACCAACCCAGAAGAGTGTATGAAACTACTGCTCGTGTCAGTGACCAGTAACTCATGTCAGGTTGGTCACATTACAAAAGCTTAAGCATAACTAGCGGCCGGTCTTTTAACCAGCGATTCCATCATCTTTCTCTATTTCTATACATATATATATATATATATATATATATATATATATATATATATATATATATATATATATATATATATATTATATATATATATATATATATATATATATATATATATATATATATATATATATATATATATATATATATATATATATATATATATATATATATATATATATATATATATATATATATATATATATATATATATATATATATATATATATATATATATATATATATATATATATATATATATATATATATATATATATATATAAATTAACATATATATATATATATATAAAATTAAAGAGTAATATCCTAGTATCATGATACATGAGGTCAGATAATAATATAAAGTCGGAAATCTTTACTGTAGCTACTAGTGAAGAAGTCCATTATATAATATTAAGTGAAACCTCGTAATTGGAATACTCAAACTTAAAAATTTCGGGCATAACCCGCAACACCATGTAAAATATATTTCGGGTGCAGCAGCAACATGGTGCTGTGTCTAGATCATGGTGCTGTGTCTAGATTATGGCAGATCATGGTGGTGTTCTCTAGATTATGGCAGATCATGGTGGTGCTGTGTCTAGATTATGGTAGATCATGGTGCTGTTGTGTCTAGATTATGGCGATTTCTTGTTTTTTCCTCGAACGAATTATATCAATAAAAGATAACACTGATATTTTAAATATTCGAAAAAATAGCATTACCTGATATATTTAGTAGAATTTGGTAAAAAAAAAAAAAAGTGGAAATATCCTTGAAGAAAAACTGAGCAAAACCTGTTTCTGTCTTTGTTATATTTTGCTTTTCCAACTACTTTCTATTTTTTTTAAAGTTCCAAATATCTCTCAGAATAAAACATTCAAAACAAAAATTTGGAAAGAATTCCGTCTTCTATTACAAATCAGGGGAAAAACTGAGCTGGCACAAATAAGAAATTCCTTGATGGTAAATAATCCATGGACAAATAAAAATGGAAATCTTTATTAAATTGGGAGCTATAATGGCATATTTTGTACGAAATAAGTAATGTTTTTAAGGCAGGGCTCTGCTAGGCTCCGTTCAGAATTATGTCGGACAGAGTTTAGCCATCCACAATCAATAAAGCAAATAAATAAAAAAATATTGGCCCAAAATGCAATGTATGCTAGTGGTTTCTTTTATGCCTACCAACTTTTTCTTACACATAAACTACATTATTTATACCTCATAAAATAAATAAAAACTTCACTGTATTGTTTTATTATAAATGCCCAGATGTTCCATCGCTCGAGCCATTTGTCTAAATTTATTTATATAGTATTTATTTAAAAAACAGTGATATAAAGTTTTATACTCGGTTTGCCACTGGATAAATTTAATATCAACATATCAGCTGTCAATGTGAGGGACAAAACTATAATTTTCATTCCCCAGACCAGCAGACTCAGAAAGGGAAAAGCACTTAGACAAACATATTTTTCATAAAACTTGTTCACTTGTTCTCGTTTTGTGTTCATTGTTATAGAAACTTGTAGCTAAAATTTAATGTGTGTGTGTGTGTGTGTGTGTGTGTGTGTGTGTGTGTTGTACCCACCTAGTTGAGGTTGCAGGGGTCGATTCCAAGCTCCTGGTCCCGCCTCTTCACTGTGTGTGCGTGTGTGTGTGTGTGTGTGTGTGTGTGTGTGTGTGTGTGTGTGTGTGTGTGTGTGTGTGTGTGTGTACTCACCTAGTTGAGGTTGCAGGGGTCGAGTCCTAGCTCCTGGCTCCGCCTCTTCACTGTGTGCGTGTGTGTGTGTGTGTGTGTGGGTGTGTGTGTGTGTGTGTGTGTGTGTGTGTGTGTGTGTGTGTGTGTGTGTGTGTGTGTGTGTGTGTGTGTGTGTGTTGTACCCACCTAGTTGAGGTTGCAGGGGTCGATTCCGAGCTCCTGGCCCCGCCTCTTCACTGATCGCTACTAGGTCACTCTCCCCGAGCCGTGAGCTTTATCATACCTCTGCTTAAAGCTATGTATGGATCCTGCCTCCACTACATCGCTTCCCAAACTATTCCACTTACTGACTACTCTGTGGCTGAAGAAATACTTCCTAACATCCCTGTGATTCATCTGTGTCTTCAGCTTCCAACTGTGTCCCCTTGTTACTGTGTCCAATCTCTGGAACATCCTGTCTTTGTCCACCTTGTCAATTCCCCTCAGTATTTTGTATGTCGTTACCATGTCCCCCCTATCTCTCCTGTCCTCCAGTGTCGTCAGGTTGATTTCCCTTAACCTCTCCTCGTAGGACATACCTCTTAGCTCTGGGACTAGTCTTGTTGCAAACCTTTGCACTTTCTCTAGTTTCTTTACGTGCTTGGCTAGGTGTGGGTTCCAAACTGGTGCCGCATACTCCAATATGGGCCTAACGTATACGGTGTACAGGGTCCTGAACGATTCCTTATTAAGATGTCGGAATGCTGTTCTGAGGTTTGCTAGGCGCCCATATGCTGCAGCAGTTATTTGGTTGATGTGCGCTTCAGGAGATGTGCCTGGTGTTATACTCACCCCAAGATCTTTTTCCTTGAGTGAGGTTTGTAGTCTCTGACCCCCTAGACTGTACTCCGTCTGCGGCCTTCTTTGCCCTTCCCCAATCTTCATGACTTTGCACTTGGTGGGATTGAACTCCAGGAGCCAATTGCTGGACCAGGTCTGCAGCCTGTCCAGATCCCTTTGTAGTTCTGCCTGGTCTTCGATCGAGTGTATTCTTCTCATCAACTTCACGTCATCTGCAAACAGGGACACCTCAGAGTCTATTCCTTCCGTCATGTCGTTCACAAATACCAGAAACAGCACTGGTCCTAGGACTGACCCCTGCGGGACCCCGCTGGTCACAGGTGCCCACTCTGACACCTCGCCACGTACCATGACTCGCTGCTGTCTTCCTGACAAGTATTCCCTGATCCATTGTAGTGCCTTCCCTGTTATCCCTGCTTGGTCCTCCAGTTTTTGCACCAATCTCTTGTGTGGAACTGTGTCAAACGCCTTCTTGCAGTCCAAGAAAATGCAATCCACCCACCCCTCTCTCTCTTGTCTTACTGCTGTCACCATGTCATAGAACTCCAGTAGGTTTGTGACACAGGATTTCCCGTCCCTGAAACCATGCTGGCTGCTGTTGATGAGATCATTCCTTTCTAGGTGTTCCACCACTCTTCTCCTGATAATCTTCTGTGTGTGTGTGTGTGTGTGTGTGTGTGTGTGTGTGTGTGTGTGTGTGTGTGTGTGTGTGTGTGTGTGTGTGTGTGTGTGTGTGTGTGTGTGTGTGTGTGTGTGTGTGTGTGCGTGTGTTAATTTTAGTGGAACATATGGAATTTCGTAAATATGTTTGTGTTGTAATGTCAGTTTTTTCTTTTCAGAAATTATCTGAAAAGACATTAAAAAACCACACGTTTTTATCAGGGAACTTCACCGAAGGAAAAAAATAGTATATAAGCAGAGATGAAAAAGGCTCATCTTTAAATAACAAGAAATGTAAACCCAAGAAAGGGCAACATGCGGAGAGTTTTCTCTTACATCCTAATAATACACTTAACTCTCTTATTAAAAATGATCTCGTAGTAAGCTGTAATTTATCTTTTGCTACAGCGAGAACTTTCAGAAATTGCAGCTGACGTCAGAATATATTTTTTTCCCTTGCATAATGCAAGTGGCTGGCTAAGTTATCAACTGGAATTACACTTAAGTACGATAAGTGAGGTATGTATAAGATGCAGAACTTTACAATTTTAAGAAAGTGGGCACTTATCTGGGTCGACCATTACCAGTGCATTATATATATATATATATTTATATATATATATATCTATATATATATTTATATATATATATATATCTATATATATATATGTATATATATATATATATATATATATATATGTATATATATATGTATATATATATATATATATATGTATATATATATATGTATATATATATGTATATATATATGTATATATATATATATATATATATGTATATATGTATATATATATATATATGTATATATATATATATGTATATATATGTATATATATATATATGTCGTGCCGAATAGGCAGAACTTGCGATCTTGGCTTAAATAGCAACGCTCATCTTGCCATATAGGACAAGTGAAAATTTGTGTATGCAATAATTTCGCCAAAATCATTCTGAACCTAACGAAAAAAATATATTTCACTGTGTTTGCTTAGTATTAAATTACTGTAAACAAATCTAAAATATATTTAGTTGTGTTAGGCTAAAATAAATTGCTCTTGTTATAACAAGGTTAGGTAAGTTTTCTAAGAATCTTTTGGTGCAAAATTAAAATTTTTTACATTAACATTAATGAAAAAAATATATCTTTAAACGTATAAGAGAAAATTTCAGAAAGGACTTAAATTTAAATGAGTTCTTGCTAATTGACCAGTTTTACATATTCGGCACGACATATATATATGTCGTGCCGAACAGGTAAAACTTGCGATATTGGCTTAAATAGCAACGCTCCTCTTGCCGAATAAGGGAAGCGAAAATTTGTGAATGCAATAATTTCGCAAAAATCATTTTGAACCTAACGAAAAAAATATTTCATTGTGTTTGTTTATTATTAAATTACTGTAAACTTAACTAAAATATATTTAGTTGGATTAGGCTAAATTAAACTGTGCTTGTTTTAATAAGGTTAGGTAAGTTTTCTAAGGTCCTTTTGGTACAAAATTATTAATTTTTACATAAACAAATGAAAAATATATCTTTAAACGTATAAGAGAAAATTTAAGAAAGGACTTAAGCATACTCTGTATCAAAGTACACAGGTAAGACAAGAGTGACAAGTATGGGGAATTGAAAGTTAAAATATCTACGGGGTGAGGGAGGAGGAGGAAGATGGGGTGGCTACAGGATAAACTATCTTGAAAAAAAAAGGACGGGGAGGAGGAAGCTAAAAGCCAAACCACCTATAAAACAAAGAAACGAACAAACAAACAAACACACACACACACACACACACACACACACACACACACACACACGACAGCAACAAAAAAACGGGTGAGTCACGTCCCACATAATACCGTGTGTGACGGGCATGGTGTATATCTTCCCCTGCCCCCCCCCCTTTCCCTACCATCACCCAGGGTCTATGTGGGGGTTCTCTCATAAGTAAGTAAGTAAGTAAGTTTATTCAGGTATACACAAATACAGTTACATAGAATTATCATACATAGCAGCTTATGTGTAGAGAACCTAGGATAACCCAAAAAAAGTCAGACAGAGTGACTTATTTCCATTGGGGTCCCGTCACCCACACTGTCACACTACACTCTCCCAGGTCACGTCACTACACTCCCAGGTCACGTCACTACACACTCCCAGGTCATGTCACTACTCTCTCAGGTCTCGCCACTACACTCTTCCAGGTCACGTCACTACAACCTCCCATAAGTAGGTTATTGCATTGGTTCCTACTATGTAACTATCATATAGAGAAGGGTAGCAGCACTGGCGTACTCAATTAAAAAGACGTGGAGAGGGCGCCTTGATGCCGGTGATGAGCTCGTGATCCAAGAGAGGGGAGTGTTACCTCCTATTTCTCAGGCCCTGTATGAGATTTACGGGTTCAGCACTTTCCCGTGAATAAATATGCTGAGCGTAGTACTGACTGGAATAGTAGTTAGGACCCAAAGTGTGTTGATACTAATGGTCAGGTTTTATGGCACAGGAGAGAGAGGCCAGGTTAAGGCTATAGACTTGTAAAGTTATGTAGCAGCTATAGTGGAAGGTGGACTTATGTGGAAAAGTGAAGGAGCCTAGGAAGCAAAGAATTGGATCCACTGCATGTAACCATCTTAATGACTATTAGGTTAGGGGGGGGGGAAATACTGTCATAGACCTAAGGCAAAACTGTAAAAAAAATTAACACACCGGCCGTCTCCCACAGTTAGGGTGACCTCAAAAAGAAAAAAACACATTCACCATTATTCCTTCAATCCATGTCTTGCCAGAAACGCGCTGACATCATAGTTCAAAAGGCCCCTCATCCCCCTCACCTCCATCAGAGTACAGGCTCCGTAGTCCCACCTTGTGAGGGACTACGAAGTGGATAATTCTTCACAGAGGAGTTATCCACTTTGGAAAGAAATCCTGAGATATACCTCACAACCTCCTAGTCCGGCTAACCCGTTTCCGCGAATCCCTTCATAAATGATACCATGAACACACTCCAACAGCACGTTAAGCGATAAAAAGCACTTGCCTGAACTCCTATCTTATGAACTCACACAAGCGTACTGGATGTTCAAGCCCCTGAAACTCAAAACCTCTTTTACCCTCTCCCTCCAACCTTTCCGGTGACGACCCAGACCCTCCCTCCCTCTAACCTCAGATGCATATACACTCCTAAATGTCCTCTCTAAATGTCCAAACCCCCTCAACAACACCTAGTTAGCAGTGTAATTTTGGTAGCCTTTTTAAATCACTTGCTCTCGCTAGGCTGGAATGCTGCTGTACATTAACATCCCCATTCAAGGCAGGTGAAATTGCAGATCTAGAGAATGTACAGAGGACTTTTCCTGCACATATAAGTTCCATCAAACACCTTAACTACTGGGAACGCCTGGAAGCACTTGACTTGTACTCATCACTGGAGCGCAGGTGAGAGATATATCATAATCTACACCTGGAAGATTCTGGAGAGACTGGTCCCTAATCTGCACACAGAAATCACTCCCTACGAAAGCAAAAGATTTGGCAGGTGATGCAACGTACCCCCAGTGAAAAGTAGGGGCGCCACTGGTACCCTAAGAGAAAACACAATAAGTGTCAGGGGCCTAAGCCTGTTCAACAGCCTCCCACCGGCCATAAGGGGAATTACCAATAGACCCCTGGTTGTCTTCAAGAGGGAGCTGGACAGATACCTTAAGTCAATGCCAGATCAGCCGGGCTGTGATTCGTACGCTGGGCTGCGTGCGGCCAGCAGTAACAGCCTCGTTGATCAGGCCCTGATCCACCAGGAGGCCTGGTCATGGACCGGGCCGCGGGGGCGTTGATCCCCGGAATGCCCTCCAGGTAGACTCAGGCAGCCCTACACCTAACCGCCAAGCTCCGATTTCTCAGCGAAATATTTACACCACACATTACATTGTCCCCAGACACACCACTGCTTCCAACCTTCTCCTCTGCAACATTCAAAACTCATACTTGACACCCCATACAACAGTAGTGGTACTAATATACTCGGGTGCATTCCTTTTGTGGCCTCCATAGTTCAATTTCTTGTCTCCACAGATGCCTCAACTCACCATCCACCTTGTTTTTTTTTTTTCCTTGCCAGTCCTATGGTTCACACCATCCGCCGACAAATGAACTCCCAAATATCTGAACACATTTACTTCCTACACTCTACCTTCCTCCAGTCTGATATCCAATCTTTCACTGACCAGATTTTTTTATTACTTTCATTACCTTCCTATTTCCATTGTTCACTGAAGATGTATGTTGGAAAATAATTGACTGAAAATATGGGAATGAATTTTGGAGATAGTGTACAATTCACTTGTTTTAACTATTTTACGACAATACTCCTTGTGATAGTTACCAACTTAATGGTTACAATCATAACCATGATTTTTAGAGGTGGACCGGTAAGCCAGCGGAAGTCCTTGGTCAGATGACCAGAAGCTCCAGCTGTGGGTATATAACCAAAACCCGCGTCAAGAAACACTTTTCCTGTTTCCTAACAAACGTTATACATCATACCTCCTTGTGATGTCAGTTTGTTCACCAGATATCCCTCAATAGGTGATACCACTAGTGAATGTCGATTTGCGATAACTTGAGAACTCTTTCAGTACTGATGTCTCTTAAAGGACAGGTCATATTGTTATTGGCTTATATATGTATACGTAGGTGCGATTTGCCGACTAAATTTATTGAACACACTAGGATATTGACCTTTGAACATAACTTGAGAACATCAATTCTGATAGGCTTCAATCTTTCAACGCTTGTTTATCTTATTTAGGGGGAAGTTTTGAATCAAAATTTTATTAAACAAATTCAGAGTTTCCAGGGCTTTCTTTTCTTTCTCTTAGCCGTTGATTGCAAATGTGGTATGATTTTTAGGCACTATTGGACGGCTCACCACAAACGTGGTACGAGGGATGTCTCCCAGACAGCGCAACGATCGATATATAGATAGTTCTTTCCAAACTTGATGCCACTCATTTTCAATGATCACATCTGTGCTTAAAAGCCTTTAGGTCTTCCCAAATTAAAAGCTTGTTTGCATAATTAAATGTCCTTTATTTACAAGATCACCGAGAAGCCTAGTGTTTACTGTTTTGTTTCTTTCTATGACCCCCCCTCAAGGAAGGTTCCTTGACGTTGGTGAAGGGCTCTTGATTTAGGGAATTGGATCCGTGCTCCAGTTCCCAGAATTAAGCCTGAATGCCTTCCACATCCCCCCCCAGGCGCTGTATAATCCTCCGGGTTTAGCACTTCCTCCTTGATTATAATAATAATAATCTTTCTATGACCTCCATGATCCTACTAAGTATAGAAATATCACTTCGTTACTCAAGCTTTACTGCATCCCTTAACTCTGAATTCATATAATATCTCTCAATCTACCTCCTCTTCATGTTCAACCTTGGGAAGTTCCACTGGTCCTGATCTATAATTTTTCCGATCAAAGCCTCACATTTCTACTATGGACGTGCACACTTTTCCTTGAACATTTCTAGTCATATTTGCATGTTATTGCAGTGTACACCAATGGCTTCAAATTTGCAGCTTTTTCCAGATAACAGTTTAAAGCCATTTAATACAGTATTTTCACTGTAATTACATGTATGTCTTGCCACCATCATTCGCATCACAACCATGTCAGTCTCCTCATCGTATCTATTTGCGTCACTAACTGCTTCCTAGAGGTCGTTCCGAGGGTCAACGCCCCTGCGGCCCAGTCCTAGACCAGGCCTCCCGCTGGATCATGGCCTGATCAACTAGGCTCTTACTGCTGGCCACACAGTCCAACTGATCGGGCACTCTAGGTATCTGTCCAGTTCCCTCTTGAAAACAGCCAGGGGTCTACTGGCAATTCCCCTCAGGCCTAGTGGAAGGCTGTTCAACAGTCTTGGGCTCCGGACATTTATTTTGTTTTCTCTCAAGTGTGCTCATGGCGCCTTTGCTTTTTACTGGGGGTATGTTGCACCATCTAACTAGTATTTTACTTTAGTAGGGAGTGATTTTTGTGTGCAGATTTGGGACTAGTCCCTCTAGATTTTCCTGATGTAGCTTATGATGTATCTTTCTCGCCTGCATTCCAGGGAGTACAGGTCAAAAGACTTCAAACGTTCCCAGTAATTAAAGCGTTTGACTGAACTAACACGTGTCGTTAAGATTCCCTGTACCATCAAATATTTATCAATCAAACTGTAATTGTACTTCTTGCCATCATCTCTTCACCCGTGTTTGGTATGGGAAACAGGACTCTTGCTGTAAGACAAAACTCGCACAAGCACATTTCATAGATGGCTCGTACCTCTGTGAGAATTCTCAGTTTGTACTGAGGAATTATTATTATTATTATTATTATTATTATTATTATTATAATAATATTATTATTATTATTATTATTATTATTATTATTATTATTATTATTATTATTATTATTATTATTATTATTACGTATTATCCCGCTGGGATCTTATAACGCCTGGGGAAATGAAAGGCATTGTGGTTCAATCTAAGGGGAGCACAGATCTAATTCCTTTGACCAAAAGCCCCTCATCGGATTCAAGGAACCGCCCTTGAGGGGTACTGAGAGGAAAACATATTGACTGTCACGGTAATCAAGAGCATGCAGCATTTGCTTTCGATATCCCTTTCAATGCCCTGATACACTTGTTCTAGCTTATCTCAGAAAGTCCCAAGGGTTAATTATTAGTTACCCTTAACGGCAGACAGCAACCAATGGTTAATTTTCCCTTGTAGAAAGAAACCAGATGACTTTTATAAGCCAAGGAGCTCATACGGAATGCAATATATCATAATCTTAGCGAAAGAGTGCTGAGTTAGGGATGCTGGCCAGACCTGGTTTGTTAAAACACCAGTGAAGTGGACCGATGCCAGAATGGAGATCGGTCACAGGCGGAGTCCCACATGGGTCGGTGTTGAAAATATGCATCATTAATTATTGAGTAAATATTAATAGGTAGTATAAGAATTTAATCACCAAAGTTGTCCACCTTAATACGATTGAGTAATCTAAGTCACTGCCACCTCTGATAAGGCAGCTTATTCTAGGTACAAAGTTTGGAGATACAAGAGGCTTTCTTCTACCTGGAACATGTCTACGAATGGAAGACGTTCATAACTGGGTTATCTATTGATGAGATGTAGACAAAAAGAAAATTACCAAGGCGAAGGTTACCTGTACCTGTAGTCGCTTTCGGAGGTCACCGCCCCCACGGTCCGGTCCCAGACCAGGCCTCCTGGTTGCTGGCCTGATCAATCAAGTTGTTGGTGCCCACCACCTGTAGCCCAACGTACACACCGCAACCCGGCTGATCATGGAACTGATTGGAGGAATTTGTCGTGTTTCCTCTTGAAGACAGCCAGGGGTCTGTTAGTAATCCCCCTTAAGCATGAAGGGAAGATGTTGAAGAGTCTTGGTCTCTTTATAATTACTGATATCTCTATGTACTCATTGCCCCCCGGCTTTTCACTGGATGTACACTGCACCGTTTGCCAAGCCTCTTGTGCTCATATGTAGTGATTTTGATTTGCAGGCTTGATACCAATCCCTCCAGAATCTTCCAGGTGTAGATTATGATGCATCCTTCTCGCCTATGTACTAAAGAGTACAGTTCTAG
Organism: Cherax quadricarinatus; assembly: GCF_038502225.1. NCBI lineage: Eukaryota > Metazoa > Arthropoda > Malacostraca > Decapoda > Parastacidae > Cherax > Cherax quadricarinatus. The sequence continues at coordinate 5,016,489 of NC_091333.1, read as the reverse complement.
GGACTTCAAGCATTCCCAGTAATTTAAGTGTTCAGTTTTACCTGCCTTGGAACGATGGCGAGAAAGATACAACATAATTTACACCTGAAAAATCCTAGGGCAACTAGTCCCAAATCTGTACACAGAAATCACACCTTACGCAATCAAGACTCGACAGCCGGTGTGACTTAACCCCAATGAAAAGCAGGAATGCTGTAGCACACAAAGAGTTAACACAAGAAGCATCAGGGGCCCAAGATTCAACTGCTTCCCAGCATACTAAGTCTTGAGGTGTGAGAAGAACCTTGGGACTGTGAGGCAGGAGTGATTGGGCGGCCCACAGCTGTGGGCAGATCCGCCCACGGCCCAACGTGGGCAGACCCACCTCCGTCCACGTCAGCGTCTTTTACGACGGCTTTGTTTGTAAACAATGAACACGTGGGAGGGTAATTACGTGCCAAAACACAACACAAAACTTAATCCGCCATGTTGAAGCTCGCTCTTCAGTTCTCTTCCATGAATTTTATTTAAATATATTTTATAAAATACTTCCAACTACTTCACAACCTTTTCATAAAGCATACTTAACACACCTTCAAATTTGACGTGATATAAACTACACTTCTTGCCCTTTCATAAAATCTATTCGTCTGTTCACACTTGCCTAGCCAGTCTGCTCATATACCTTCCCCTGAATGACTTGCCCAGCGCACCCTGCCAGGGTGCTTTCCATCTTTTTCTCTCAACTTCCCCTTCCTGTTTTTTTCCTCGAATACCAATTTCTACTTTAATCTCAGCTCTCCGTCCTCTGCCAGTAACTGTGTAGATGGTAAGATTAAGGCAATACTCGAAAGCATACGCATGTTGCTTCTCGTACCATAACTAACAACTTAAAAGTTTGGCAGAATCTTTTGTATTTCTAAGAGACTATTATATGTATCATCCACCTTGTCTAAAATATGTAATATATAAAACAAATATCTATTACTCAAGTTAAAAATGGCATAAAATACCGACACCTGGAGGTTACCTGGAGGTTATTCCGGGGATCAACGCCCCCGCGGCCCGGTCCATGACCAGGCCTCCCGATGGATCAGGGCCTGATCAACTAGGCTGTTACTGCTGGCCGCACGCAGTCCGACGTACGAGCCACAGCCCGGCTGATCCGGAACTGACTTTAGGTATCTGTCCAGCTCTCTCTTGAAGGCAGCCAGGGGTTTATTGGCAATTCCCCTAATGCTTGATGGGAGGCTGTTGAACAGTTTTGGGCCCCGGACACTTATGGTGTTTTCTCTTAGTGTACCAATGGCGCCCCTACTTTTTATTGGCGGCATTTTGCATCGCCTGCCCAGTCTTTTACTTTCGTAGGGAGTGATTTCTGTGTGCAGATTTGGGACCATTCCTTCCAAGATTTTCCAAGTTGATGTTTAAGACAGATACAACAGTTGGGTATCTTTATTGTTGAAAAGTTTCACTTATACAGTAGGCTTCTTCAGTCAAATACAGAGGCAGCAGGTGAAATAATGAAATGAAGATGATGTGATGATGTAATCAGTCCATCAACCTGGAGAAATAGTGTTTGAGGTGGTCAGTTCCTCAGCCATGGAGCTGAATTCCTCTCTAGGCTGAGGGATTGACCATCTCAAACACTATTTCTCCAAGGTTGATGGACTAATTACTTCATCTTCATTTCACTACATCACCTGCTGCCTCTGTATCTGACTGAAGAAGCCAGGTACCTAACTGTACCACGTCCTAATCATCAATCTATTACTCTCGGTAGTTCATTTCACAAGCTTCACATATTCGTTTCTGACTCTTCTGATCACTTCTGTCTGGTCATCTGTCCTTTGCTTTCTAGTTTTTCACGCTCGCATTGCTTCTTGTCTGTCTGAATCGCTGGTTTTGTCTGGATACCTGAGTTGCTCTCGGTCATCGCCCCCGTGGCCCGGTCCCAGACCAGGCCTCCTGGTTGCTGGCCTGATCAATCAAGCTGCTGGTGCCCGCAGCCCGCAATACAATATATGCACCACAACACAACTGAACAAGAACTGTTTTGTGGAATTTGTCGAGTTCCCTCTTGAAACAGCCAGAGGCTTGTTGGTAATACCCCTTATACATGAAGGGAGGATGTTGAGTTTTAATTAGAGGTATTCTGCACCGTCTGTCAAGCCTCTTGTGTTCATAACTAGCAATTTCAGTGTGCAGGTGTGGAACTAATCCTTGTATTTTCCAGGTGTAAATTATGATGTATCTTTCTCTCCTCTTTTCTAAAGAATACAGTTCTAGGAACTCTAAGCGCTTACAGTAATTCATGTGCTTGGCTGTGTTTACCCCTCAAGGAAGGTTCCTTGATGTTGGTGAGGGGCTCTTGATTTAGGGAATTGGATCTGTGCTCCAGTTCCCCGAATTAAGCCTGAATGCCTTCCACATCCCTCCCCCAGGTGCTGTATAATCCTCCGGATTTAGCGCTTCCCTCTTGATTATAATAATAATAATTGGCTGTGTATAATTATACGAGCAGTTAAGGTTCTCTGTACATTTTCCATCTCAACAATTTCGCCTACCTTGAAGGGGACCCTTATTTTTTTTTATTTACGGCGAAGCTCTAAACCTGTAGGGGTCATACAGCACTTGGGGAATGGGAAACATTCAGGCTCAATCCAAGAAAGGAGCGGTTAAATCCAGTTCCTTAAATCAAGACCCCTCTCACCGGCATCAAGAGGACCGTTAGTATACAGCAATATTCCAACCCAGAAAGAACGGCTGGCCTAAGAGTATCATCATAGGTCTGGCATCTCATGTTTACAACTATCATTTCTCTTGCGGTTGAGATAAAAACATTATGTCCCCTGAATCACTCTCAGTTCTTTTATATTTAACTTACATTCCTGGAGAAGAGTAAGTGGGACGGGGGAACTAAGGCAGAAGAGCTTCACCTGTGACCGTGACCGTTCAGTCTGGGTTTCGAGTCTCCAGTTGTGTGAATTATGGAGTGGCAGTCAGTGAAACCTAAGAATAAAGTGGATTTTCCTACCATAATGCTAAATCCCACGATTCACTTTATTACTTCTCCAAACAATAGTAGTAACCACAGCAACAACTGTAGTATATTGCTAGTTTACTTCGATAGAAGACTATCTGATTCCTCTTTCCTTATCCCTCCTCTTTGCCTAGGAGCCCAGCATCTCTTTTTCGGCTTAAATTGTGGGGATAATTTCTCCCTTCGTCCATATTCGATACAACTTACGGATTTTAGGTACTAATTTGAGAAAGCTACTAATTTTCTTTGAATAACCCCATTTTCTTTGTTATTACGAGTTCCGTAAAATGAAAGCGCACTGGTCGCGAGAGCAGAAATTTGATGACAGCCTGAAACTGATAATGAATTCAGAAACCGTAAATGTTTAAGATGTTGCATAGCCAAAGTTTCCAGCGTTTTTGTAAATAAAACTCACCAATCACTCCTTACCGTCTTCTCGGATAGATGGCTTATTGTAAGGGAGATACTTGGAGAGAGAGAGACTTATTTTATGAGATATTTTTATAGTACAAGACATATACATTACGGTAACAAATAGATAATTTATAGTAAGAGATAGACACATTATATTAAGACATAAATATTTTATAAAATGAGATAGATATTTTATAGCAAGAGACAGATATTTTATATTAAGAGACAGATACTTTATAGTAAGCGACAGATACCATATATTAAAAGATAAATATAGTAAGAGACATATACTTTATATTAATAGATACTTTACAGTAAGAGAAAGATACTTTTTATTAAGAAAGATATTTTATAGTAAGAAAGATAATTTATATTAAGAGATCATTTATATTAAGATAGAGATACTTTATGAGATACTTTATTGACTACATCATTTGACTTGACCATTTACTGACTAAATCAAATGCTTCATAAAGCTATTTTTATTCCTTTTACCCCCAAGAATCTTGCTAATACTGTGTGGTAACCTGTTTTCAACTGGCAACTGAATATTGTGAACAAATATGATAGAATGTAATAAGAGGTAAGGTAATTAATGTCACCTGATGACTCTGAGCTCACTCTTCTAAAAAAATATAATTACAAAATATTCCTTAGCTCTTAGCAATGTAAATAAGAAATCTAAACAACTAAATGGATTTTTTTTTTCCAATACCGTATTACTGAAATACAAAGATGGTGTTAGTGGTGGTCGGGGATCAGGGAGATGAACAACTAGAAGGATGACACTGGAGACGGGACGTGATAAAGTATGATGGATGGAGACTGGCGAGGGAGGGGGAAGGTTGTAGATGGACTGACCGCGACGTGTTTATTGAGGTGAGTTGTACCTTCTCATTTTTACCTTCCTTGTGGTGACTCAATGTATAGAGGGGCCGTGTGCGCACGCTCAAGTGTGGCTCCGTGAAATTCACTCTGCATATCATTGTTTTGAATATTGAAAATAATCTCTCTCTCTCTCTCTCTCTCTCTCTCTCTCTCTCTCTCTCTCTCTCTCTCTCTCTCTCTCTCTCTCTCAGTATCGTTTATATTAGAATTCTCGCTACTGATATTTTTAAGAGATATTCTGTTTTCTCGTGTTCTGCAGTATTGTGATCTGATGAGTCAGTCACAAACAGCCTCAGAGAGAGAGAGAGAGAGAGAGAGAGAGAGAGAGAGAGAGAGAGAGAGAGAGAGAGAGAGAGAGAGAGAGAGAGAGAGAGAGAGAGAGACAGAGACAGAGACAGAGACAGAGACAGAGAGAGACAGAGAGAGAGAGAGAGAGAGAGAGAGAGAGAGAGAGAGAGAGAGAGAGAGAGAGAGAGAGAGAGAGAGAGAGAGAGAGAGAGAGAGAGAGAGAGAGAGAGAGGGGGGGGGGGGAGCGGATAGAGGCAGGTTACATTGTTGCTGAGAAAACACAGATGATGATACTTAGAGAGTTTGATATAACTCTTGAGGTGTGTGAGGATAAATGATATACCTTTGACGAGTCTCGAGAGTTTTTATACTCCCTCATCCTGGCCCTGGGCTAGGATGCTTGCCTGGTCAACCAGACTGTTGCTGCTGGCGGCCCGCTGGCCCACATATCCATTACAGCCTGGTTGGCCGCCTCCAACCATCAAGTGAATATCCTTGGGGCGAAATTTAACTCATATCTCTATTAATGATACCGTGGATCATCGCCCCTTCAACCTGTTCTTACATCAGGCCCTCTAAAAATGCAAAGAAACATTGTAGGAATAATAACAGGAAAGAAAAATATAGGTTGAACGTAAGTGGAGGAGATAATAACTAGAACAGAGTATACTACTGACTCCGGCCATACAATAGAGCGGAAAAATAATGTAAGGGACCTGGGAGTAGTAATGTCTGAGGATCTCACTTTCAAGGATCACAACAGTGCCACGATCGCACGTGCAAAGAAAATGATAGGATGGATAATGAGAACTTTCAAAACGAGAAATGTCAAGCCCATGATGATCCTTTTCAAATCACTTGTTCTCTCTAGGCTGGAATACTGCTGTACATTAACATCTCCATTCAAAGCAGGTGAAATCGCAGATCTAGAGAGTGTACAGAGATCCTTTACTGCACGTATAAGTTCTGTCAAGCACCTTAACTACTGGGAACGCTTGGAAGCACTTGACTTGTACTCGTTGGAACGCAGGAGGGAGAGATATATCATAATCTACACTTGGAAAATCTTGAAAGGAATGGTCCCAAATCTGCACACAGAAATCACTCCCTACGAAAGTAAAAGACTGGGCAGGCGATGCAAAATGCCCCCAATAAAAAGTAGGGGCGCCATTGGTACACTAAGAGAAAACACCATAAGTGTCCGGGGCCCAAAACTGTTCAACAGCCTCCCATCAAGCATTAGGGGAATTGCCAATAAACCCCTGGCTGCCTTCAAGAGAGAGCTGGACAGATACCTAAAGTCAGTGCCGGATCAGCCGGGCTGTGGCTCGTACGTTGGACTGCGTGCGGCCAGCAGTAACAGCCTAGTTGATCAGACCCTGATCCATCGGGAGGCCTGGTCATGGACCGGGCCGCGGGGGCGTTGATCCCCGGAATAACCTCCAGGTAACCAGGTAACCTCCAGGTAAGTGGAAGTTTTGAAGATTTACCCGCCATCTTGCGTCTTCATGGGAGAGAAAGGAAAGACCAGCAATCCTAGAAACCAGAGTGAATTCCAATTAACTGGATGCAGTTTTACACTCATATGACACAGCCCCTCAATGGAGGCTCCTTGATGCTAGTGAGAGGCTCTTCATCTAGGGAATTGGATCTGTGCTTCAATTCCCCGAATTAAGCCTGAATGCCTTCTAACTTCCCCTTCCCCACGGCGCTGTATAATCCCTAGGGATTTAGCGCTACCCAATTAATAATATGACTTGGAGGCCTGGTCGTGGACCGGGCCGCGGGGGCGTTGATCCCCGGGATATCCTCCAGGTAGCGGTAGAACCACCCTGGATAATTATCTACCACCCACAGTCAATTGTATTTCGAATTTAACCCCAAAGACATGGTGGTAGCTTCGTTATTATAAAAGGCCAATGTTCTTAAACAATCCATCTGACCCAACTTTCTCGATAGCAAGAAGACGGCTATTATACCACAAGAGAAGCAACTATACCTTCCTCGAACGTATGACTGCATCATTTATTCTTAGCCCCAGAAGGCCTGGTCTGGTTCCGGGCCGCGGGGGCGTTGACCTCCAGAAGCGACTCCAGGTAAATCCGACTCGTATTTGGCGTATGACTACTAATAGATATTTCATAAATCAAGTTAACTTAATTAAATAAAAGCCCTGGATTAGTTAGCTTCAAGATCACTTTTACTCAATGTGAATCTCGCTTAATATTAAATAAACTACACATCTACGAAATCACTTTTAACAGAGCAATTGCTAGGGCCCAAGCTTAGAAACAAGCTCAAGTGAAATAACAGTTATTTCACAAAATGCATGGTTGCAACTCGGCTGTAATCTTGTAGAACCCTTAAGTATGGGGGAAATGAGCGCAGAGAAGCAAGCAAGCAAACGAGAGAGAGAGAGAGAGAGAACAATTGTTTGAGAGACCCAGACAGACAAGAGACTCCTAGTAACTTGTAGCAACTAAACACGTAGAGAATTAAAAAACAAAATGCTAGCAAGGCGTAAACCTGACCCCGCAGCAGGAGTCGTAAAAGTGCGCTCAGTGATATCAACCATCTTGCGATATACAATTTCACGATAACGCAGAAAGATGATACCAGGAATTGTGGTCAAGTCACTTGCGTCTGCGGTGACGGTCCCCAGACTTGCGTTACCACAGCACTTGTGGTTACTGTCCCCAGACCTGCATTAGCATAGCACTTGTGGTGACTGTCCCTAGACTTGAGTCACCAGGGCAAGTACTTATGACGATGGGTTGCGGCCCAAAGTTTTTTTTATTTTTTGTTAGGGGTATGGAAGAGGCCCTATCAAGATGTACATGTACTTTTAGATACCAACAAGCCATTCATTCCGGCGCCCTTCAAACCCTGTGGGTGCGGATAGATGGGTTGTCCTAGAAGACTGCTAACTACAAGGGCACAACCAAGGCTGGAAAACGGCATCGGGCAAATACCGAGGATAAGCCGGGCTGTGCTATAGGGCCCTGCTTGTACAAAACAAAACGTACCACACAGAAGACACGCCAGGCTCTTGCCAGAGGGCTTACCCCGACCTGCCTGTGAGCCGCTAATGGGGACCTTCCAAAGATGTCTCAGGCCATCGTTCTGGCGAATCTACAAGGCGTCAGACCAGAACTTACGTATTACCCTAAATCCACCGGTGACTTACAATTCATATAACATATCAGAGCAATTAACTTGAGCAATAAGTTAATTACTGCACTGGTTTATCGCTATCCAAAAATCGCCGAAGTAATCACACTTCCCTTTCCATCACACAATAATCTTATAATAATAAAGGAACAAAATACAATAATAAAAAGAAGGATTTGGGGATCCAGAGGGTGTCTGGACCCGGGTTTATCGTTTCTACATAAACATTAGTAATGATAACGATGATAATAATAAAAAAATGGAAATTAATATACGAGGTTCTCTACTATTCTGACTTCATCTGTCAAGTGATTCTCTGCAGGTAACCTCATACAAATTGTGTTTTGGGAAGTGCTGAATCCGTGGGGGTCACACACAGCCTGAGAAGTGCTAATCTGTAGGGGGTTACCCAGATCCTGGGGAATGGAAGGTAATCAGATCTGATTCAAGGTGAAGGGTGCTTCAATTTCTTGGATCAAGAGCCTTTCATCGACATCAACTCTTCTTTCCATGAAGGGCCTTCGACTAGCTATCTCTCCCACGGAGAGTTCTCCCGCCGTTACTCTGCGGGGCGTACACGCCTAAGTTCACCCTGAGTGAACTACATACAGTACATCATATGTGAACTATACTTAACTATATCTGAATTACTATTATAATTATACGAAGAGCTAAACTCATATGGGCCATTCAGAGCAAGGAATCGAAGCTCAACCCTTCAAAAACTCTCGCAAGTTAGGCTGGTCCTCGAACTACATCAACTGAGCACACCTTCGATATTCAGCATGCGTTAAACTTATAGAAATGCTTTACAATATTTTAGTGAGCAATTATAAGGACTCCATTAACAAGCTTTCACTTTTCAAGATCATGACCCGAAATACAGTAAGGAGGCAATGAGATCCGAATCTGACGAAGGCGTGGCCGGCCACATGAAACCGACAAACCCACGCACGACCCTTCAAGAAGGATTATAATAAAAAAGAAGCACTAAACCCATTAGGGTCATTTCAAGAGGGATGGATGCCTTGCTCCTAGTACAGACTATTCGGGTTATTAATCCCAAAGATTTAGTAAACCCAGAATAACCCAATAAAGCCAATTAATGAGGCTTTTCATTGGAGTGACTTTAGGTTCTAGCCCAGGAAGCAATCCAAAACAATTGAGTAATTCCCGGGCATTTATTTTTTTATTAGGTAACAGGAGCAATACGTGTTAAGAGACATGCCCTCACGTTCCTCTTCGTGTGAGGCCCAGCCCCCACGTCCTATTTTCCCAGGCGATGTATGACGTGCGAGTTTAGCTCTTCCCAATTAATATAATACTCTATTATTATTTTTACATTCATGGGAGAGGGAGGTGCTGTACATGTAGGTATCATACAACGTCTGTGGGATCATGGGTAATCACTTCCATCCAAGACAGGCCAGGTCCCTGGATCAAGAACCCTCACTGGAGTTATGAAACCTCCCATGAGGTAATACTCAGTACCAGGATGGGTGCCCTGCATACACCATAGCGTCAATGCCTTCAACATTACATAGATATGTATTCCATGAGCAGCCCATTCAATTGGTCAGATCACCTAAGAATCCCCCTAGAACAACAAACATACCTCTGCGAACCTATTTTTTTTTTTTTTTGTAATTTACTTAATATACAATTAACTATTTTACCTCGCCTAATTAAGAATTCATGTCACCCCTTTCCTTGTGAAGAATCTTCAGGTGGTCCATTCGGTCTGCTGTTTTAAGACCTGATACATATATTTATCTTGCTTTCAGATTTTCATGTCTGCCTTTGGAAGGTAGTCTTTGTCAATTTAATCGAGCTTGCTGCTACTTTTTTGGATTAAGAACTAGAAATTAGAACACCATTGTGATTAGTGGGGAATTTAACTTACCCTCCAGGAGGTGATGAACGCTTGACTTTGTATCCGGAGAATCCTTCTGGCTTGGCTACTGCCCCAGCCACTAACAACACTCCAACCAACACCCCCACCATCCTCGCCATCATTGCTCTGCGCTAACTATTGCTCTGTCATATGTCACTGCGAGGCACTGTCACTGTCATAAGAGAAGTTGCCGCGCGGGAGTGAGCGTGCAGGAGTAGCGGCCAAAGGATGCGGCCCGTGTGGTGGCCGCTGAGGGTCTGATGGCTGCTCGGCGCCTCCCAGGCACCCACCCGATGCTTACCCGCCTCCCTGCCTGACCACCCACTTCCACCCAACAATTATACCCGATCATCATATCATATCTGACTCGAAAAATGAGTTCAAAGGAAAAGACTTGATCCAGAAGGCAATTTCCATATGGGAGTCAAAACTAGCCTAGTGGCTAGAGGTCTTAAGGCTCGGGAAGATGACATGAAGAAAGTGGTGTTCAGAAGGGGAAGAACTAGGTGCCAGAAGCTCTCCTTGCACAGTGCCAGAGATGAGGCCGACGCATATGCATGACGACCAAAGAAATCCAGAGATTTTACTACATTTCTGGAAGTAACAGAAACTGTTCTTCCATATCTAAATCCCACACCTTGAATTTTGAAGCAATAGTCCTTCTACAAAATGTTTTCCTTTCGCATCAAATGAAAAAGCCAATAGAAAGGCAGTCGTCTATCCATATCTTATCCCACTGCAGCTGTTCATCTGGTTATACTTAAAGTATTAAGTGAGTATAAGTAAGGGTATGCAGCGATGGCGCGTGTGCTTGTAGGCACTATAATGCAGAACTTAGAGGTGGGAGCGGGCACTAGTAATGATGGAGATCAGGACAGGTGGGGTCGGCGCCAGCCTCCGTCCGCACCTCTGACCCACCTCATTAATCACTCATTATGTCCATGCTTTCTCACCTGAGGGATTCACGATCCTCACCCACAAAATAGCTGACACACACACACATACCCTTTCTCTGGTGATCTGTTTGCTGTGTCGGACAGACCGACGAGTAGTTATAGCGAGATAACTTTTAAACAAGGGTCACTCATATAAGAGTTTAGCTGTACTACTACGTCTCTATACTCGTGTAATTAACAATCAAATAATAATGTAGCCACTACTGCGAATATTAATTACAATTTAATCTTAAATAAGAACTGCATAATGAAAACGAATGCGATCTTGAAAGCCTTCACCCATAATGGCGCTGACTGAGGACAGTTGCCTTTACCGGGTGGCACTGCTGCTGCAGTCTGACGTCAATGTGACCATTAACTATGACCTATTGACTGGAGAATGCGTGTTTGGCGCCTTACAGGCACACACCAGGCCTCTTCCCGCCGTGTTAGTAGTGATGGGGGAGATGTGAAGGCACGCTGGTGTGAAGCTGCTGCCAGTGAGTGATGGCGCCATTACAGTGGAGGCTTGCGCCGCCCCGCACCTCTCCTCGCTTCATTATACGGCAGGAATGTGGCGCCCACACGCTCTAATATGGCATGCTTCGCTCCAGCCTCACTCACACCCCCTCCACCAGCGCCGCCTTCCCAGGTCATAGGTCATAACCTCTGGCACGTGTCCACTCACGTGTCACAGCACCAGGCCATCTAAAGCATATGCACCAAGTCAAGAGAATGTATGGCAGTTTATCAGGTCCCGGGTATGGTCACCTAGATGCAGTGTCAGATTAATGAAATAAGTGTTCAGGCATCCTGGACACGTGTCTGAGCACCTGGACATGCGACTGAGCACCTGGACACGCGTCTGAGCACCTGGACACGCGTCTGAACACCTGGACACGCGTCCGAGCACCTGGACACGGAGCTAGAGAATGTGCGGCGAGGCTACCTGGAGACCTGGAGTTTACCTGGAGAGGGCTTCGGGGGTTAACGCCCCCGCGGCCCGGTCTGAGACCAGCTATATGTAAAAAAAATAAACTTCCTGTTGGAAATCATGTCCAAGGCAGAATGATAATGTGTAAGAAAACTTAAAACCTGGAGTATACCTGGAGGGCGTTCGGGGGTCAAAACCCCCCGCGCACCTCTTGGAAGTATTTAAATATTTTTGATAACCTGCAACCGTGGAACACCATGTATTTAATGATGTTAATTACAAAAACAAGATGTATTGGGAAAGTGTTGGCTGTAAGGTTTAACATTATACGCACGACCCCAGTATTACCTGTCAAGTCAAACATTACATGCCTAACCTCTCCTAGTATTACCTGTCAGGTCAAGTGTTTCATGCATGACCTCCCACAATACTGTCAGAAATATTACATGCATGACCTCCTTCAGTATTACCTGTCAGGTAAACTGTTTCATGCATGACACCCCCCAGTATTACCTGTCAGAAACATTACCTCCCTCAGTATTTCCTGCCAGGTCAAGTGTTTCGTGCATGACCTCCTCCAGTACTGCTTGTCAAAAAATATTATATGTCCTTCCCCAGTATTACCTGTCAAGTCAAGCTTTACACGTATGACTTCCCCCCGTGTTACCTGTCAGGTCACACATTACATATGACCTGGCCCTGTGTTGCCTGTCAGGTCAAACATTAGACACACACACGACCCTGTGTTACTTGTCAGGTCAGACATTACATGCACGCCCTCCCCCAGCCCCGTGTTACCTGTCAGGTCAAACACTACTCGCACGACCACTGTGTTACCCATCAGGTCAACCACGTTTTTTTCAGAATAATTTGCATTATTCAGTATACAATACGGGGACCTTTAGTAAGTTGCCTGAATCTTGTTTTCTATTTATTTTTCTCCCTCCAACTTTCGATTTTGTTTCGCTCATAACTCAAGAACTCTTGATCCAGATACAAATTGTCAACGCTTGCTTACAGCAACGAGGATAGATTCTTGGAACAACTGCCATGTTCACCTAACCAGCATCCTGGAATGGCTGAGATAACTCTTTAAAACCCTCAGTGACGTAGCCTCCTAATTTGACGACGGCGAAGGGAAATTCATGTGTGTGTAGATGCTGCAGATCTGACCATTTTTTGCGTAAAATGGTGTGAAATTTTTATTCCCGTTCAATACGTTAAATGAATTTCAGTGTACATCTTCTGGTCTGATTCAGTATTTAATGGCTGATGCGTATTAATAATAATAATTACCTTTATTTCTACAAGTACATGTAGAAGGTATACAGGTCTAGCTGACATAAGTGACATACTACTATACAGAAAGCCCCTTATCATGCAGAGCATTTCGGGCAAATTAGGTCATCTTTGTCCCCAGGATGTGACCCACACTAGTCAACTAACACCTAGGCAACTATTTTATTGACATGTGAACAGGGACAGCAGGTGTCTTATGGAAACACGTCCTGATGTTTCCACTTGTACCTTGGATCGAACCATGGACCTCAGTGTGTGAGCCGAATGCCCTAGCACTCGAGCTACGGGCCTGGATAGTACTCATTAAGTTTTGTTGGTGCTCAGGTAAATTTGTTGTAGTAAAATACCTTAAAAACTTAAGAGTCGGTGGAATCTGTGCTGTAACTGGAGATTGATTCATCTGATCGGCTTCTAATTTTCACCATTGGCTTGGTTTCCTAAACATAAGGTTCAACCCATGGAACGGGTGGGGGTTAGAACCCATAGTGAGTGGAGTGGCAAAACTTACGCACTGGCCCGGAGTTTTACGACTCACTCGCCATGGGTTCGAACCCATCCGTACCCTGGTTTGTTTGCAATCGTGTTATTACGATTTTGAGTCACAAGATTTATGTTATCGGGTGACATAAGTCTCAATTTTCCAATTTTATTTAATAAGTAGGGATATTTATTTGTTTCCAATAAAAGAAGAGTACTTCTGATCAGGTTCAAAATATTAATGATGTGCATTCTGCTAGGAAGGATGATACCCCGTAAATTTAGTCTGAGTAGTAGCAAGGATGAAAATTTTACTAAAATTTAAAAAAAGAAACTTGAAATCGTTGGAATCATATCAATTACTGGAGAATGCATTTTGTGATCGGGTTCAAACTTTCGCCGTTGATGGGTTTAATTAAAAGAAAGCTTGGCGTTCACTCTGAGATGTGCAAATTTCAATTTACCAGTTTTATTAAATGCTTTGTTTCCCATGCAATAACTACAGAATGCCTCTTCTGATAGGCTTCAAACACTAGACGTTACGTATCTTAGTTGTAAGTATAACTGCGTTGATTCTGGGTTGTGTGAGTGCCAATTTTCCATTCGTAAAGCAATTTTGTTAAATCTAATTTTCTTAAAAGTTAAAAAAAAATCTTATTTTTTTCCCTTTAAGATTGTTGTGATTTTGCGAAAAAAAAATCGCCTTTTGAGTGTTTTTATAATTTAACGAGGATAGATTTTCCTGGTTTCAGGATGTAGGTCTCTGAGAGAATGTGAGAATGTCTCTTCAATTTAGCTTCAAAGTTACTGGAAGGTTTGAGTAAAATTTGGCTTGTGTATTCCTTAATCTGTCATTTTTACTGTAGGAACTGCGATATTAATTTTCATATAACTTGTGAATGCCTTTTCGGATTCACTTCAAATCTTCAATGCTAATATTTAGCTACATTACAAACTTATGCCGCACTCTGCACTGTTCCAATCGCGTGCACCAAGGTATAAAGGACTGGGATGGTTCGGCAATACAGGCAATGGGATTTGGTTTAATTACCTTCCACTTTGCGGTTTTGCTTTTCATATACAGCATGGAGATCAATGCCCAGAAATCATACAATGAAATAAAGACCCAGTATCAGGATTTTTTTCTCGTAAGATGAGGGATAATGAACATCCGTGTAGGCTAGTAGACCTACTGGGTCATACCAGGCACTTTCTTATCCAACTTTTCTTATTCATGTATACAGCTGTCTAATCTACAAATAAACTACACAACAGGCATGGAAAAAAAGAACAAAATAGCCACCGGAAGGACCATTGCATCAGCATCTCCCCCAACACCCCCTCTCACTCCCTCCAGGGAAGAGCGGAAGAATTAATGGAGGGATGGGCCCATGATTCATCTTGGAGTTGTCTCTACCAGATGCCATTACGGAGAAACTGAATCAAGGACTTGAAAACAGGAAAAGTGGGTATCAACAGCTCAAAAAATAGAGAAGCTGTAGCTAATACGTCAATTAGCGATAGAAAATTATGGTAAGAAATTAAAACGAGGAATATCAACAGTTCCCAAGGACGATATCACCTGTGGGATATATATATATATATATATATATATATATATATATATATATATATATATATATATATATATATATATATATATATATATATATATATATATATAATTAAAACAATGCCATGGTACGGAAATGCATCACTACTAGTATTACGTTTTGAGGCAGGCTAGTAAGTGGAAAATGGCAAATATCATACCCATTTATAATACGGGGGGTAGATCCTTAGCTTCAAATTATAGACCAGTCAACCTAACCTCAATTGTGGGAGAATTTACGGACTCAATAATTTTTGATGCAATTCAATGCCACCTTGAAAGATATCATTTCATCAATGAATCTCAGCATGGGTTCTTGCCTTACAAATTTACTACAACGGTGGTGGACCAAGATAAAGAATTCGGTACTGTAAACATGGACTTATTTAAGGCCTTTGATAGTCCCCACACATGACAATGATGAAGAAAGTAACGGCATCGAGTTTGCGCTCTGAAAAGATGCAGAATTAGGGGAGGTAAGAATGAAGTGTACAAATTAAAAACAGGAATAAAGGTGATATAAACAGCGTATTGAGAAATATCTAACAACGATAGGGCTCACACAACAATGGATTCAATTTGGACAAATATAGATTGAAAAAAAAAAAATATTGAGAAGTACTGATTTGGAAAGACACTTCCACGTAGCATACTGAAACGGGAAATTTGGATTGCTTTAAATTTAGCTTGAACTGGTATTTGTAAGTGTGGTTAGCTGTGAGTTGGCCCTGCCTAACATGAGCCTGTAGGCCTATTGTAGTATTCCTTCATTCTATTGTTCTTAGGTTCTTATTGTGAAGTAGACAACATTATGAGATAGGCTATATTGTGAAGGCTGCTACATTGTGAAGGAGGCTACATTGTAAAGTAAGCTACAATGTGAGGTAGGTTACATTATGATGTAGGCTACAATGTGAGGTAGGGTACGTTGTGAAGTAAGCTACATTGTGAAGCAGACTACATTATGAAGTAGGCTACATTATGAAATAAGCTACATTTAGAAGCAGGCTACATTGTGAAGTAGGTTACGTCGTGAAGTAGGCAACATTGTAAGATAGACCACACTGCATACGTTGACTATGCTTATCCTACCTTCCTGAAGTTTGTAAAGATTAAAAAATTCGAGCAGGTTTAGAATCTATCTCTGCGTTATCTTTTCCTCGAAATTCAAAACTAGCTGATAATGACACACAGGCAACAATATGAACTGAGTTATACCTACCGTCTACCATTGACAGTACAACATTAAATAAAAAAAAATCCACTAAAACAACAAATATTTTTCTTGATAAATGGAAGTGTCGAGGAAGAAATTGGAAAATATGACTGCTTAAGTCTTAAATAATTATTTGAAACTGTAATAATAGTAAAACTTTATAATTTATTTAATGCAATGTTTCGCCCACTAAAAGATAAAGCCCCCGGTGAGGTTTTTTTTCGGGGGGTTACAAACATCAGTCTATTACCATTTGTCATTTTACAGCGATCGACACCATGCCTAACCCTTCTAGGGTTTGCCTCTTTAGGGTCATTCCCATTAGCCCCCTTGGGGTGGGGATGGCAGACTAGCTAGGCCTGGGGACCCCAAAGATGAGGAGGTACTTGTGCCTCCTCCCAGGACTTAGGTCGACACTCCACAAGGCCGGGCCACCACTAGGCCCGGGCCGGGAGAATACTGACTTTTTTTCCTCTGGGGTACCTATTTACCGCTGTGTGATAGGGGCAGCAGATGTTAGATGTGCCCATGTCTTGCTCTGTCCGAGAATGAACTTCTGTCTTTCCGTTGCGAGGCAAACGGTTTACATCTAAGCTACATTAGAACTGAAACTAATGGAGACCTGGATCACATATTTACCGACGGATCAATGGATCATGAAAGTTGTGCTGCTGAAAGAGTTACTGTCTGTTAGAAACCAATTTTTTTTTTTAAGAAAGGGATAGTACATAGTATGACCAAGTCAGAGACTTCCTCCATCAAAGAGGACAACTACCACCTGCCTTTTACACTCGAATGACCCCTCAGTTTTATCATACAAAAATTACCTTAACACAGTTGCACCCGTATATAATTCTAAACAGGTGCGCACTTCAGACATTATCACAACTTCAGTTACTTCTAATTGTCAATGGTCTCGCAACTTCTGCGTCAGCACTTATTCTGCAGCCTCAAAGGCATTAAAAGATCTTCCTTCACCTCAAAGTCAAGCATCAACCCAGACGTTCCCTCTTTTCCAATGTACCACCTCAGTCTTCAACCCTTTCAACAAGTGTAGTAACGACGATGATAAATGCACCACCGACCACCTTCCCTAACCTTCCCAGACGTGATAGGTCAGTTTTGACATCAGAGGCTAAACACTGCCATGAGTCGACTGAATTTGCACAAAACATTTTCATCAAACGTCTTTAGTCCTTCTCATACTATATTATATTAATATAATATGAGAACAGGGACTGGTGACTTCTTTACCCTAATTTTCTTCAGTCTTCACGTCTGTGATTGTATCATGAAGAGACAGACCCGGATGTGGGCATTAACAAACGTGGAGAATCCAATGAAGCTTCTTAGTTAAATCTAAGAATTCGAACCTTCGACACAACAGTGACATAACATTACAGCAGCTTTTATCCACTATTTTGATCCTCACTTCTCACTGGATGTTTGGGTCGCTGCGCTATCCTAGAAGCTCAGTAGCTGTACCTCTGTTGTTGTTATTATTATATTATTATTATTATTGTTATTATTATTATTATTATTATTATTATTATTATTATTATTATTATTTTAAATGCAAGTGCTAAACCTGTATAAGTCAGATACCAGCAGTGTCTCAAAACACTCAGGAGGCAGAGAAGTTACTGCTTAACTCCCTCAAGAGATCTACAACCTATAACTCATCCCCCTAAATGGTCCAAGAGCTATATATCAACATCTATAAGCCCAAAAGCTTCAGCACAGCATAGTGAAGTGTACCACTTATAGGTTGATACTCTCAAAAGGACTAACTTACTGAACACCGGTTCCAGGCTGAGGGACTGATTACCTAATTTTCCACTATCTTGTGTTTAGCTCTACAAGGCTGAGGGACTGATTAACCTCACCTACAGTCTCCAGTTTCATCAAATTACCTCTGAACTGAATTGATAAAACCACTGATTGCCGAAACGTCTTGAACTCCTAATTTGCCACGCTTGTTAAATAATAAATTTTTGTTAGATTTTTTTATATGTATAATGAGATTTCATTACCCCTGAGATTTTCATTTTTACCCCATTTGGGGTAATTTACCCCGGTTCCCTGATCTAGGCACTATGCGATCTGCTCTATAAACAGTATACATATATATGTATATATGTATTTAGGTATGTATGTATATATAAAGAGAGAGAATTTCAAATGCACATATGTTTTTCATTATTTTAACCTCAAATTATCATTAAGTATCCTAGTTTAGGAAGAATTTACTGATGTGATGCTTTGCAGTGCATGGCGTCAGTGGTGGGTATTACAGGTGCTGCTTGCTAGCATCGGCCATCAGGTGATTATTTCACAGAATGAATTGATATTGTGACCTGATAATTTTCATTTGTGTGGATGATGCCTTATAAAGGAAGACTTGATAAAAAAAAAATGCTCTTCAAATACATGACACCTCTTCTGATATTTGAATATTTTTTTTTCTAAAACTTTCCAACTGAGATTCTGGATTTAATTCGAATATCGTTTGGCAGAGTCAAAATTTCATTCTTGTTTGCAAATATGTCCATATTAAACAATGAAATAATTTTTATGTATTATCATGTGTCAATATTTGTTCCAAATGGGTAGAAATTAAGTGTTGATAAATCTCGAAATCATTTGTCCAAGTCAGTAATAACACTTTCTAACTGCTCAACATATCGAACATTGATGAACATCAATATTGACGAGACGCTTCGCCTGCACAGCAGGCTTTTTTAGTCTGAGAGAGATGTGAATTTTAAACTGAAAACAGTGGCAGACATGGAGAGGCCATGTTGAGATGTTCAGTCCCTCATGATAAAATAAATACAAAAGCTGCACCTCGCCTTTCAGCTCTAATCTGTATCATTAATTCGCCATCCACGGATCTACTAAAATTGCTCTGCAATCTTAGCATAGTGAGTTAATGTTAGATAAGATTTCGTTCGGATTTTTAACCCCGGAGGGTTAGCCACCCAGGATAACCCAAGAAAGTCAGTGCGTCATCGAGGACTGTCTAACTTATTTCCATTGGGGTCCTTAATCTTGTCCCCCAGGATGCGACCCACACCAGTCGACTAACACCCAGGTACCTATTTGCTGCTAGGTGAACAGGACAACAGGTGTAAGGAAACGTGTCGAAATGTTTCCACCCGCCGGGAATCGAACCCGGGCCCTCCGTGTGTGAAGCGGGAGCTTTAGCCACCAGGCCACCGGGCCTGTTTTAGAAATATCAGTCTGTGGATTTGCATATGGAAGTGAAACTAAATGTTCCTGAAAACCACTTGGTTCAACTTAGTAGCGAAAAACTCTACAGACAAATCTAAGTTTCAATATGTAACTGATCCTATTTTATTGTTTTTTACCTGGCTAAATTCCGGCTTCTGACCTCTGGAGGGTGTTGATCTACAGCTCCTGGACTTTGAAGATATTAAGCTATGGATGACAAACTTGAGTTTGTTGAGCTCTTGGTCCCCTCGAAGGTGTGGATTTCTAGTTCCTGGACCTCTTGGAGGTTGACTTATAGCTCCTTGATCTTTTAGAAGGGATGAATGGCCACTAATATGCCTTGTCAGGGTTGTCAAAGACAGTTACTAAGCTCCTAGCGTGCACTAAAGTACAGGAAACTTGAGTCTATGGTGACACCAGGTTGACCTCAAGAGGACAACATAACGATTGAAATATTTAGATGTTGACTTATGTTTATTCTGCTCTACAGCTGTTTATTCTTACTGCTCTTATTACTACTGTTTTGTATTTCATTAATGCCGTATAATCCTCCGGGTTTAGCGCTTCCCCTTGATTATAATAACAATAATAATGTATTTAATAATATAGTACCTATATATTTTGCTAATTATATAGTACCACTTGTGATTTATAATTAGTTTAAATATGCAATAAATGCACAGTTACATTTTGCATATGCAGTGTCATTAGCTAATATACAAACTTTTGATTATTCATAAATTTTTAAATATAATGAAAAATATAAATGAACTTATAGGGTGTAGATACCCTGACAAGTACTGGATTATAAAAAAAATCACATCATCACAATATTAATTATATAGTATATTGTAAACTCAACACATACTGCATTTACATAGATATTCCCTAAACAAGGATACTGTGGAAAATACTGTATATATTTTCCGGAAATACGGTAATTTATAGGTAAATAGATGCCCTATATTGTATTTTTGAAAGAAGTATGTTATCGAAAATGGGAAACGGCTGGGGAGGTCAGTCGCCATTTTGTTTGAATTTGGACTAGAAGCGTTAGTGTAATGGGAAGAATTTTTCGTGCTCTAGAGGTTAAAATTGGCCTGACACCTCTCAAATAGGAGACGAAATTGTTGGATGTGCGTTCCTGCACAACTTGAGATATCAGACGACTGGACAAGACAGCTCCAGGAACCTCAGATAAGCTCTCTAGATTTGTGTGTAATTCTGGCCAGCATTATTTTCATAGATTTAGTTAGAGTGAGGTTTTCTGAGTATGATACACATTAATCTCCAGTCAAATTGGTGAGTGATATTAAGATATATTTTCTTTCTGTTATGTAATTGTGTATATCTATAATTATTCTTTAATTTTTAATATACAGTCCACAAATTTATATATTTACCAGTATTCCTGGTGTATGTATATTTCATTTAATTAATAGGTCCAGAGCAACTTGTGGTTATGACAGTGGTAGGTATCGAAGGGGGACATTTTTGCGACCTAGGTGTCCCAAATTCCTACTTGTCTATGTAACTCTGATAAATAATAATTATCTTTGTTATCATTTTCTGTTATGTATATAATGAGTTGACATTCAGATAAATGCAATTTTCCACAGATACCTACAGTGGTTTCTATGTCTGATCAACATCAAAGTCCTAACGCTGGTTATTATACTGGAAGGTTTGGATTATTATTAAGCTATGTAGGTGCTAATTTGCTCTTTTTTGTGATACTGGTTACTGAGCTGTAACTTAAAAAACGCTTTTTCTAACCGACTTCAATATTTCAATACTTGCATATTTTCTTAAGGAATGGTTTACATTGATTTTGGGCTGTTGGTGCCAGGTTGCCCAGCTTTACTACTAGTAGTAGTAGTGATTATGTTCACGAAAAGCGCTAAATTCAGCATGTCTACGGTATTCTACAATTATAAGAGGCTGAAGTTATAGGAAACCGGCTCGTTACATTCATGGGAAGAGCGCTATACCCATAATGATCATTCAGCACCTGGAAAATGGGAAGCAATCAGGCTGGATCCAAGAAAGAGGAGATTATGTCCAAATCCTGGGCAGCAGAACCTCTCACCAGCGTCAAGGACCCATACCATGAGGGAAATAGCACACTTGAGATACGTCTCTTGAATCGCCCAGTGACCGATACATACCTAGATGTCTAGTTGCCTTCACTTAAGTAGTAATGAGGAAAGTGTTAATTGATTTTCCCATTATTAAGAAATAATATGCATACGTTGGCAAGGTAAAAGTTGTATTGTATGTTGCACCTATAACTTTGTTTACAAATTGCTGAGAATATCCTGACCAAGACTGATTAAAGGATAAGAATTAAAAACCCCAAATTTGTTACTGATGATTTAACAATTGAGTGTTCAGGTCTGACGCACGTAATGGACAGCCCACCCCACAGTGCCACCAGCCACGGTCTGTTTATACATCAGGGATAATCAGAGTCTAGAATTTAGATCTATGCTTCAAGGCTGCAGTTAATGGTTGTCCTTATAAGCATGACAGATATAGCTATGAGCTAGGTACAAGAGCAGCGGCTAAAGCAGACCTATCAACAGTTGACGAAGCTCCTAAGTGTGCAGACTTGAGGCTACAGAAGGCGGCTCACATATTATGTACACAGGCAGGAAGGTTATCATAAGAAGAATGCAATAAAGCGTTGCAGATAGGGTCCAGGACACCCTTGACGTTGACCAGATACCACTCCCACACCATCATCTCAAGTCTGCCTGCTTATTTCCACTGCCCACACCCTTATATATATATATATATATATATATATATATATATATATATATATATATATATATATATATATATATATATATATATATATATATATATATATATATATATATATATATATATATATTTATTATTATCACACTGGCCGATTCCCACCAAGGCAGGGTGGCCCGAAAAAGAAAAACTTTCACCATCATTCACTCCATCACTGTCTTGCCAGAAGGGTGCTTTACACTACAGTTTTTAAACTGCAACATTAACACCCCTCCTTCAGAGTGCAGGCACTGTACTTCCCATCTCCAGGACTCAAGTCCGGCCTGCCGGTTTCCCAGAACCCCTTCATAAATGTTACTTTGCTCACACTCCAACAGCACGTCAAGTATTAAAAACCATTTGTCTCCACTCACTCATATCAAACACGCTCACGCATGCCTGCTGGAAGTCCAAGCCCCTCGCACACAAAACCTCCTTTACCCCCTCCCTCCAACCTTTCCTAGGCCGACCCCTACCCCGCCTTCCTTCCACTACAGACTGATACACTCTTGAAGTTATTCTGTTTCTTTCCATTCTCTCCACATGTCCGAACCACCTCAACAACCCTTCCTCAGCCCTCTGGACAACAGTTTTGGTAATCCCGCACCTCCTCCTAACTTCCAAACTACGAATTCTCTGCATTATATTCACACCACACATTGCTCTCAGACATGACATCTCCACTGCCTCCAGCCTTCTCCTCGCTGCAACATTCATCACCCATGCTTCACACCCATATAAGAGCGTTGGTAAAACTATACTCTCATACATTCCCCTCTTTGCCTCCAAGGACAAAGTTCTTTGTCTCCACAGACTCCTAAGTGCACCACTCACCCTTTTCCCCTCATCAATTCTATGATTCACCTCATCTTTCATAGACCCATCCGCTGACACGTCCACTCCCAAATATCTGAATACATTCACCTCCTCCATACTCTCTCCCTCCAATCTGATATCCAATCTTTCATCACCTAATCTTTTTGTTATCCTCATAACCTTACTCTTTCCTGTATTCACTTTCAATTTTCTTCTTTTGCACACCCTACCAAATTCATCCACCAATCTCTGCAACTTCTCTTCAGAATCTCCCAAGAGCACAGTGTCATCAGCAAAGAGCAACTGTGACAACTCCCACTTTATGTGTGATTCTTTATCTTTTAACTCCACGCCTCTTGCCAAGACCCTCGCATTTACTTCTCTTACAACCCCATCTATAAATATATTAAACAACCACGGTGACATCACACATCCTTGTCTAAGGCCTACTTTTACTGGGAAATAATTTCCCTCTTTCCTGCATACTCTAACTAGAGCCTCACTATCCTCGTAAAAACTCTTCACTGCTTTCAGTAACCTACCTCCTACACCATACACCTGCAACATCTGCCACATTGCCCCCCTATCCACCCTGTCATACGCCTTTTCCAAATCCATAAATGCCACAAAGACCTTATCTAAATACTGTTCACTTATATGTTTCACTGTAAACACCTGGTCCACACACCCCCTATCTTTCCTAAAGCCTCCTTGTTCATCTGCTATCCTATTCTCCGTCTTACTCTTAATTCTTTCAATAATAACTCTACCATACACTAAATAAAATGATCTTGTTATAATAAGGTTAGGTAAGTTTTCTAAGATTCTTTTGGTACAAAATTAAAAATTTTTACATTAACATCAATGAAAAAAATATATCTTTAAACGTATAAGAGAAAATTTCAGAAAGGACTTAATTTTAAATGAGTTCTTGCCAATTGACCAGTTTTACATATTCGGCACGACATATATATATATATATATATATATATATATATATATACATATACATATATATATATATATATATATATATATATATATACATATATATACATATACATATATACATATATTTGTATACATATATACATATATATACATACATATATATATATATATATATATATATATATATATATATATATATATATATATATATATATTATATATATATATACATATATATACATATATACATATATATATATACATATATATACACATATACATATATATATACATATATATATATACATATATATATACATGTATATATATATATATATATATATATACATGTATATATATATATATATATATATATATATATATATATATATATATATATATATATATATATATATATATATATATATGTAGGGTCCACGTCTACTGCAATTGTGGGACTCCATAGTCCCGGAGTATTGAATAACAAGGCTTCGAGAGAAAAATATTTGGATTTCTTCCTGAAGCCTACCATACCATCTAGGTATAGCCTAGCTCTTTAAAGAATTTAGATGCACTTTTTTTTTTACCCATGGACGTATGGGCGAGTACATACAGGAAGCTTAACTATCACGAGCTCAGCAGACGGAGGATCAAGCCTCCACCACGTCTTTCGCTGAATCACCCACATGGATTTAACACTTAACATGAATTAAACATACAACTTATTCCCATGGGCCACGGGTCTCTGAGCCTAGAGAGCAAACACATAATGATGGGCAAGTTCACCATATTTTCTAGAATTTTGGACTCCCTGAAGCTGGCAACTTCTCCTCCTTCCTCTTTGGTGTATTAGAGATAGGTATCCACCAATGTGGATGCTCATGTGTAGTCCCACATCACTTGCTTACCGTCTGTCCAGGCTTGAATTGTAATCCATCTGAACGCTTTTAGTTGCCATCAGATCTGCATAATTGAGGTAGCTCCCTTATTGCTGGGCATCCGGCTGTTTCATATCGCCTTTTAATTATGTTATTTAGCTTAATGCCTTGCAATCTGTCCCTCGGATCTACAGTAAATAAGACCATGGTACCCGAGCATCGATTGCTTGCTGTACCCAGCTGAAATAAAAGGGAAGAGACTCGGGAAATGTTCTTGTAAATGTCTCTTTTCATGCGGTTATCCTAGGTAATTTACACATGTTACTATGTATGATAATTGTACTTTTATGTGTACCTGTACCTAAATAAACTTACTTCTTGAAGTCTAATTTTACTACTGCATTGTCCTCAGGTAGGTTGTTGATATACGCTCTTGTTTCTTGAATCACTGCTTCCCTGCCTCGAGGGGCCAGAAAGTCAAACTGGTTTGGTTGAAGCATCATGGCCGACTCTGCAAATACCTCGGACAGCAGCTTTGGAAACGAGGCGAAGTAGCACTTTCCATCATCAGTAGCACTTTCCATCATCGCGTAATTGACAGAATGCAATAAATTTTTAATAGAACATTGTTTGACTATAATTGGGCTATCTTAGGTTAAATCTATATACTAATGTGCCTCTCTTTTATCTTAAGCATTTACATGTATCAGAACAACCATTCTACAAATTTAATATGAAATATATGACTATGTGAGGAATAGGAAGGCACGTTTAATTCTTGGTTCAAGAGCACTTCTTTTTTATTATTATTATCCATGGGGGAAGACAGGAAGCAATCAGGTTCGATCTAAAGAAGAGGTCACTTTCAATTTCTTGGATCAGGAGCCCCTCACCAGCGTCTAGGAACCTTCCATGAGGAATCAAGCGCTTCAAAAACGTCAAGGTAACCCCCTCCTTTCAAGGAAGAATGTTACCGATTTTTTTTCATTATCACATGGCTTTTATACACCTACAGTATGTATCTTGGTGTATATATACACCGAGAGGTGTCTCCATGTATACGCACAGGGAGATGTGTGCCTGTTTATATACACAATGAGGTGTATGTCTGTGTAATTACATTAGAGTTTACATTAATCCCTATTCAGGTATTAAAGTATTCTTAACTGGTAGTGAACAAGTTAATGAAGTTTAACTTTAATGATCCTTGTACAGTCGATAGGCTTTACGCCATCACATCAAGAATCTAAAAACTTTCAGGTTACTGGCTCTTCCTCCAAGAAATTGGATCTGACCTCTCTTTCCTTGGATCGAACCTGATTGCCACCCATTCCCTCAGGCAGTGTGACCCATATGGTTTAGCGCTTCCCCATGATTGTAATAATAATAATATCAAATAAATGTGGCGGGCGAGTGCGTGTCGATCCAA
The DNA here is from genome assembly GCF_038502225.1 of Cherax quadricarinatus. NCBI lineage: Eukaryota > Metazoa > Arthropoda > Malacostraca > Decapoda > Parastacidae > Cherax > Cherax quadricarinatus. The sequence goes on along the minus strand of NC_091333.1, from coordinate 4,990,226 downwards.
GTGTGGTGGTCAAGACACCTCGAGCGGCACCTCTGGCTTATATCCCCAGCGGGGTGTAAGGCTGTTTTGCTTGTAGTGCCAGTCTGTGGTTTGACTGTTTTTATAGCTGATCCTGGTTGTGATTTGTGTTTTCTGATTGATTTTGTCGTTTGTATTTTCAGTCGTTTAATTTTGTTTGTATCTACCAGTGGGTTGACTGTTTTGCACATGTGTACTCGCATAATTGTGGTTACAGGGGTCGAGTCATAGCTCCTGGACCAGGGCCAGTGTGTGTACATATATATACACACACACACACACTGATATATGATTATATATATATATATATATATATATATATATATATATATATATATATATATATATATATATATATATATATATATATATATATTAACAAGTCGGCTGTCTCCCACCGAGGCAGGGTGACCCAAAAAGAAAGAAAATCCCTAAAAAGAAAATACTTTCATCATTCAACACTTTCACCTCACTCACACATAATCACTTTTTGCAGAGGTGCTCAGAACACAACAGTTTAGAAGCATATACTTATAAAGATACACAACATATCCCTCCAAACTGCTAATATCCCGAAACCCCTCATTTAGAGTGCAGGCATTGTACTTCCCATTTCCAGGACTCAAGTCCGGCTATATAAAAATAACCGGTTTCCCGGAATCCCTTCACTAAATATTATCCTACTCACACTCCAACAGATCGTCAGGTCCCAAATACCATTCATCTCCATTCACTCCTATCGAACACGCTCATGCACGCCTGCAGGAAATCCAAGCCCCTCACCCACAAAACCTCCCTTACCCCTTCCTTCCAACCTTTTCGAGGACGACCCCTACCCCTTCCTTCCCCTACAGATTTAAATGCTCTCCATGTCATTCTACATTGATCCATTCTCTCTAAATGACCAAACCACCTCAACCCCCCCTCTCTCTCTCTCTGTATATATATATATATATATATATATATATATATATATATATATATATATATATATATATATATATATATATATATATATATATATTTTCATATAGTCGGACTTGAGTCCTGGAAATGGGAAGTACAATGCCTGCACTTTAAAGGAGGGGTTTGGGATATTGGCAGTTTGGAGGGATATGTTGTGTATCTTTATATGTATATGCTTCTAAACTGTTGTATTTTGAGCACCTCTGCAAAAACAGTGATAATGTGTGAGTGTGGTGAAAGTGTTGAATGATGATGAAAGTATTTTCTTTTTGGGGATTTTCTTTCTTTTTTGGGTCACCCTGCCTCGGTGGGAGACGGCTGACTTGTTGAAAAAAAAAAATATATATATTTATTATATATATTATATATATTATATGTATATATATATATATATATATATATATATATATATGTATATTATATATATATATGTATATATATATATATATATATATCCTCCATGGGGAAGTGGAACAGAATTCTTCCTCCGTAAGCCATGCGTGTTGTAAGAGGCGACTAAAATGCCGGGAGCAAGGAGCTAGTAACCTCTTCTCCTGTATATATTACTAAATGTAAAAGGAGAAACTTTCGTTTTTCCTTTTGGGCCACCCCGCCTCGGTGGGATACGGCCGGTGTGTTGAAAGAAAGATATATATATATATATGTATACATATATATATATATATATATATATATATATATATATATATATATATATATATATATATATATATATATATATATAAAATATATATATATATATACAATCAATAACAACACTGCGGCAAGCCAAGCCGGAGGATCGAACCCGTGTTGCTTTAGCCCGCTTCATGGCAAGCGAAAATTCACGATGCTCTAAACAACTGGACCATACAATCCTACAAACAACTTGAGCCTAGCGAACTAGGCTTGCTTCAAGTTGCCAGGACATACGATGGTGTGGTTGCCTCAGAGGCAACCACACCATCCACACCTAGAGGTTTCTTACTTTATCTGGGTTCTTCTACACTGACAGTGTATTATGGTGGCCCAGGCCCAGAGGGCCATGTCCATGAGAGTGACGGAGTAGAGTTGTCCGAGTGACATCAGCTGCCAGAGTGAGGCAGGATAAGCATGGTGCAGGCTTAGCTTGGTAGGCCTATAGGTGGCAGCACCAGCATGGAGTGATATATGAATCCAACTGGGCATACATCGCTCGGCCACCGAAGATGTCGTCTCCACTTCACTGCCCCATACAAGAAGTATCCGTCCTTCTACGAGTTGTCCTGAAGTCATGTCTCCAAGTTTCATCAATCAGACACAGGATCCAGGCCGAAATTTGCAAAATTTTCCTTGAGAAATATTCGTAGCGTCACCTAGGTCTTCACAGCATCCCACCACTGTCACCATTTATAATCGTTAAAATGGGGCATATCCAAGCAAGGAGATCAGTGATAAGGCTCTTCGAGGGCTTCTTACTTTATTTGGGTACTTCTACACAGACAGTGTGTTATGGTGGCCCAGGCCCAGGCCTGGAGGGCCATGCCCACAAGAGTGATGGAATAGAGCTGTTGTTTGAGTGACGCTGGCTGCCAGAGTGAGGCAGGGTAAGTGTGGTGCGGGCTGAGCTTGGTAGGCCTATAGGTGGCAGAACCAGAATGGCACAAAATATGAACCGAACTGGGCATACATATATAGGGCATATAGCATATATAGCACACTAAATGTGTGATAAAGGAATGACAGGAAAAGTTGGTAGATGGATCTATAACTCCCTAACAAATAGAACACAAAGTGTAATAGTAAACAGAGTAAAGTCTGAGGCAGCTACAGTGAAAAGCTCTGTTCCACAAGGCACAGTACTCACTCCCATCCTATTCCCCATCCTCATATCTGACATAGACAGATGTAAGCCATAGCTCCATGTCTTCCTTTGCGGATGACACCCGAATTGCCATGACAGTGTCCTCCATCGACACCGCAAGACTCCAAGCAGACATCAACCAAATCTTCAAATGGGCCACTCACAACAATATGAAGTTCAATGAAGAGAAATTTCAACTACTCAGATATGGAAAACTTGAGGAAATTAAAACTGTATCAGAGTATACATCAAATTCTAATCATACAATAGAGCGAAAAAGTAATGTGAAGGACCTGGGAGTGATAGTGTCAGAGGATTTCACCTTCAAAGACCACAACACTGTATCTACCACATCTGCTAGAAAAATGATAGGATGGATAAAAATGAGAACCTTCAAAACTAGGGACACCAAGCCCATGATGATTCTCTTCAAATCACTTGTTCTCTCTAGGCTGGAATACTGCTGTACACTAGCTGCCCCCTTCAAGGCAGGCGAAATTGCTGACCTGGAGAGTGTACAAAGAACTTTCACGGCACACATAAGTATGATAAAGCACCTACATTATTGGGAACGGTTTAAGTCCCTTTTTTTTGTATTCCCTAGATCGTAGGCTAGAGAGATACATGATAATATTCACTTTGAAAATCCTAGAAGGATTAGTACCAAACTTGCACATAATAATCACTCTCTATGAAAGCAAAAGACTCGGCAGGAGATGCAACATTTCCCCAATGAAAAGCAGGGATGCCACAAGTACACCGAGAGACAACACAGTAAGTGCCAGGGGCCCAAGACTGTTAAACTGCCTCCCAGCATACGTAAGGGAGATTACCAATAGACCCCTGACTGTCTTCAAGAAGGCACTGGACAGGCACCTAAAGTCAGTACCTGACCAGCCGGGCTTTGGTTCATACGTCAGTTTGCATGTGGTCAGCAGTAACAGCCTGGTTGATCAGACCCTGATCCATCAGACCAGGCCATGGGGGTATTGACCCCCAAAACCCTCTCCAGGTATGTCCCCCCATCCTTCAGTGTCGTCAGGTTGATTTCCCTAAAGCTCTCTTTGTAGGACATACCCCTTAGCTTTGGATCTAGTTTTGTTATAAACCTTTGCACTTTCTCTAATTTTTTGATGTGCTTGACCAGGTGTGGGTTCCATACTGGTGCTGCATACTCCAATATGGGCCTGAAGTACATGGTGTACAAAGTCTTGAATGATTCCTTAGTTGACGAGACGCTATTCTTAGGTTTGCCAGGCGCCCATGTGCTGCAGCAGTTATTTGGTTGATGTGTGCCTCAGATGTGCTCAGTATTATGCTCACCTCAAGATCCTTTTCCTTGAGTGAGGTTTGCAGTCTTTGGCACCCCCTAGCCTGTACTCTGTCTGTAGTCATCTTTGACTTTCCCCACTCTTCATGACTTTGCACTTGGTGCAAAGTGAGTGAGTGAGCGAGAGAGAGAAAGAGATAAATATAGATTAAAACCTGTTTCCCTTTCTTAGTAACTGTATATTGTATATTAAAAAACAAGCACCAAATCTGTTTGGGACATAATTTTATGTAAGAACATAAGAAATAAGGAACACTGCAACAGGCCTACTGATCCATGTGGAGCAGGTCCATGTGTCCCCCTGGATTAGCCCAATGACCCCTCCTCCAGATTAGCCCAATGACCCACCCAGTCTGGTCACCTCCACTCAAGGATGGAGCACGGCACCAGACCCAGTAGCACAAGCTAGTCAGGTCCAACTCACACCCACCCACACCCACTCATGTATTTATATGGGTACATTTTATACTTGACAATTAATATTAATATTGCACCATACCTGAAGAATTATCAGTTCAGATTCTTCATATTCATACCAAGTGTACTACCTGTATTATTATTACCACTACTACTATTACATTCATGGGGAGCACTAAACCCACAGGGCTCATACACTACCTGGAAATTGGGAGGCAATTAGATTTAATCCATTCTAACACCAGTAATACAGGAAGTAGACTTGTATGGCAAGTAAAACCTATATAACTTAACACATGAGTCCCTAAGTCGGAGTATACTCTTAGTGCAATATAGGTGAAAAGGAACAGGGAGGCTATGCTACCATGCTACATTATAGAGAATCTCACCATCAAGGATTTCAAAATCCTGATGAACTGGGGAAAATCTGGTACTCTGTTTTTTGGTGCAGTGTAGGCCCATGTCTCTCATTCTATCAAATGATACCAATAAACAGAAAATAAAATAAAAAAACATTCTCAAAAACCCAAGGTAAGGGCTTTACTTTTCCCAACATCCATAGAGTGGAGCAGGATTTTTTTCTTTTTTATACTGTGCACACTCACCACACAGATCCATTCTTTCATATCTAGGCCAAAATTTACCACCCACAGCTTATCCAAGTGATTTTAGCTCATGATGTGGCCTCTACTTGACAGTCATTGAAAGGTTTTACGTCATCAATCAAGGCTTGTATATCACTATATTTATGGAAAACTCCAAGTGAGCAACCATCCTGTTTTGAAGGCTCTTTTTTTTTCTAAAATTTACATAATTTTATTACCAAATTTATTTTCAGTTCCAGCAATGCTCACCCGTCTTGCAAACTGACAGATCATAATAGATGAAACTAAGATATTAAAATACAGATGTGGATATATTAGTACAATAATATATTTTTTATTTAGGTTTATTTATTTATACTGAATTCTTGAAATACATAAACAGTAGATTATTGATTACCAGGCTTTCGGTTTTTCAGCTGCCAATATCATCGAGCTATCTGGTTCAATCTGGCACTTTAACACGTTATGCAAAATAGAAATGCACAAGACAAAGGGATCAGAAAAAAAAATTGATCATCCAGTAATGATGAAAAACCAAAAGGGCCGGACAATCGATATTCTACTGTGTATGTAATTATACACACTATGGTCACTGGTTTAGTTTCCAACAAAAATATATTATATATGGATTCAGTCATTGTGTACAACAAGACCCACAATAACATTCATAATTAATAATATTAATAAAATTATTATAATAATACAGTCATGAGTTAAAATAATAGTATCAATACTACTGTAACAGTAAAGGTTACAATCATATTAATTACATTTATTGGTACATTATGCAGGAAAACATAAATGACTGTGGATAAGTCTGTGAATGCACTGAGTGCATAAAATAACAACAATCACTGCATTAATACAGTAAAAATGGTGATGAAAACAATAATATAAATTATGATAATATTCACCAATGATATCAGTATCACCAGCAGAACTAATTATAATGGAAATTACTAAAGCATTCTAAAAATTAATGAATTGTACATAATTATTGTACCACCTCTGATAAATGGTACAATTACTCAAAAGGTGTCTGACCATCAATGAGACCTGACAAGTTACACAGAGAAGCACTTGACATCTCTCCACATGATAGCTATAAGTGAATCTTGCTTGGCCAATACTAAGTCACACGAGAACCTTTTCCCAAACGAGAGAGCGGTGAAAAAACATTGAGGTAGTAATGAAGTTAGACCATTAATAGGCTACAGAAACAGTATTCTAAGAAAGCACCCTTATGGAATGCCTCCTGGTTGAATGAATTCAAATCTGCTATTGTTGATTTGTGTAAGTTGGCTTGCATTAAAAAATAAAAATGGGATAAGATGTGATATCACCATGCCATACCATAAGCTTTCTTTTTTTAAGTTGAAAATGACTGCCACCACAAACTAACCTTTGACAAAGGCATTGTAAATGTATCAAGCAGGAATAGAGGATCAGTAGTGGAATGGCCCCTGCTGTATCCAAACTGATGTATGGATACACAACTATTACTCTCATTCAGTATCACACTAGCCTCCTGCTTACCATATGTTCCATTAATCTACATATTGTTTTCAGAAAGTAAGGGACATAGGAAACGTCTACTGTATGGGTAATACTCCTATAGACTAAACATCACTGAGTGGTAATAATATGTCTAATGCTGAAGACTGTAAATGATGAAGTATGAGTGCAGGTACATCAACAGGTCCAGCTGCTGTAGGCTAACACTTTGATAGTGCTGATGCAAGCTCAAGAGTGGTAAATGGAACATGATATGCTTCTTGTATGTAAAAGGTGAAGTCACAAATAGTAGCTTCCCAGCTGCCCTTGCAAATGATTTAAGAAAGAGATGACTAATTACTTCCTGGGACGAGCTTTCAGGTATGTGATATTAAATGAACACAACTTCCATTGAGGAGTGAAATGCTCTTGTTGTCTTACAGTGATACAGTTCGTGCAGGTGGGAAAGCAAATAACCTGGTAAAGTTTAGTTTCAAGGCAACAAATATAAACAGAAAAAGCTAGGGAATCAGAATTTAAGAGCTCTCCTTGATTTCCAATACAGCCTTCAATATTCCACTGTAAAATATACACAAATTACATAAGCAAAGCTGAGTAAGTTATGTAGGAGAATGATCAATGCAGTCAAGCTTTGGTGGTAGTGCGTAAGAGTTCACTAAACACTTATGGCATGTGAATTAAAGAAAAAAAGAATTACTATGCTGTGAGGAGGATGGAGTAGGGATCCGAAGAAACTGGAGTCCTTTGTTACAAGAGGTTAATGAATTTGATGTTTAAAGGTCATGTCAGGCAGGAGTGAATCGTCAAGTGTTGTACCACATTTGAGATTACCTGGCAATGATCAGAGTCCATGGATAAATTAAAATCTACAGTGGATATCATGTACATACATGAGCTGAAATGGCATCTGTCATTTTCTTATCTAAAGAGGAAAGAAACGGCAATGTAGTAGGTGCAAGAGATGGTACTCTGGTAGTAATAGGATACTATAAGAAGCTTGTATTTTAAATACATTCATCATAGGAGTCTGTAGAAGACCAAGAACATTCACTGAGAAGTAGGGAGGAAGGACTCATAGAAACTTTTGCAGTAGCAGAGGAGGAGAGTACAGAATGAATGTAATGAGAGAGGAAGAAAGAGTAGCAGAATCTTGAGGAACTGGGGAAGATTCATGAGTACCAGATGATAACCCTGCATGAACTACAACTTCTAATCATCTGAGAAATAAAGAGAACAGATTGTTTAGCATGTGTGGAATCTAAAACTGGGGTAGGAGGGAGCAGGGAGCTCCTGGTAGTCAAATGTTCAGCAGCATTTCTCAAGTACATGTATTTTTGTTAGTCCTTATCCAGGACAGACAAAAGTGTCTACTTTGAGAATGGGTAGCTGTTGCAGTTGTAGTTCCTGAAAATAATCTGTGCACTCCTTCAGTGTTCACTGATGTACAACTGAACAAGAAAGGATGACCATCTACAGTTTGTAATTTTGTTAGATTACCCATTTGAGTAGAATAATTAACTTAGACTACACATGCTCAATCATGCTGAGTACTGAAAGTGAACCTTGGGTCAACTACTCTCATAACTTGGCTGACTTTGTACTCTATTCATCTAACACATCCAAAGCCACACTGAGCTGAAGTGTAAATTTTTTTTTTAACCAGGTTTATGGAGGCAATGGAATCCGATGTGGAGACTTCTTATGATTATAGTGACAAAAAGGTCAAGAAGTATCAGGTATGGGATTTGAAGTAGTTGTAGAACAAAAGGAATGTTGTGGGGTATTGCAAGGACAACTTGCAAATTGTCATTATGTAATCAAAGACACTATAAAGGATTCATTAATAATACTCATAAAAAAAATTTCCCCATCCAACAACAAGCATGCATGACCAGCAAGAGAAGGTGTATTTTTTTGTTTTTTAACACAATGGTCATTTCCCACCGAGGCAGGGTGACCCAAAAAGAAAGAAAAACCCATAAAGAAAGAAAAATACTTTCTTCATCATACAACACTTTCACCATCACTCACACATAATCACTGTCTTTGCAGAGGCGCTCAGATACGACAGTCTAGAAGAAAACAATTTTAGCAGACCATCTCACAGCCTGGCTGACACATCTCCAATAATAGTTGGTAATGGAACTGCATGTGTTGCACCACAGGCATCAAGGCTGACAACAGAACCACCACAGCAGGTAGAAAGTGTATATGTTTACTAAAACAAATAACCCCAGGAATAACAGATATATACAAGTGACCAACAGAGAACTAAAAGGCAGATACAGGACCAAAATGGGGCTGTTCTCCAATGGTTGCTTAGCCCTGGCTAAATACACCACCTCACCAGACAATGGAGAAAGATACAAGACCAGATGACACTGGTTCCACAGGGTCAGCACATAACCTTTCATCTGAACCATAACCCCCTCACAAAAGAAGTATGTTGCCCATCTGAGGGCTTCAGCTTAATGGGTAGGCTCAACTTCCAGGAAAGTGGAAACTGTACATTACACCAATATATTACCGGAAAGGCTTTGGTATGCACCTCATGAGTACTACTGTTTTAGAACAGACAATAGTAGTAGTAGTAAATGTCCCAGTGAGTTAGGAAACTTCTGAAATTTAGCAATGATGATAACCTACAGTACTGCAAAACTGTATATCACAAGTACATCTTACTAATGAATACAAAACTAACAAAAAAATAGTGATGTGTCCTAACTATCGACTTTCTTTAGTAGGTATGATTGACCTCACAATAAATAACACAAGATGGATCACTGGGTCTAACCCATACAATTCATTTAGACATTAGCAACACATACTTTGGCATAATAAACAAAATTATTTCTGGCAAAAACAATTATTACCATTTCTTTAGACAATATTTAAAACTTTATAACAAGTAATATAAGATATTTATAAAAGTATTAAAATCAGGGAGTATAATGTAAAGTGTAAATAAATGATTCTTAACTAGCAATCTCAATGTTTAAATAAAGCTTTATATAATAAATACCAGGCTTGTAACTGCAGCATTTCTTAGGTAGTATATACAAAAACAAATATCCAATGTTAAGGGATATTTTCAGATCACTTTTCAGATCTTAAAATTTCTTCTGCAGTGAAAAAGTTAAATTGACAATACTTCATCAGGGTAGAGCACTTTTTAAGTAGCAATACTATACAGTTCATCCTTAAAAATCATCAGTTCTGTATGGCTGTGTGGGTCCTTCATGATAATACAACTCCACTCCTGCGACTTTCTTCACATACCCCAAAGAGTTCGGTTTTGACCCGATAAATACGTATCTTCATCCTGTAAGTCTTTGTCTAGATTTTCAATATTTGGACCTAAATCATCCACCTCTATTTCCTTTTCAAACATTTTTTGCAAAAGCACCTCCACACTTTTAAGCCCTGCAAGAAGAAAAGAAAAAGCATTGCTTGAAAATAATTCTTCATAAGAATAAGTGTAAATGTTTCTACAATATTATTAACCAATCACTGTGCAACAAATTGTTTTTATTAACAAGATGAAAATCCCAAAAGCATTATCAACATACTTGCAATATGGCTAAGTTCTGGTCCCATAATATATGGAATATGATTCTAGGTAAACCAAGGTAAAGAGCACCTTAGCAATTTCTTCTTCTTCTTTCAACAAACTGGCCATATTTCACCTAGGTAGGGTGATCCAAAAGGAAAAACGAAAGTTTCTCCTTTTAAATTTAGTAATATATGTATATACAGGAGAAGGGGTTCTTAGCCCCTTGCTCCTGGCATTTTAGTCGCCTCTTACAACATGCATAGCTTATGAATGAAGAGTTTTGTTCCACTTCCCCATGGAGACCTTAGCAATTTGTCACCCAATATTTCTTCACCAGTACATGGCATGAGTGGAAATAATTTTGGACCAGAGAGAGAGAGAGAGAGAGAGAAAGACTAATTGCTACGAGGGCCAGATGTAGGCTTTTACAGGTGAAAAGAGATTTGGTGCAATAAGGTCTGAGCAGGGGTGGATATTTCAAGAGAACAGGGCAATAAGAGCCATGAGTTTAAAATCTTCCATAAAGTGATTTACATGCATAGTCACCTGCATTCTGAGACCTTGAAGGGGTGCAGCTCTGGGTGTAGGGACAACCCCTGAGATAACAGTTACAGTGTATGCAAGTAACAATTAGAGAAACTAATAATAGTCACAGAACCTAATGGGTGAATACTTTCAAATATCTGCTTGGCTACTGGCAAAACTGACTAGCAAATTAATTCAATAAAATCATCACTAAACTTCTCATTTTAACTTTATCCACTCATCAGAGAACATTATTACCCAGGAAAGTAATGTATACAGGTCTATGCACAGCAATGCATGGGAGCACCATAGTTGGTGTTCTCAGCCATGGCAAGCTTGTTATGGAAAACTTGAGCTACTGTTTTCAATGTTTGAAAGTCCCCAACACAAATACATGGCTGCCTACAGCCATAGTACCAAAATCTATTTCATTAGTGCTATCACTATGGTCTTCCCTCTTCAAGTTGAATGGCTTGATGTTGGTGATGGGCTCCTGATTCAAGGAACTTGAGCTAACCTCCCTTTGCTCAGCTCAAACCTAATTACCTCTCATTCCACAAGTGCAATATGCTACTCATGGGTCTAATGCCTATAGTGTCCTTAATTCACTTAATCATAATGTGCCTTATACTCATCCTTTGACATATGAAATTATACTCAAACTTTAATAGGTGAACTCATACTTGTGCTCTATGTGAAATCATACTCACACTTTGACATATGGACTCATACTCATACTTTGATATATGGAATCATACTCATGCTTTGATATATGGAATCATACTCATGCTTTGATATATGGAATCATACTCATGCTTTGATATATGGAATCATACTCATGCTTTGATATATGGAATCATACTCATGCTTTGATATATGGAATCATACTCGCTTTGATATAGGAATCATACTCACGCTTTGATATGTGGAACCGAACATCTGTTTCACCAGAGACATCTTTATATCCTGGGTAGAAAATGGAATCTCCTTGAGTGATTCCTCCATCATTATCAGATGTGGGATTATTAGGTGGAGAATCTAATACATCAGCATCAGAACTGTCTGAGTCTGAAGACACGAGGTCTTCCTTGCTAACCGATGATACTCTATTGGACACTTTCCTGAAAATATTTGGCAATTGTTTAATGAGCTGTATATATCAATGAGCTGTATATATCAATAAATTTACAATGGTCTACCTACCTTTGGGTTCACTGATTCCTTTGTTAATAAGACTAAGGTATATTCTGACATGTTTGAAATTGCTCTTACATTTGTTGCTGATGTTTTACATTTACCTACCAATTTACACGTCAAGTATATTTTATTA
>NC_091333.1:4915624-4973124 GCF_038502225.1 Cherax quadricarinatus | reverse complement strand
GGACGACTCCTACCCCTCTTTCCTTCCCCTATAGATTTATATGCTTTCCATGTCATTCTACTTTGATCCATTCTCTCTAAATGACCAAATGTGGCAAAAAATCAAACTTTTATTATAAAGAAAATAACAGAAATAAATTATGCTAAAGCCAACTATTAACATGCAAGTCACTTACTTAAGGACTATAATGACACAAATGAGATGAAAAAGCAGGAAATACAAGCGAGCCCATGGATCAGTCACTGCTGCATAACCATAAGCAATAAGTGCTCACAAGTTAAGGAAATGTACTAAAAAATATCTAAAAAATTCTTTTCAACATAACAGGAACATTATAAGTGCAGTTTCTTGTTAAATCAATACTAGCTAAAACTTAACTGACAGCCTGTGTTCAATATTCTTACATTTGGTCACAGTGCTGGTATGCCAAGATGTTCCCAAGTGTGGATGGATGGTTGTCACCATAACTAATTGTAGCCACCACATGAAAGTGAAAAATGGAACGATGATGATAATGATGAATTACAAATAATAAGCCACAACAACAGTGATTAATTATAAGTAAAATATACTAAATAACAAATATGGGCATCAAAAAGAATTTTTTGACACATTACAACTAACATGCATTCCTTTAACTTATGACCTTTCATTTAACCCTTTGACTGTCACAACCCCCAATCCTGAGGTGTCTCCTGGTGTCGCAAAATTTAAAAAAAAAAAAAAATTATTTTTTCTTATGAAATGATAGAGAATCTTTTCCCGATTGTAATGACACCAAAAAAACGAAATTTGATGGAAAACTGACGGAATTATGCTCTCGCGAAGTTAGCGACCTCGGCGCTGTTTACAAATTGGCGATTTCGCCCACTTTGAGCCCTATTTTCGGCTAATTCCCTTGTTCCAGTCGCCCAAACTCATAGCTATTTCTTTAGAACTCCATTTTTTCTATCGATTGAGTACAAGAAACTGCCCATTTACCGATTTCAACTACCTAATAATGTGGTCAGAAATTTGCAATTTGGCCAATTTCACGAAAACTGAAAAATATGACAATTTCAAAATAAGGTCCAGAATGAACAATGCAGACATTCCTGGCTCTAAAATAACATTTTCTTTGTTCATCAGTCACGTCTCCAGGCCCCTCTGATATTACTCTTGCTTTCTATTTTGAATTTTTATTCAAACAAAAAATAGAAGACTTACTATTATGCAGACTACTGCAATACTGTAATAATTGTATAAATAACATCAACCCATTCATGACTGCATATTAGAATGGCTAGTTGGACATTTATTGGACAATGGCATCATTTGTTTACTTTTGAACATTGACAAAAATCAAACATTTCCCCTATTTTGAGCTCCATTTCTAGGTTCTTTTTATAGTAAAATCAATCAAAATCACATCTATTTCTATAATATGTTTTCCATTCTATCAATGAGACCAAGAAAACGAGAATACAACAATAAATACTATACGAAAATAGACCACAAAGTCGGCATTTTAATTAAAAAAAAACGGTCGGAGTTTTTTTTTCTCATTATGCACTGCGTGCTTCAGGATTTTTTTTTATATGGTGCACACTGACCACACAGACCCATACTCTCACATGTGGGCCTACCAGCTTTCTCCTGCTTGATTTGAAGTCGCTAGAATTTATGAGTATATATACGTCAAACACGGTACCTCGTAAGACGTATATATACGGCCGCGACAGTCAAAGGGTTAAATAACTAATAATTAATATTATTAACCATCATCATCATCAATATCCTGAATATTAGCATCCAAACATATTACAGAAAGCTGCTAACTTTAAACTTGGATTAGAAAATTATGAAGATCATAGTTTCTAAAAATAATTCTAAAGTATAAAAGGATATCATGCCATTGATTGACAACAGTAAGTTCAAACATAACAATGAATGCATGGATAACATCATTGAAGTTATTGTTGCAATAGTGGTCACGCCAGAAGTCTGAAAGTTCTAGTTTGCTATTGCTGCAAAACAGGTCTGATTCTCCTTCTACATCATAGCCTGTGAACTTCACCAGTCCCTGGAATGATTCCATTCCCACAATTGCAAACATGTAGTAGAAAACCTGCAAGAGGAAAACAAACAAATATTGATGCTATACTTGATAGTTATGTGTATATATAAAATCACAGGTGACATTCAGAAACTCATTAATTTATTTATCATTTCATAAGTGTGTCAAGTAAGTACAGAAACCAAAGGCATAACTAACCATTATGACACCTCCATATGTTATGAGGGATGGGATAACCTTAGTGATGGTAAGAACAATGACCTTGAAGCGCCCAATACTTCCGATAATCTTGACCAATCGTAGCACCCTAAGTACCAACAGCACATCAAGGGAAAGACGACTCTCCTGTTCTGATATTAGTTACCTTATCAATAAATACACTCATAACATTATTTTGAAAAGTAGATTCAACACAAATGATGTGCCTGACTCTAAGATACTAAAAATTACATGAATATTACACACGCAGAACTAAAAAGCTATGTCCCAGCTTTCTCTTATTTGAGCTATGAGGTTACACTACATAACACCTGGACACTACTTTCTTTCTTTCTACACGTAAGATAATTTGCACCAGACATATTTGACACCATATTTTGCTTCTTAACTGGGCAAAGAAACAACACAAAGTTGAGGTGGAAATGTAATGTAGAAATGAGACTAAGGGCACTTATTTTTCATAATGGAAACAAAAAAATTATATTTGCATAAACATATTCAGGAAGGTGCAGTATTGTCTGCATTGAATTCTTAATGATCTTCAGTCTTAGTTCAGAGAAACACTGAACCTGTAGGGGTCATGGAACACCTAGGAAATTGGAGGTAATCAAGTTTGATCCAAGGAAGAATTGTCAATTTTAGATGCTCCCTCTCACTGAGATACTAAGCATGGCTAATGTAGCTTAGACCTATAAGCAGCACTGACTTAAGTCCAATATTAAATATTCTGAACACATACAACACAGAGTAATTTTTTTTTAACTTTAAGCATGTCCATGCAGCTCTAGCAGAGAACAGGCATGGTCCTGCCCCTCTCCCCTCCTAGACACAAGTTCAGCAATCTGGTTTCCCTGAATTCCTTCATAAATGTTACCTTACTCACACTCTAACAGTACCTCAAACATTAAAAATCACTTTTCTCTATTCACTTCAATCTAACATACTCACACAAGCCTGCTGGATACTCAGGCCCTCAATGCTCAAAACCTCCTTTATGAATCCTCACTTTCAAACTGTTCCTGAGACAAGTACTACCCCTCCTTCCTTCCATCCCAGATTTATACACTCTCTTCATCCTCTGTAAATGTCCAAATCACCACAGCATTCTGAGTCATACCTTCGGTGATTCCACAGTGTCTTGAATTTCTATGCTCTGAATTATCTGCAAAATTCTCACGACATCTCCACTGCCTATAGGCTCCTCACCACAGTATTCAAAGGCTATGCCTCATATCCATATAGAAGTGTCAGTACCACTATACCTTGAAACATTTCCCTTTTTTGCTTCCATAGATAAAACTTATTTTTACAGATATATACCTCAATATATCATTTACCTTTTTTATTCTCTCATCTATTCTTCTGGTTCACCTCATTTTTCATAAACCCATCTGCCGAAGTGTCCGCTCCCAAATAAAATACATTCACTGTTCTCCCTTCATCCCATATGATATCCAATCTTTTATTGCCTAGATTTTTTTCTTACTCATCACCACCTTTTACATTTTTTTTTTTCAACAAGTCGGCCGTCTCCCACCTAGGCAGGGTGACCCAAAAAAGAAAGAAAATCCCCAAAAAGAAAATACTTTCATCATCATTCAACACTTTCACCACACTCACACATTATCACTGTTTTTGCAGAGGTGCTCAGAATACAACAGTTTAGAAGTTATTTATATTTTATTATCACACCGGCCGATTCCCACCAAGGCAGGGTGGCCCGAAAAAGAAAAACTTTCACCATCATTCACTCCATCACTGTCTTGCCAGAAGGGTGCTTTACACTACAGTTTTTAAACTGCAACATTAACACCCCTCCTTCAGAGTGCAGGCACTGTACTTCCCATCTCCAGGACTCAAGTCCGGCCTGCCGGTTTCCCTGAATCCCTTCATAAATGTTACTTTGCTCACACTCCAACAGCACGTCAAGTATTAAAAACCATTTGTCTCCATTCACTCCTATCAAACACGCTCACGCATGCCTGCTGGAAGTCCAAGCCCCTCGCACACAAAACCTCCTTTACCCCCTCCCTCCAACCCTTCCTAGGCCGACCCCTACCCCGCCTTCCTTCCACTACAGACTGATACACTCTTGAAGTCATTCTGTTTCGCTCCATTCTCTCTACATGTCCGAACCACCTCAACAACCCTTCCTCAGCCCTCTGGACAACAGTTTTGGTAATCCCGCACCTCCTCCTAACTTCCAAACTACGAATTCTCTGCATTATATTCACACCACACATTGCCCTCAGACATGACATCTCCACTGCCTCCAGCCTTCTCCTCGCTGCAACATTCATCACCCACGCTTCACACCCATATAAGAGCGTTGGTAAAACTATACTCTCATACATTCCCCTCTTTGCCTCCAAGGACAAAGTTCTTTGTTTCCACAGACTCCTAAGTGCACCACTCACTCTTTTTCCCTCATCAATTCTATGATTCACCTCATCTTTCATAGACCCATCCGCTGACACGTCCACTCCCAAATATCTGAATACGTTCACCTCCTCCATACTCTCTCCCTCCAATCTGATATTCAATCTTTCATCACCTAATCTTTTTGTTATCCTCATAACCTTACTCTTTCCTGTATTCACCTTTAATTTTCTTCTTTTGCACACCCTACCAAATTCATCCACCAATCTCTGCAACTTCTCTTCAGAATCTCCCAAGAGCACAGTGTCATCAGCAAAGAGCAGCTGTGACAACTCCCACTTTGTGTGTGATTCTTTATCTTTTAACTCCACGCCTCTTGCCAAAACCCTCGCATTTACTTCTCTTACAACCCCATCTATAAATATATTAAACAACCACGGTGACATCACACATCCTTGTCTAAGGCCTACTTTTACTGGGAAAAAATTTCCCTCTTTCCTACATACTCTAACTTGAGCCTCACTATCCTCGTAAAAACTCTTCACTGCTTTCAGTAACCTACCTCCTACACCATACACTTGCAACATCTGCCACATTGCCCCCCTATCCACCCTGTCATACGCCTTTTCCAAATCCATAAATGCCACAAAGACCTCTTTAGCCTTATCTAAATACTGTTCACTTATATGTTTCACTGTAAACACCTGGTCCACACACCCCCTACCTTTCCTAAAGCCTCCTTGTTCATCTGCTATCCTATTCTCCGTCTTACTCTTAATTCTTTCAATTATAACTCTACCATACACTTTACCAGGTACACTCAACAGACTTATCCCCCTATAATTTTTGCACTCTCTTTTATCCCCTTTGCCTTTATACAAAGGAACTATGCATGCTCTCTGCCAATCCCTAGGTACCTTACCCTCTTCCATACATTTATTAAATAATTGCACCAACCACTCCAAAACTATATCCCCACCTGCTTTTAACATTTCTATCTTTATCCCATCAATCCCGGCTGCCTTACCCCCTTTCATTTTACCTACTGCCTCACGAACTTCCCCCACACTCACAACTGGCTCTTCCTCACTCCTACAAGATGTTATTCCTCCTTGCCCTATACACGAAATCACAGCTTCCCTATCTTCATCAACATTTAACAATTCCTCAAAATATTCCTTCCATCTTCCCAATACCTCTAACTCTCCATTTAATAACTCTCCTCTCCTATTTTTAACTGACAAATCCATTTGTTCTCTAGGCTTTCTTAACTTGTTAATCTCACTCCAAAACTTTTTCTTATTTTCAACAAAATTTGTTGATAACATCTCACCCACTCTCTCATTTGCTCTCTTTTTACATTGCTTCACCACTCTCTTAACTTCTCTCTTTTTCTCCATATACTCTTCCCTCCTTGCATCACTTCTACTTTGTAAAAACTTCTCATATGCTAACTTTTTCTCCCTTACTACTCTCTTTACATCATCATTCCACCAATCGCTCCTCTTCCCTCCTGCACCCACTTTCCTGTAACCACAAACTTCTGCTGAACACTCTAACACTACATTTTTAAACCTACCCCATACCTCTTCGACCCCATTGCCTATGCTCTCATTAGCCCATCTATCCTCCAATAGCTGTTTATATCTTACCCTAACTGCCTCCTCTTTTAGTTTATAAACCTTCACCTCTCTCTTCCCTGATGCTTCTATTCTTCTTGTATCCCATCTACCTTTTACTCTCAGTATAGCTACAACTAGAAAGTGATCTGATATATCTGTGGCCCCTCTATAAACATGTACATCCTGAAGTCTACTCAACAGTCTTTTATCTACCAATACATAATCCAACAAACTACTGTCATTTCGCCCTACATCATATCGTGTATACTTATTTATCCTCTTTTTCTTAAAATATGTATTACCTATAACTAAACCCCTTTCTATACAAAGTTCAATCAAAGGGCTCCCATTATCATTTACACCTGGCACCCCAAACTTACCTACCACACCCTCTCTAAAAGTTTCTCCTACTTTAGCATTCAAGTCCCCTACCACAATTACTCTCTCACTTGGTTCAAAGGCTCCTATACATTCACTTAACATATCCCTCCAAACCGTCAATATCCCAAACCCCTCCTTTAAAGTGCAGGCATTGTACTTCCCATTTCCAGGACTCAAGTCCGACTATATGAAAATAACCGGTTTCCCTGAATCCCTTCACTAAATATTACCCTGCTCACACTCCAACAGATCGTCAGGTCCCAAGTACCATTCGTCTCCATTCACTCCTATCTAACACGCTCACACACGCTTCCTGGAAGTCCAAGCCCCTCGCCCACAAAACCTCCTTTACCCCCTCTCTCCAACTCTTTCGAGGACGACCCCTACCCCGCCTTCATTCCCCTACAGATTTATATGCTTTCCATGTCATTCTACTTTGATCCATTCTCTCTAAATGACCAAACCACCTCAACAACCCCTCTTCTGCCCTCTGACTAATACTTTTATTAACTCCACACCTTTTCCTAATTTCCACACTCCGAATTTTCTGCATAATATTTACACTACACAATGCCCTTAGACAGGACATCTCCACTGCCTCCAACCATCTCCTTGCTGCTGCATTTACCACTCAAGCTTCACACCCATATAAGAGTGTTGGTACTACTATACTTTTATACATTCCCTTCTTTGCCTCCATAGATAATGTTTTTTGACTCCACATATACCTCAACGCACCACTCACCTTTTTTCCCTCATCAATTCTATGATTAACATCAATCCATCTATGATTAACGATTACCTCATGCGACTTATGTAAGTGTATTTATGTAAGTGCATAAAATCTAATCTACTTCACAATATTCCTTATGGGAATAAGTTCGGTCAG
Source organism: Cherax quadricarinatus (assembly GCF_038502225.1). Taxonomy (NCBI): domain Eukaryota; kingdom Metazoa; phylum Arthropoda; class Malacostraca; order Decapoda; family Parastacidae; genus Cherax; species Cherax quadricarinatus. Next base: position 4,965,578 of record NC_091333.1, on the reverse strand, counting down.
TACTGGCACCTGTACTTCTGGAGTGACGTTAACCGGGGGTCCACTGTATCTGAAAACATTCACTTCTTCCATACTCCTCCTCCCCAAATTGATATCCAATTTTTCTTTATCTAAATCATTTGATACCCTCATCACCTTACTCTTTTCTATGTTCACTTTCAACTTTCTACCTTTACACACATTCCCAAACTCATCCACTAACCTTTGCAATTTTTCTTTAGAATCTCCCATAAGCACAGTATCATCAGCAAAAAGTAAGTGTGTCAATTCCCATTTTGAATTTGATTCCCCATAATTTAATCCCACCCTTCTCCCGAACACCCTAGCACTTACTTCTTTTACAACCTCATCTATAAATATATTAAACAACCATGGTGACATTACACATCCCTGACTAAGACCTACTTTTACCGGGAAGTAGTCTCCCTCTCTTCTACACACCCTAACCTGAGCCTCACTATCCTCATAAAAACTCTTTACAGCATTTAGTAACTTACCACCTATTCCATATACTTGTAACATCTGCCACATTGCTCCTCTATCCACTCTATCATATGCCTTTTCTAAATCCATAAATGCAATAAAAACTTCCCTACCTTTATCTAAATACTGTTCACATATATGCTTCAATGTAAACACTTGATCTACACATCCCCTACCCACTCTGAAACCTCCTTGCTCATCCGCAATCCTACATTCTGTCTTACCTCTAATTCTTTCAATTATAACCCTACCGTACACTTTTCCTGGTATACTCAGTAAACTTATTCCTCTATAATTTTTACAATCTCTTTTGTCCCCTTTCCCTTTATATAAAGGGACTATACATGCTCTCCGCCAATCGCTAGGTACCTTCCCCTCTTTCATACATTTATTAAACAAAAGTACCAACCACTCCAACACTATATCCCCCCCTGCTTTTAACATTTCTGTCATGATCCCATCAGTTCCAGCTGCTTTACCCCCTTTCATTCTACGTAATGCCTCACGTACCTCCCCCACATTTACATTCTGCTCTTCTTCACTCCTAAAAGATGGTATACCTCCCTGACCAGTGCATGAAATTACTGCCTCCCTTTCTTCCTTAACATTTAAAAGTTCCTCAAAATATTCTCGCCATCTACCTAATACCTTCATCTCCCCATCTACTAACTCCCCTACTCTGTTTTTAACTGACAAATCCATACTTTCCCTAGGCTTTCTTAACTTATTTAACTCACTCCAAAATTTTTTCTTATTTTCATTAAAATTTTTTGACAGTGCCTCTCCCACTCTATCATCTGCTCTCCTTTTGCACTCTCTCACCACTCTCTTCACCTTTCTTTTACTCTCCATATACTCAGTCTTCTTATAACACTTCTGCTTTGTAAAAACCTCTCATAAGCTACCTTTTTCTCTTTTGTCACACCCTTTACTTCATCATTCCACCAATCACTCCTCTTTCCTCCTGCCCCCACCCTCCTATAACCACAAATTTCTGCCCCACATTCTAATACTGCATTTTTAAAACTATTCCAGCCCTCTTCAACCCCCCCACTACTCATCTTTGCACTAGCCCACCTTTCTGCCAATAGTCGCTTATATCTCACCCGAACTTCCTCCTCCCTTAGTTTATACACTTTCACCTCCCTCTTACTCGTTGTTGCCACCTTCCTCTTTTCCCATCTACCTCTTACTCTAACTGTAGCTACAACTAAATAATGATCCGATATATCAGTTGCCCCTCTATAACATGTATATCCTGGAGCCTACCCATCAACCTTTTATCCACCAATACATAATCTAACAAACTACTTTCATTACGTGCTACATCATACCTTGTATATTTATTTATCCTCTTTTTCATAAAATATGTATTACTTATTACCAAATCTCTTTCTACACATAGCTCAATTAAAGGCTCCCCATTTACATTTACCCCTGGCACCCCAAATTTACCTACTACTCCCTCTATAACATTTTTACCCACTTTAGCATTGAAATCCCCAACCACCATTACTCTCACACTTGATTCAAAACTCCCCACACATTCACTCAACATTTCCCAAAATCTCTCTCTCTCCTCTACACTTCTCTCTTCTCCAGGTGCATACACGCTTACTATAACCCACTTTTCACATCCAATCTTTATTTTACTCCACATAATCCTTGAATTAATACATTTATAGTCCCTCTTTTCCTTCCATAGCTTATCCTTCAACATTATTGCTACTCCTTCTTTAGCTCTAACTCTATTTGAAACCCCTGACCTAATCCCATTTATTCCTCTCCATTGAAACTCTCCCACCCCCTTCAGCTTTGTTTCACTTAAAGCCAGGACATCCAGCTTCTTCTCATTCATAACATCCACAATCATCTCTTTCTTATCATTTGCACAACATCCACGCACATTCAGACTTCCCACTTTGACAATTTTCTTCTTATTCTTTTTAGTAATCTTTACAGGAAAAGGGGTTACTAGCCCATTGTTCCCGGCATTTTAGTTGACTTTTACAACACGCATGGCTTACAGAGGAAAGATTCTTATTCCATTTCCCCATGGATATAAAAGGAAAAGTAATAAGACCAAGAACTATTAAGATAAAATCAAAGAAAACTCAGATGAGTGTGTGTGTAAATAAACGTGTACATGTATGTGTAGTGTGACCTAAGTGTAAGTAGAAGTAGCAAGACATACCTGTAATCTTGCATATTTATGAGACAGACAAAAGACACCAGCAATCCTACCAACATGTAAAACAATTACAGGCTTTTGTTTTACACTCACTTGGCAGGACGGTAGTACCTCCCTGGGTGGTTGCTGTCTACCAACCTACTACATATTTTCCCAAATTCATTCACAAACCAGTGCGACTTATTTTCAAAATCTTCCTAAAGAACCGTCATCAGTGAAGAACAATTAAGACAATACCCATTCTCTCTTATCAGATTCTTCATCTTTTAATCAGATACCTCTCTCCAAAATGATAGCATTCACTTCTTTTACAATCCATCTATAAAGATTTTAAACAACCAAGGTGATATCGTGCACATTCTTTTCAATTCCAAAATTTTTAATTAAACATGTAGTTTAATTTAAAATTTTTAATTAAATTTTTAATTAAACTTTTTTTTTTTCAACAATTCGGCCATCTCCCACCGAGGCAGGGTGACCCAAAAAAGAAAATACTTTCATCATTCAACACTTTCACCTCACTCACACATAATCACTGTTTTTGCAGAGGTGCTCAGAACACAACAGTTTAGAAGCATATACTTATAAAGATACACAACATATCCCTCCAAACTGCATTTTACTTCCTATTTCCAGGACTCAAGTCCGGCTATATAAAAATAATTAAAAATAATTAAACATGTAGTTTAATTTAAAATACTGTACTCTATATAGTATAATGGATCAAGTAGATATGGGAATGCATAAATTATTATAGCAGCTGATATTGGCACATATAATATGACACATTAAGTAAGAAAACATTAGGTATTATTGCACAAAATTTGTTTGCATCACATATTCATTTCTCCATGGGAAAGTGGAACAGAATTCTTCCTCTATAAGCCATGCGTGTCGTAAGTAGCGACTAAAATGCTAGGAACAAGGGTCTAGTAACCCCTTCTCCTGTATAAGTTACAAAATGAAAAAGGAAACTTTCATTTTTCTTTTAAGGTCACCCTGTCTCGGTGGGATATGGCTAGTTTGTTAAAAAAAAAAAATAACATTCATTATGAAAATGAATGACAATCATGACAGACATAACATTTTATTTCCTATTTTAACATTACATGACACTAACATATATAAAAAAAAATTAAACCAAAAGCTAATAGAGGCTACAGACTCCCATTTAATTTCTGAATCCGTATACCATACTGCAAATCCATTAAAAAATATTACACTGTTGAAACTATAATGAAGAAAGCATCATCTGATAGTAAACAAATGGGGGTATCACATACCGTTTTGAATGATAACATCCACAAGTGCCATGATGAATGCTGCTCCTATCACTACAAAATCAAATCTGCATTGAAAGTAAAGAGCATATTCATTATTTTTTAAAATGACATGAAATAAAAAGTATCTGTAAATTGTATTCATGCTCTTGGAAGACACCCAAGAGAACTAGGTATCATTCCTACTGAAGAGCTGGTGTATAGTGACTAGGTGCCAGAACTATGAAGTAAGTTTAGGTTAGCACATTACTGCACTTAGTATACCTTTTGAAACAAATAATGAAAATCCATCAATTTGCTGAGCTTTCCAATTTTGCAGACTTTGCTGCATGACTTTGAAAGCATGGCACACAAGCCACCAACTTACTGAAAAAATTTAGTGAAAAATTAATATTAAAAATTCAAAAACTCTTCTCAGGCAAAGACCATGGCACACCTGAGGATACAAGTCTTAGACTACTGAGAATAAAATACAAGTAACCATTTCTTTCTCATGCATGAATTATTGTTTTTATTTTTTAACACTGGCTGTCTCCCACTGAGATAGAGTGACCTGATGAAGAAAATACTTTCACTATCACTCATTCGATCACTGTCTTGCTAGAAGGGTACCAACATTACAGTTCAGATGACCTTCCAAACTGCAACATCCCCCACCCATTCTTCAGAGTGTAGGCACTGTACTTCCACCTCTAGGACTCAAGTCCAGCTAACTGGTTTCCCTGAATCCCTTCATAAACACAACCTTGCTTACTCCAACAGCACATCAGAGCATAAAAATCACTTGCCTTCTCTTCTCTTCTATCTAATCTGCTCACACAAGATATTGGATGTCCAAGTTCCCTAGCACCCAGACTGCTTTACCCTGTCCCTCTACCCATTCATAGGATGACCCCTTCTCCTCCTTACCTACACTCCAGATTTATTATTACTTTTATTTTGAAAAATTAAGTGCTAATTGTGACTGAAGCATAATTAAGCAAGATATTACACATATGGTAAATATTTTTTTTTTTTTTTTTAACAAGTTGGCCGTCTCCCAGCAAGGCAGGGTGACCCAAAAAAGAAAGAAAATCCCCAAAAAGAAAATACTTTCATCATCATTCAACACTTTCACCACACTCACACACTATCACTGTTTTTGCAGAGGTGCTCAGAATACAACAGTTTAGAAGCATATACATATAAAGATACACAACATATCCCTCCAAACTGCCAATATCTCAAACCTCTCCAATTACAAATAAATACACTGCACTGTATAATTAATTATCTAAAACGGTAATTTGCTATTTTCTTAAATTACACGATACAGAACTTTAAGGACTTTTCTTTTTCTTTTTGGGCCACCTTGCCTTGGTGGGATACGGCTGGTTTGTTGAAAGAAAGAAAAAAGAACTTAAGGCCAATCTATTTTAACACACTTACAAATTCCACATCCTCCTGAAGAAACGTCTGAATCCCAGGACATATAATTTGAGAAGAATCTCCAGCAAGAAGAAGGAAAGGAAAAACCATTCAGCAGCATCATCCCAGTTTGACTGAGAGGTTGAGATGCCAATCACAACAGCATTGACTAATGTCAAAAAATCAAAAAATATCTGGAACAGTCTGTAACAAAAAATTCTATGATTGAAAAATTCCAATACAAGTTACCAGGCTTAAGATTACTGTGCTCATTTAGTCAAAAAATCTGTCATAAGCCATAAAGTAATCCAGTAGAATCATAGTGGTAAACTGAAATATAATCCCACAGAATTATAGTGGTAAACTGAATTATAATCCTACAGAATTGTAGTGGTACTGTAATCTGAATTACAATCCTGCAGAATTATAGTGGTAAACTGAATCACAATCCTGCAGAATTATAGTAGTAAATTGAACTATAATCCTACAGAATTATAGTGGTAAACTGAATAAAAATCCTGCAGAATTTATTTATTTATTTATTATTATTTTTTTTTATTATCACACTGGCCGATTCCCACCAAGGCAGGGTGGCCCGAAAAAGAAAAACTTTCACCATCATTCACTCCATCACTGTCTTGCCAGAAGGGTGCTTTACACTACAGTTTTTAAACTGCAACATTAACACCCCTCCTTCAGAGTGCAGGCACTGTACTTCCCATCTCCAGGACTCAAGTCCGGCCTGCCGGTTTCCCTGAACCCCTTCATAAATGTTACTTTGCTCACACTCCAACAGCACGTCAAGTATTAAAAACCATTTGTCTCCATTCACTCCTATCAAACACGCTCACGCACGCCTGCTGGAAGTCCAAGCCCCTCGCACACAAAACCTCCTTTACCCCCTTCCTCCAACCTTTCCTAGGCCAACCCCTACCCCGCCTTCCTTCCACTACAGACTGATACACTCTTGAAGTCACTCTGTTTCGCTCCATTCTCTCTACATGTCCGAACCACCTCAACAACCCTTCCTCAGCCCTCTGGACAACAGTTTTGGTAATCCCGCACCTCCTCCTAACTTCCAAACTACGAATTCTCTGCATTATATTCACACCACACATTGCCCTTAGACATGACATCTCCACTGCCTCCAGCCTTCTCCTTGCTGCAACATTCATCACCCATGCTTCACACCCATATAAGAGCGTTGGTAAAACTATACTCTCATACATTCCCCTCTTTGCCTCCAAGGACAAAGTTCTTTGTCTCCACAGACTCCTAAGTGCACCACTCACCCTTTTCCCCTCATCAATTCTATGATTCACCTCATCTTTCATAGACCCATCCGCTGACACGTCCACTCCCAAATATCTGAATACATTCACCTCCTCCATACTCTCTCCCTCCAATCTGATATCCAATCTTTCATCACCTAATCTTTTTGTTATCCTCATAACCTTACTCTTTCCTGTATTCACTTTTAATTTTCTTCTTTTGCACACCCTACCAAATTCACCCACCAATCTCTGCAACTTCTCTTCAGAATCTCCCAAGAGCACGGTGTCATCAGCAAAGAGCAACTGTGACAACTCCCACTTTATGTATGATTCTTTATGTTTTAACTCCACGCCTCTTGCCAAGACCCTCACATTCACCTCTCTTACAACCCCATCTATAAATATATTAAACAACCACAGTGACATCACACATCCTTGTCTAAGGCCTACTTTTACTGGGAAATAATTTCCCTCTTTCCTACATACTCTAACTTGAGCCTCGCTATCCTCGTAAAAACTCTTCACTGCTTTCAGTAACCTACCTCCTACACCATACACCTGCAACATCTGCCACACTGCCCCCCTATCCACCCTGTCATACGCCTTTTCCAAATCCATAAATGCCACAAAGACCTCTTTAGCCTTATCTAAATACTGTTCACTTATATGTTTCACTGTAAACACCTGGTCCACACACCCTCTACCTTTCCTAAAGCCTCCTTGTTCATCTGCTATCCTATTCTCCGTCTTACTCTTAATTCTTTCAATAATAACTCTACCATACACTTCACCAGGTATACTCAACAGACTTATCCCCCTATAATTTTTGCACTCTCTTTTGTCCCCTTTGCCTTTATACAAAGGAACTATGCATGCTCTCTGCCAATCCCTAGGTACCTTACCCTCTTCCATACATTTATTAAATAATTGCACCAACCACTCCAAAACTATATCCCCACCTGCTTTTAACATTTCTATCTTTATCCCATCAATCCCAGCTGCCTTACCCCCTTTCATTTTACCTGCATAATTTTTTATTTTATTATTATCACACTGGCCGATTCCCACCAAGGCAGGGTGGCCCAAAAAAGAAAAACTTTCACCATCATTCACTCCATCACTGTCTTGCCAGAAGGGTGCTTTACACTACAGTTTTTAAACTGCAACATTAACACCCCTCCTTCCTGCAGAATTATAGTGGTAAATTGATTTTTCATTCTAAACCTATATGAAAGTTAGAAAATTGACTTATACCAAACGGAAACACTTACTTGTGTTTAACAATACGACAAAGTACCCGTGATGGCTTGGAGTAGTAAATGGATGGTAAATAATGTCCAATAAATGTTGTTCTATCTACCACCTCTGATACCTCCACATTAAGTAAGTCTGCCAGCTTCAAAAACTCCCGTTTCTCTGCAATCCACAAAAATGTTATATGTACAGTATTTCATGTGTATTAAATATTTAAATGATCAGCATTGCTAATACAGTATATACTGTATGTGTACAAATTTAAATGAAAATGAAACAAAAATGCTATTTTTTTTAACACTCTAGCTGTCTCCCACTAAGGTAGGGTGACTCAAAAAAGAAACACTTTCACCATCATTCATTCTATCATAACCAAGGTGATAATATGCCAACACAACAAAATATGCTAAATAAAATGATCCTATCTTTGCTTAGCTATTAAACAAAAAGATGAAGGTTAATGAAGTTACCAAGACAGTCTGAGCCATCACAGTCCAATACAATCCACATAACGTTGATAAAAGCTGGATTCTTTTTGCTGTCGAGTAATTTCATCAACTGCACAAATCGGCTCCTGGTTATTACCTTCCTAAGAGATTAAACATGAAAATTAGCCAACTGTGAGCAAAAAGAGGAATATAAAAATTAATATAGTATTTACAAAAAACATATCACCCCTCCTCCACTGACACAGGATCAACCACATGCACAAGAAAATAATACGAGTTATACATTTTGTTTATAAAATGAAGTAACTAAATATAAATCCAAGTACATATACTGTCAATCTTATGGTAGGCAGTAAACTAACTGGTCTTGGCTACTTGCTTTAAAATTTTTAGGAGCCAAGTACCCACTTTTATCACCTAATTAAGTGGAATTTCACATGTACCCCTGGATTTATTACTCGCTCATCAGTCATGCATGGAAAAGACATTAGATAATGGTGAGAAGAACTATGTTTATTCATTACTCAAATCATTTAGGAAAAGTTAGACAATTTAACTGTGCATCACATCTCGTCTCATAGGTAGTAGTCATGTCCACTTACCAACCTAACCTAGCATCTGCTGATGCTGCAATGTTATTCCTTCAAAGGGCAGCTAGAATGGAGGAATTGTTGTTAGAAAAACTATTCCGAGGGTTAACTTTAAATTTTGTTGAAACATAACCATATCATTTTTTTGCTGTACAGCATGAAATATTAACACACCTACCATCCGACTTACGACCTGCTCGACTTAATACCACTCGGCTTATGACCATGTTTTTTTTGCCAAATTTCTGGGAAATAAACAACTATTTGTGTTGTACACAGTGTTTATCCTAAACCTTACAGTATAAAATACAGTACTAACAGCATAAAAAGTAAAGTAAAACATGAAATACCAAAATAAAACTATAAAATAAAGTCATTACAAAAATGTGATGTTGATATTCAGTAGTAAAGTTCGACTTACGTCCATTTCGACTTACGACCGGTTTCTCGGAACCGAACTCGGTCATAAGTCGGATGGTAGGTGTACATACATGGCAGTTTTCAGGAACATAATACTATACCATGGTGTACAAATGATGACAATTAAGTTTTTCTCAATAACCTGAGCAACCATGGTGATGACCATTGGAAAGATGGCAACATATGTCCAGTAATCTTTTTTTGACTGATAGATTTAAATACATTCACTGAAATATGGTACTATCTATAGCGTTTTAGTGTAGGTCTTGATGTTTGGCTACATTTTGTAACAAAATGTGTATTTCTCAAATGTACGATTCAATAGCTGTGGTTCATTTTTCCTCAATTGTTGAATCAAATATAATGATGTATTATATGTAAAAACTCAATGACACAAAATAATTATTTTTTATTAACACATTAGCCATCTCCCACTGAGGCAGGGTGACCCAAGAAAGAAGAAACACTTTCATCATCATTCACTCCATTACTGTCTTGCCAGAGGCATGCCTACACTACAGTTATAAAACTGCAACTTATCAACTTCCCTCCCTCAGAGCACAGGCACTGTACTTCCCACCTCCAGGACTCAAGTCTGGCTAACTGGTTTCCCTGAATTCCTTCGTAAATGTTACTTTGCTCACACTCCAGCAGCATGTCAAGTCATATTAACCATTAGTCTCCGCTCACTTCTATCTAACACATCATGCACGCTTCCTGGAAGCCCAAGCCCCTTGCACACAAAACCTTCTTTACCCCTTCCCTCCAACATTTCCTAGGATGACTCCTACTCCACCTTCCTTCCACTACAGATTTATATGCCCTCCAAGCCATTCTATTTTGTTCCATCCTCTCTAAATGTCCAAACCACCTCAACAACCCTTCCTCTGCCCTCTGGATAATACTTTTGGAAACCTTACATCTCTTTCTAATCCCCAAGCTACGGATTCTCTTCATTATATTCACACTCCACATTGCTCTCAGACATGATGTCTCCACCCATCCTTCACACCCATATAATAGCACTGGTACCACTATACTCTCACACATACCCTCTCTTTGCTTCCATGAATAACGTTTTTTGTCTCCACAGACTCCTCAGTGCTCCACTCACCTTATTCCCCTCACCAATTCTATGATTCACCTCATCTTGCATAGACCCATCTGCTGACAAGTCCACTCCCAAATATCTGAATACATACATTCATTTCCTCCATACTCCCTTCCTCCAACCTGATATCCACTCTTTCATTACCTAATTTTTTTGTTGTCCTCATCATCTTACTCTTTCCAACATTCATTTTTAATTTCCTTCTTTTACATTCACCACTCCTGCAACTTCTCTTCAGAATCTCACAAAAGCACAGTGTCACCAGCAAAAATGCAACTGTGATAACTCCCACTTTGTGTTAGATTCTTTATCTCTTAATCCCACACCTCTTGCCAACACCCGAGCATCCACTTCTCTTACAAGCCCATCTATAAATATGTTGAACCATTGTGACATCATGCATCCCTGTCTATGGCCTACTTTTACTGGGAAATAATCTCCCTCTCCTAAGTACTCTAACTTGAGCCTCACTATCCTCGTAAAAACTCTTAACTGCTTTCAGTAACCTACCATCTATTCCATACATTTGTAACATCTGCCACACTGCTTCCCTATCAAACTAAAAAACACTCCCTTGTAATAAGTTTAACCAGATTACATGTAGTGTATCTTACTTCCTCAGGCTGCTATCCACAACATTCAACTCTTGGCTACTTTTTACTGCCAATGAAGAAAATATAATGAGGCTTGTCCATATGTCTCACTGAACCTATGTCCATTCAGCTGTAAGCTGAAAGAACTAACAATGAGATATGAGTCCCAAGGCATAGGGGAAAGAGGAAATTTATCAGTGATACTATTACCAGTGTAATTTGCTGAATGCATTGCATATAAATTATTTAAGGCACCATAATAGTTGAGTATATTTTCTGTTATACAGAGCATGAAAAATGATTATTTGCATAAGCCAGTATTTATGATTTTTTCTTTTCTGAACATATTTTATAATTATTAGGAGAAACCTCTAATCAAAGTGCACCCTTTCATGACGGACATACTGTAATGATTAAATTTTTTTTATTATCACACCGGCCGATTCCCACCAAGGCAGGGTGGCCCGAAAAAGAAAAACTTTCACCATCATTCACTCCATCACTGTCTTGCCAGAAGGGTGCTTTACACTACAGTTTTTAAACTGCAACATTAACACCCCTCCTTCAGAGTGCAGGCACTGTACTTCCCATCTCCAGGACTCAAGTCCGGCCTGCCGGTTTCCCTGAATCCCTTCATAAATGTTACTTTGCTCACACTCCAACAGCACGTCAAGTATTAAAAACCATTTGTCTCCATTCACTCCTATCAAACACGCTCACGCATGCCTGCTGGAAGTCCAAGCCCCTCGCACACAAAACCTCCTTTACCCCCTCCCTCCAACCCTTCCTAGGCCGACCCCTACCCCGCCTTCCTTCCACTACAGACTGATACACTCTTGAAGTCATTCTGTTTCGCTCCATTCTCTCTACATGTCCGAACCACCTCAACAACCCTTCCTCAGCCCTCTGGACAACAGTTTTGGTAATCCCGCACCTCCTCCTAACTTCCAAACTACGAATTCTCTGCATTATATTCACACCACACATTGCCCTCAGACATGACATCTCCACTGCCTCCAGCCTTCTCCTCGCTGCAACATTCATCACCCACGCTTCACACCCATATAAGAGCGTTGGTAAAACTATACTCTCATACATTCCCCTCTTTGCCTCCAAGGACAAAGTTCTTTGTCTCCACAGACTCCTAAGTGCACCACTCACTCTTTTTCCCTCATCAATTCTATGATTCACCTCATCTTTCATAGACCCATCCGCTGACACGTCCACTCCCAAATATCTGAATACGTTCACCTCCTCCATACTCTCTCCCTCCAATCTGATATTCAATCTTTCATCACCTAATCTTTTTGTTATCCTCATAACCTTACTCTTTCCTGTATTCACCTTTAATTTTCTTCTTTTGCACACCCTACCAAATTCATCCACCAATCTCTGCAACTTCTCTTCAGAATCTCCCAAGAGCACAGTGTCATCGGCAAAGAGCAGCTGTGACAACTCCCACTTTGTGTGTGATTCTTTATCTTTTAACTCCACGCCTCTTGCCAAGACCCTCGCATTTACTTCTCTTACAACCCCATCTATAAATATATTAAACAACCACGGTGACATCACACATCCTTGTCTAAGGCCTACTTTTACTGGGAAAAAATTTCCCTCTTTCCTACATACTCTAACTTGAGCCTCACTATCCTCGTAAAAACTCTTCACTGCTTTCAGTAACCTACCTCCTACACCATACACTTGCAACATCTGCCACATTGCCCCCCTATCCACCCTGTCATACGCCTTTTCCAAATCCATAAATGCCACAAAGACCTCTTTAGCCTTATCTAAATACTGTTCACTTATATGTTTCACTGTAAACACCTGGTCCACACACCCCCTACCTTTCCTAAAGCCTCCTTGTTCATCTGCTATCCTATTCTCCGTCTTACTCTTAATTCTTTCAATTATAACTCTACCATACACTTTACCAGGTACACTCAACAGACTTATCCCCCTATAATTTTTGCACTCTCTTTTATCCCCTTTGCCTTTATACAAAGGAACTATGCATGCTCTCTGCCAATCCCTAGGTACCTTACCCTCTTCCATACATTTATTAAATAATTGCACCAACCACTCCAAAACTATATCCCCACCTGCTTTTAACATTTCTATCTTTATCCCATCAATCCCGGCTGCCTTACCCCCTTTCATTTTACCTACTGCCTCACGAACTTCCCCCACACTCACAACTGGCTCTTCCTCACTCCTACAAGATGTTATTCCTCCTTGCCCTATACACGAAATCACAGCTTCCCTATCTTCATCAACATTTAACAATTCCTCAAAATATTCCTTCCATCTTCCCAATACCTCTACCTCTCCATTTAATAACTCTCCTCTCCTATTTTTAACTGACAAATCCATTTGTTCTCTAGGCTTTCTTAACTTGTTAATCTCACTCCAAAACTTTTTCTTATTTTCAACAAAATTTGTTGATAACATCTCACCCACTCTCTCATTTGCTCTCTTTTTACATTGCTTCACCACTCTCTTAACTTCTCTCTTTTTCTCCATATACTCTTCCCTCCTTGCATCACTTCTACTTTGTAAAAACTTCTCATATGCTAACTTTTTCTCCCTTACTACTCTCTTTACATCATCATTCCACCAATCGCTCCTCTTCCCTCCTGCACCCACTTTCCTGTAACCACAAACTTCTGCTGAACACTCTAACACTACATTTTTAAACCTACCCCATACCTCTTCGACCCCATTGCCTATGCTCTCATTAGCCCATCTATCCTCCAATAGCTGTTTATATCTTACCCTAACTGCCTCCTCTTTTAGTTTATAAACCTTCACCTCTCTCTTCCCTGATGCTTCTATTCTCCTTGTATCCCATCTACCTTTTACTCTCAGTGTAGCTACAACTAGAAAGTGATCTGATATATCTGTGGCCCCTCTATAAACATGTACATCCTGAAGTCTACTCAACAGTCTTTTATCTACCAATACATAATCCAACAAACTACTGTCATTTCGCCCTACATCATATCGTGTATACTTATTTATCCTCTTTTTCTTAAAATATGTATTACCTATAACTAAACCCCTTTCTATACAAAGTTCAATCAAAGGGCTCCCATTATCATTTACACCTGGCACCCCAAACTTACCTACCACACCCTCTCTAAAAGTTTCTCCTACTTTAGCATTCAAGTCCCCTACCACAATTACTCTCTCACTTGGTTCAAAGGCTCCTATACATTCACTTAACATCTCCCAAAATCTCTCTCTCTCCTCTGCATTCCTCTCTTCTCCAGGTGCATACACGCTTATTATGACCCACTTCTCGCATCCAACCTTTACTTTAATCCACATAATTCTTGAATTTACACATTCATATTCTCTTTTCTCCTTCCATAACTGATCATTTAACATTACTGCTACCCCTTCCTTTGCTCTAACTCTCTCAGATACTCCAGATTTAATCCCATTTATTTCCCCCCACTGAAACTCTCCTACCCCCTTCAGCTTTGTTTCGCTTAGGGCCAGGACATCCAACTTCTTTTCATTCATAACATCAGCAATCATCTGTTTCTTGTCATCCGCACTACATCCACGCACATTTAAGCAACCCAGTTTTATAAAGTTTTTCTTCTTCTCTTTTTTAGTAATTGTATACAGGAGAAGGGGTTACTAGCCCATTGCTCCCGGCATTTTAGTCGCCTCATACGACACGCATGGCTTACGGAGGAAAGATTCTTTTCCACTTCCCCATGGACAATAGAAGAAATAAAAAAGAACAAGAGCTATTTAGTGATTAAAGTTCTGTATTTAGTGATTAAAGTTCTGTATTAATGAATCAGGAATACAGTGGAACCCCGGATTTCGTACTTAATTCGTTCCAAAAGGTCATTTTAAATCCAAAACATACGAAAACCGAAGTAATATTTCCCATAAGAAATAATGTAAATCCAATTAATTCGTTCCAGACACACAAAAATATTCACAAAAGAAATTAATTTTTTAAAGAATAACTATAGTTTTACATACAGAAAACAATGAGAAATAAATATAAAGCACTAATTTTAATGATAAATGAACATTACATACCTTTATCCCAGACTCTTGTTGGCAAGCTTGGCTAAATGTACGCCACTTTCATATTTTTCTACAATACTTTTCTTGAATTCTATCTTGTTTCTCACTTTCTTTATCAAAGGGCTGGCACTAAGAACTTTCTTTGGGCCTACGGTGGCTTATTTCGCAGTCCCAATCAATAAACAAGCGCAAAAATTGTGAAAAGTTTCGGATGAATGCTCACTCAACCAGTGACGAAGCCAGACTGACGGCGTTCCCGGGCAGGCGGATGCATCTGATACGTACAATTCCCGGGACAAGGTACGAAATCCAGAGCAAAATTTCGCTCAAAAGTGTTCTAAATCCTGAACATCTGATATCCGGTGCAAGCATAATCCGGGGTTACACTGTATATAAATTACCTTATATAGTATGCAGTAAGCACTGCATTTAAATATTCACAAAAGAGTTACACAAACCCTTTTAACAAAATTTAAGTCACCCCATCCCCATTAAAACCAAGTTTTTATCACTGTGTGCAGAGTTTAAGATGACCCAGCAAGTACTCAGCTAAGTCACTGCATATTTCCTAGGAAAACTTTGTGCAGTCCAGCAGGTATGAGTGCCTCTGGTTGAAAAACCCTACTATGTAGGAAGTGGCAAAGAAAAAAAACTCTCTTATTTCACTGATAAGTCATTTCTTGACTACACTCATCGCAGTGCCACTTGATCTCAATTTTATCTACCTTCTTATCAATAAATAATGCATTCTTATTCTTTGCCTTTTTTTTCTCCTACTTAAGCTTCATAAATTTTCAACTAGAAGTCTATTTTCTCAAGTGATTACAGGTATCATTCAACCTCTGCTGGAAAACCTTGCTACAGTCTAATATATTATCAGATCAATAATCATTAAATATTCTTCTTTTCTACTTGCAAGTGTTCTGTCATAACTCATGTTACAGCTTTATAATTTATGTAACAAATCTTAAAACAATATTTTTTCACTAAATTAAATTTTTTATAGCATTTTCCCTTAAATTTCTGCACCCTCACTCTTAATGGATTCTACAAATATTTATTAACTAGTCTTAATTTACCTAGGTAGTAGGTTGGTAAACAGCAACCGCCCAGAGAGGTACTAGCGTCCTGCCAAGCGAGTGTAAAACGAAAGCCTGTAATTGTTTTACATGATGATAGGATTGCTGGTGTCCCTTTTTTCTGTCTCATAAACATGCAAGATTTCAGGTACGTCTTGCTACTTCTACTTACACTTAGGTCACACTACACATTTATGTACAAGCATATATATATACAGTGGACCCCCGCTTAACGATCACCTCCAAATGCGACCAATTACATGTATGTAAGTGTATTTATGTAAGTGCGTTTGTACGTGTTTGTTTGGGGGTCTGAAATGGACTAATCTACTTCACAATATTCCTTATGGGAAAAAATTCGGTCAGTACTGGCACCTGAACATACTACTGGAATGAAAAAAGTTCGTTAACCGGGGGTCCACTGTATATATACACACACTCCTCTGGGTTTTCTGCTATTTTCTTTCTAGTTCTTGTTCTTGTTTATTTTCTCTTATCTCCATGGGGAAGTGGAACAGAATTCTTCCTCTGTAAGCCATGTGTGTTGTAAGAGGCGATTAAAATGCCAGGGGCAAGGGGCTAGTAACCCCTTCTCTTGTATAAATTACTAAATTTAAAAAGAGACACTTTCGTTTTTCTTTTTGAGCCACCCTGCCTTGGTGGGATACAGCCGGTTTGTTTAAAAAAAAAAAAATCTTAATTTAGTTACAATGGTCACTTACTGGCCTTCTGATTTGATGGCAAGGATTTCAAAGGCTTTGCTGAGCTGCTGGCGTTTACTGAATACTGTTTTCCTTACTTCATTCTGTTGGATAAAAATTTGATTATTTTTAACTGTGTTATACAGTGACTCACCTGCTTGCTGAGTACTACCTTAGCCTCAAATATTCAATATTAGATATAGAAACAGTGTAGAATAGGTGATTCCTACCTGCCCTCCCTTCCCTCAAAATATACTTGAAATACCTTTGTCATCCAACCCTTCCACTATTTTTTTTCCAATTCCTCATTCTCACTTTTCCTCTTAATATCAAACTATTTCAAAATTATTCCTTCTTAATCCTTCAACTCTTGTTACAATAACAACTATATGAATACTGTTTCATTACAGATCAATGAGTCTAATCTTTTAGTTTCTACTTATTGATCTTCCTCAATAAAAGACAAAAGGCAGAAGACATTTAAAGTATGCCTTCAATAAGCCTTTAAGAGAAAATTCTATAATTTGAAATAGGTTATTACTATGAAAGGTACACTTCATCTACATTTAGATTTATTTTTCTCCTACAGAGATTTCATATTGTGTAATTCACTCAAGTACTGGTCCTCTGTGCGTGCGTGTGAAGATTAACCCAATAACTGCCAATTAGAGATGAGGAAGGAGAATTAGCTTCACATATAAGACATCATATCTATCTTTAATGCTATTTGCTTGGATTAAAAAGTCATAAACATTCATCTGTAAAAAAGTGAGAAATCATTTACTGTAGTCAAAAATTAACATGTTAAAAAAATATGTATGTTTTAGCCTCCATCAGAGATGTCTTTCATCTGCTGAAGGTCTCTGACTAAGGTCAAATACGTACATAAACCTATTTTACATTTATTTCATTTTTCTGTCCAAGTGGTTTCTCACATTACTGCTATTTGCTAAAAAGATAAATAGCAAGTACAGTATAATATTTAATCACACACATGCTGTGCTAACTTACAGCTATGTCTAATGTGTTCATCAAAGTCTATTTCAATGAGAATATTTTTGTTATACTGAACACACTAAAAATAAAGACATACGTACTTTAAGATGTTTCCTGTAGTTGTTATAGATTACAGCAAGAATGATGTTCATGTAGATGAAGAAGCATATCACAAGGAATGCCACGAAGAAAATCACATAATATGCTGAATCATCGAATGCTGGCATCCTGATTAGTAAGAAAAACATTTGCTTAATTAAATATAAGGACATATTCAGATTAGTAACAGTTACTAAATTATAGCTATAGAAAAAAATACATCTAGTTGTACAGATACAGATGAATACAGTCACATACACAAATGATCACACTCAAACAAGTGCATGATTAAAATAATTAATGTGTCTTTGTTTCCAGAAATATACATAAAACAGTAGAGACTGTTAAAAAAATACTGTATATATAATTAATATGACAATGAGGATGACATTCTCATGGTCCAGTGGAAAACAAATCTGATATCATAGTTTTACATTCTGAACTCTGGCAAAAAGCTTGAAAAATACTTACATAAAATGAAAAAATACTTACATAAAATGAAAAAAAAAATACATACAGTGAAAAAAATACTTACATAACATGAAAATAATACTTATATTGAGAAAAATACTTACATAATATCAGGGTTGTTAGCAGTGGTGACTAAAACATAGAGGTCGAACAAACTGTCCCAGTAAGTTCCAAAGTAGGGTCGGCCATCCACCCAAGTCAGATTCCTAGTAGAAAACATGAATTATAGCGCTAGTATGGTAAATATTTCAAAGTGTGTTGTTATATGCACAGTTTATTATTTTACTAAATTTGGTGGGCATGCTACAATGTCTCAGTGTAAATTGAACCCTCACCACTTATTCATTAAGGAAACTGGTATAGACAAAAAAAAATATCTGCAAATGTCTAGTGCACAAAAAAACATCTTGCACTCCTTCTCATTAACAGATCACAATTTGCATCTACAGTATATCTAGAATCTAAATGACTATATTTTTTCAGACATTCAGTAACCATGAACTTCAGTAAGTAATAATAGCAGCATTGCAAACTCTCACTAGCCAAGAAACACTTCCTCGGACAGACATTGAAAACCATAATGACTGGTCTAACTCTTGCATTACTATATTTAATTTTTTTTTGTTTTTGTTTTTTAAACAAGTCGGCTGTCTACCACCGAGGCAGGGTGACCCAAAAAGAAAGAAAATCCCCAAAAAGAAAATACGTACTTTCATCATCATTCAACACTTTCACCTCATTCACACATAATCACTGTTTTTGCAGAGGTGCTCAGAATACAACAGTTTAGAAGCATATACATATAAAGATACACAACATATCCCTCCAAACTGCCAATATCCCAAACCCCTCCTTTAAAGTGCAGGCATTGTACTTCCCATTTCTAGGACTCAAGTCCGGCTATATAAAAATAAATAGTAGTATATAAATAGTATATTTCTGGCTATTTACCGATAAACACACACTCCTGTTCCAATCTTTATTCACATACAGTAAAATCTTATATTACATGCAGTGACAAGAAGCTGCAAAATTTAATATAAAATACAGACTCTCCTCACTCAACAATGGAGTTCCATTCCTAAGACCACGTCGGTAAACAAATTCATCGCTAAGTGAGGAGCATACTATAATGGCAGTGGGTTTGTGTCAACCATCTTTGATATTGTTTTAATGTCACATTTGCACCATTTATAACATTTTTAGTATATTTTTAAAAGTTTATACAGTAGTGTAAAGTCTTGTTCTTCTGTCAATAAACCGGCTATATCCCACCAAGGCAGGGTGGCCCAAAAAGAAAAACAAAAGTTTCTCTTTTTAAATTTAGTAATTTTAACAGGAGAAGGGGTTACTAGCCCCTTGCACCTGGTATTTTACTTGCTTCTTACAACACACATGGCTTACAGAGGAAGAATTCTGTTCCACTTCCCAATGGAGATAAGAGGAAATAAACAAGAACAAGAACTAGAAAGAAAATAGAAGATAACCCAGAGGGGTGTGTGTATATATATACTTGTACATACAGTGGACCCCCGCATACAGTTGGCATCACATAACGTTAAATCCGCATACCGATACATTTTATCACTAAGATTTTGCCTCGCATACCGCTAAAAAACCCGCTCAGCGCTATTCGTCCGAGACGTGTCTAATGTGCGGCCTGAGCCAGCCTCACGTGTTCCGCCGGTGGCATTGTTTACCAGCCAGCCTCCGCGGTAACATCCAAGCATACAATCGGAACATTTCGTATTATTACAGTGTTTTTGGTGATTTTATCTGCAAAATAAGTGACCATGGGCCCCAAGAAAGCTTCTAGTGCCAACCCTACAGGAATAAGGGTGAGAATTACTATAGAGATGAAGAAAGAGATCATTGCTAAGTATGAAAGTGGAGTGCGTGTCTCCGAGCTGGCCAGGTTGTATAGTAAACCCCAATCAACCATTGCTACTATTGTGTCCAACAAAATGGCAATCAAGGAAGCTGTTCTTGCCAAAGGTTCAACTGTGTTTTCGAAACAGAGATCGCAAGTGATGGAAGATGCTGAGAGACTCTTATTGGTATGGATAAATGAAAAACAGATAGCAGGAGATAGCATCTCTCAGGTGATCATAAGTGAAAAGGCTAGGAAGTTGCATGAGGATTTAATTAAAAAAATGCCTGCAACTAGTGATGATGTGAGTGAATTTAAGGCCAGCAAAGGTTGGTTTGAGAGATTTAAGAAGCGTAGTGGCATAAATAGTGTGATAAGGCATGGTGAGGCTGCCAGTTCGGACCACAAAGCAGCTGAAAAATATGTGCAGGAATTCAAGGAGTACATAGACAGTGAAGGACTGAAACCTGAACAAGTGTTTAATTGTGATGAAACAGGCCTGTTTTGGAAGAAAATGCCAAGCAGAACCTACATTACTCAGGAGGAAAAGGCACTCCCAGGACATAAGCCTATGAAAGACAGGCTTACTCTGTTGATGTGTTCCAATGCTAGTGGTGATTGCAAAGTGAAGCCTTTATTAGTGTATCACTCAGAAACTCCCAGAGCATTCAGGCAAAAGAATATCCTCAAGGCTAATTTGTGTGTGCTGTGGAGGGCAAACAGTAAGGCATGGGTCACTAGGGACTTTTTCTATGACTGGTTACACCAAGCATTTGCCCCCAATGTGAAAGATTACCTAACTGAAAAGAAATTAGACCTTAAGTGCCTCCTGGTGTTAGACAATGCCCTGGTCATCCTACAGACGTGGCAGAGCGACTTTATGGGGACACGAGCTTCATTAAGGTGAAGTTTTGCCTCCTAATACCACTCCTCTCCTGCAGCCCATGGACCAGCAGGTTATTGCAAACTTCAAAAAACTGTACACAAAAGCTCTGTTTGAAAGGTGCTTTGTAGTGACCTCAGAAACTCAATTGACTCTAAGAGAGTTTTGGAGAGATCACTTTAATATCCTCAATTGTGTAAACCTTATAGGTAAGGCTTGGGAGGGAGTGACTAAGAGGACCTTGAACTCTGCTTGGAAGAAATTGTGGCCAGAATGTGTAGACCAAAGGGATTTTGAAGGGTTTGAGGCTAACCCTGGGAATCCTATGCCAGTTGAGGAATCCATTGTGGCATTGGGAAAGTCCTTGGGGTTGGAGGTTAGTGGGGATGATGTGGAAGAGTTGGTGGAGGAGGACAATGAAGAACTAACCACTGATGAGCTGCTAGATCAACTTCAACAGCAAGAGGCCAGACCTGAGGAAACTGGTTCGGAGGAGGGGAGAGAGAAATTGAAGAAGTTGCCTACTTCAAAGATTAAGGAAATGTGTGGAATGTGGCTTAAAGTGCAAACCTTTTTTGATGACAATCACCCTAACACAGCTATTGCAAGCCGTGCTGGTGACTATTACACTGACACTGTTGTGAAACACTTTAGGAAAGTCATAAAGGAACGAGAGGTACAGGCCACTATGGACAGATATGTTGTGCGACAGAAGTCCAGTGACTCTGAAGCTGGTCCTAGTGGCATTAAAAGAAGAAGGGAAGTAACCCCAGAAAAGGACTTGACACCTCAAGTCTTAATGGAAGGGGATTCCCCTTCTAAACACTAAGACTCTCTCCTCCTCCCATCCCATCAATCATCACCAGATCTTCAATAAAGGTAAGTGTCATGTAACTGTGCATGCCTTTTTCAGTTTGTGTGTATTAAAATTAATATTTCATGTGGTAAAAAAAAATTTTTTCATACTTAGGGGTGTCTTGCACGGATTAATTTGATTTCCATTATTTCTTATGGGGAAAATTCATTCGCATAACGATAATTTCGCATAACAATGAGCTCTCAGGAACGGATTAATATCGCTATGCGGGGGTCCACTGTATATGTGTAGTGTGACCTAAGTGTAAGTAGAAGTAGCAAGACGTACCTGAAATCTTGCATGTTTATGAGACAGAAAAAAGGACACCAGCAATCCTAGCATCATGTAAAACAATTACAGGCTTTTGTTTTACATTCACTTGGCAGGACGGTAGTACCTCCCTGGGTGGTTGCTGTATACCAACCTACTACTTAGATAGTGTAAAGTACAGTGGACCCTCGACCAACGATATTAATCCGTTCCTGAGGGCTCATCGTTAGTCAAAATTATCGTTAGGCGAGTTAATTTTCCCCATAAGAAATAATGGAAATCAAATTAATCCGTACAAGACACTCAAAAGTATGAAAAAAAAAAATTTTACCACATGAAATATTAAATTTAATGCAATAGAATAATTACAATAACAACAATAACAATAGAATAATTGACACTTACCTGGTGATGATTGATGGGATGATCTGGTGATGATTGATGGGATGGGAGGAGGAGAGAGTCTTAGTGTTTAGAAGGGGAATCCCCTTCCATTAGGACTTGAGGACATTGTTTTTCCTGAACACTCTGGGAGTTTCAGAGTGATACACCAATAAAGGCTTCACTTTGCAATCACCACTAGCATTAGCACACATCAACAGAGTAAGCCTGTCTTTCATAGGCTTATGTCCTGGGAATGCCTTTTCCTCCTGAGTAATGTAGGTCCTGCTTGGCATTTTCTTCCAAAACAGGCCTGTTTTGTCACAATTAAACATTTGTTCAGGTTTCAATTCTTCACTGTCTATGTACTCCTTGAATTCCTGCACATATTTTTCAGCTGCTTTTTGGTCCGAACTGGCAGCCTCACCATGCCTTATCACACTATGTATGCCACTACGATTCTTAAATCTCTCAAACTAACCTTTGCTGGCCTTAAATTCACTCACATCACCACTAGTTGCAGGCATTTTTATAATTAAATCGTCATGCAACTTCCTAGCCTTTTCACATATGATCGCTATCTGTTTTTCGTTTATCCACACCAATAACAGTCTCTCAACATCTTCTATCACTTGCGATCTCAGTTTCAAAAACATAGTTGCACCTTTGGCAAAAACAGCTTCCTTGATTGCCGTTTTCTTGGCCACAAGAGTAGCGATGGTTGACTGGGGTTTTGCGTACAACCTGGCCAGCTCGGAGACACGCACTCCACTTTCATACTTAGCAATGATCTCTTTCTTCATATCCATAGTAATTCTCACCCTTTTTGCTGTAGGGTTGGCACTAGAAGCTTTCTTGGGGCCCATGGTGGCTTATTTTGCAGGTGCAATCACTAAAAACGCTGTGATAATATGAAATGTTCCGATTGTGTGTTTGGATGGGTCCGCGGTGGCTGGCTGGCTTGTAAACACTGGCCACAAGTGGACGCGTCTCGGACAGAACGAATCTCGTTGGTCGAGTTTTTTAGCGCTAGTTGAGGCAAAATTTTTGCGTTAAAATGTATCGCTAGTCGGATTTAACGTTAGACAATGCCAGCGTTGGTCGAGGGTCCACTGTATATTGTAATAAACAGAATAGAGGTATGGATACTGGTCAGAGAACCCGTCGTAAGCCCGAGTTGTCGTAAATGAGTACGTTGCTAAGTGAGGAGAGACTGTATATAGTACTATATGTACTTTTTTTTAACACACAGGCCTTCTCTCTTTTCTTGAGGAAGTGGAACAGAATTTTTCCTCCAAAAGCCATGCATGTCGTATGAGGAGACTAAAATGCCGAGAGCAAGGGGCTAGTAACCTCTTCTCCTGTATACATTACTAAAGTTAGAGAGAAAAACTTATTTTTCTTTGTGGGCCACCCTGCTTCTGTGGGATATGGCCGGTTTGTTGAGAAAAGAAGAAGGCCTTCTCTCATCAAGGCAGGGTGACTCAAAAAAGAAACACTTTCACCATCATTCACACAATCACTGTTTTTACATAGGCACTCAGATAAGACAGTTCAGATGTCACTCTAAACAGAAAATATCCCAAACTCCTCCTTAATCTTCTTTCGACAAATCAGCCGTATCCTACCGATGCAAGGTGGCCCAAAAGAAAAAAATGAGAGTTTCTCCTTTTAAATTTAATAATGTATAAAGGAGAAGGGGTTACTAGCCCCTTGCTCTTGGCATTTTAGTCACCTCTTACGACACGCATGGCTCACGGATGACGAATTCTGTTCCACTCCCCCACTTCCTTAATATCTACAAATAAATCTAACATTTTTTATGATACATAACATCAAAAAGCTATCAATATAGTACAGTAATGTACAACATATGCAATAATTTTTAAGATTTTTTACTGTATACAATTAATAGGATAGCAGATGAACAAGGAGGCTTTAGGAAAGGTAGGGGGTGTGTGGACCAGGTGTTTACAGTGAAACATATAAGTGAACAGTATTTAGATAAGGCTAAAGAGGTCTTTGTGGCATTTATGGATTTGGAAAAGGCGTATGACAGGGTGGATAGGGGGGCAATGTGGCAGATGTTGCAGGTGTATGGTGTAGGAGGTAGGTTACTGAAAGCAGTGAAGAGTTTTTACGAGGATAGTGAGGCTCAAGTTAGAGTATGTAGGAAAGAGGGAAATTATTTCCCAGTAAAAGTAGGCCTTAGACAAGGATGTGTGATGTCACCGTGGTTGTTTAATATATTTATAGATGGGGTTGTAAGAGAAGTAAATGCGAGGGTCTTGGCAAGTGGCGTGGAGTTAAAAGATAAATAATCACACATAAAGTGGGAATTGTCACAGTTGCTCTTTGCTGACGACACCGTGCTCTTGGGAGATTCTGAAGAGAAGTTGCAGAGATTGGTGGATGAATTTGGTAGGGTGTGCAAAAGAAGAAAATTAAAAGTGAATACAGGAAAGAGTAAGGTTATGAGGATAACAAAAAGATTAGGTGATGAAAGATTGGATATCAGATTGGAGGGAGAGAGTATGGAGGAGGTGAATGTATTCAGATATTTGGGAGTGGATGTGTCAGCTGATGGGTCTATGAAAGATGAGGTGAATCATAAAATTGATGAGGGGAAAAGGGTGAGTGGTGCACTTAGGAGTCTGTGGAGACAAAGAACTTTGTCCTTGGAGGCAAAGAGGGGAATGTATGAGAGCATAGTTTTACCAACGCTCTTATATGGGTGTGAAGCATGGGTGATGAATGTTGCAGCGAGGAGAAGGCTGGAGGCAGTGGAGATGTCATGTCTGAGGGCAATGTGTGGTGTGAATATAATGCAGAGAATTCGTAGTTTGGAAGTTAGGAGGAGGTGCGGGATTACCAAAACTGTTGTCCAGAGGGCTGAGGAAGGGTTGTTGAGGTGGTTCAGACATGTAGAGAGAATGGAGCGAAACAGAGTGACTTCAAGAGTGTATCAGTCTGTAGTGGAAGGAAGGCGGGGTAAGGGTCGGCCTAGGAAAGGTTGGAGGGAGGGGGTAAAGGAGGTATTGTGTGCGAGGGGCTTGGACTTCCAGCAGGCATGCGTGAGCGTGTTTGATAGGAGTGAATGGAGACAAATGGTTTTTAATACTTGACGTGCTGTTGGGAGTGTGAGCAAAGTAACATTTAGGAAGGGGTTCAGGGAAACCGGCAGGCCGGACTTGAGTCCTGGAGATGGGAAGTACAGTGCCTGCACTCTGAAGGAGGGGTGTTAATGTTGCAGTTTAAAAACTGTAGTGTAAAGCACCCTTCTGGCAAGACAATGATGGAGTGAATGATGGTGAAAGTTTTTCTTTTTTGGGCCACCCTGCCTTGGTGGGAATCGGCCAGTGTGATAATAAGAAAAAAAAAATTAATATATTGTGTAAAGATACTAATATGTTCTACTACAGATGTGTCCTGTAGCTCAATTGCTAGCACACTCGGCTCACACGCTGAGGTCCAGGGATCAATCCCCAGTACAGGTGCAAACATTTGGGCATGTTTCCTTAAGGCACCTGTTGTCGACGTTCACCTACCAGTGTTAGTCGACTGGTGTAGGTCACATCCTGGGGACAAAACTGACCTAATTTGCCCGAAATGCTCTGCATAACAAGGGGCTTTCTATATAGTAGTATGTCACTAAAGTCAGCTAAGCCTGTATACCTTGTACGTGTGCTTGAAGAAATCAAGATTATTATTATTACTTTTTTAACACGTCAGCCGTTTCCCACCGAGGCAGGGTGACCCAAAAAGAAAGAATAAACTTTCATCATCATTCAACACTTTCACCATCATTCATACGTAATCACTGTCTTTGCAGAGATGCAAAGACAGTATCTGAGTCTGTAGTCTGTAAAAGAAGCAAAAGATATAGATGATTGCATTAACAATGTGTACAACAATAAAGCAAAAATAAAAGCCCTTAAGCTTATGAATATTCTGCATCATCCTAAAAACTGCTGCAATAACAGACTGTATTAAAATAAAGCTATAACTCCTTTTCTAACCTGTCACCAAACAGCTTGAAAGCCATGAGAGCAAATATAGCCAAACTGAAGAAGAAGAGAAACAGTACATTGACTACATCAGGAAGCGTTCTTCGGAGGTTGCGGAAGGCTCTTCTAATCTGACGCATCTCAGGAAAGTTCACAGCAAACAGAGGTCGCAGAACCCGAGACCATCTGAAAATCCACAATTTACATGCATGTAATCAAGGAACTATATGAAGTAAAATACAAAATCATTCTATTATGTAACTCATGTAGAATAACAATAATGATAATAATGCAATAATAATTAATGCAGTGAGTCCTCCATTTAATGAACAAATAGAGGAGGGGAGAGGACAGACAGTTTTGGTGACTGTGGTGGATCGAGATAAGATTGTTTTTCTGTGATCAGATCAAAATAATGATGAAAATTTCAATAACCAACAAACTCTGACCACTGGTCACTTTCAGCCCATATTTCCAAAGTTCATTAAATCAAGGGTTTACTGTATATTGCAATGCACAAATTTAACATGCTTATATTCCACTAAATGTAAGCTGCCAAATAAAATAATTATAATTAGAATGCTTACTATAGTAGTGAATACTGTTCCAGCTTTCCTAGTTTTGAGCAAAAGAATGAATTTTGAGAAAGTTAAAAAAAAGGTACATTCATGCATAGCCATCATATGGTTATGTAGTAGGAGGGTGGAGACATACCAGACCTACACCACATGCATATTGCATATTATTAAATTTATTTAATTTCTGCTAGGTTAGTTTAACATGTATGGTTAGTTTAAGTAAGTTTAGCATGCATGATTAAAGTATAATACTAACTGTGACAGGTGGCTAGGGGTAGAAATTCTATGTCAGCAAAATATGATTCCTGCTGAATACTAACTAAATAATACAGGGAGGGAGAGGAAGAGTAGGAGTGAAGGGTCAAAAGAGGGAGAGAGGGGTAAGGATGGAAGGGTGGGAGGGAGGGAGGGAAAATTAAAGGAGAGAAAAAAGGAGAGGGAGGGAAGGCAAAGGGAGGAAGGAAGGGATGGAATAAGAAAAAGGGTGATTGAGTACTTATTCTTTAACCAATGAATTCTGTCCCTTAATTCTGAATCTAGTGACCCAGTGGATTCTATTCTGTACAGGAGGGCCTTGCTCATACATTAAGTAAAGTGGCGGGGTTACTGCTGTAAACAAAAATTATATAGTGAAGCATAGCCTTTTTTCACTTTCAAATACATATAAAAGCCTGATAACATGTTTCCAATATCATTTATTAAGTGAGCAACAGAGCTAGGCCTAATAAATGCACTTATAGTACACACATCACTTATTTCAAAATATTTTTGTCTTTACCTTATAGTAAGTGGTGAATATGTTTATTGTAGGAAGTCTGAATAAATGAAGAATGGGTAGAATTGAAAACTGCTGTATTAGCAAAATGCTGTAAAGCAAAGCACTCTAAAGTGGGGCCTGCCTGTATTTAAAAAGTCCATTAAATTAAGGTTTGATAAATCAAGGGTGTATTATATAACTGTATCCATGTGGAAACAATAAACCTATACAAGTCATACATCACTGGGAATGGGAGGTGTTCAGATGCATCCAAGGCAGGGTACAGTAACTCCAGTTACTTGGATAAAGAGCCTTTGGAAGGTTACAAAGTCTTTAACACTTGATACCAAAGGCACCTTCAGCAGGAATCATATTTTGCTGACACAGAATTTCTACCCCTAGCTACCTGTCACAGTTAGCCAGAATTTATTGCAAGATGAATACAGTATGTAATTGAAAAGCTCTTCACAAAATGTTTCAAGCAGCTGGAAAATGCTGACAGTGATGAAATGATAGCTACAGTTTTAGGGAAGACTTCATTCCATTAGTCCTGACTGAAGCACTCAAGAATTACCACTATAATACTATATATAGAACACAGGCATACCTTGCTAATACAGTAGGTTAGGTTCCAGACTTCAAACAAATCACAGCCTATTTTTCACTTGCCAGTGCAGAAAAAAGCTTAAAAAGATGCTAACACTATCATTTATTAAGTGTGCAATAGCACTAGGCCTAAAAAAACTATGCAAAAGTAAAAATAATGAATAAAAAAATAGCACTGGTCAGCTCATGTGCACATCACTGCTGAAAATAATGAACATGAATATAACTGAAAAGCACAGTATTAGTGAAGTGTTCTAAAGTTAAGTGCCACATTAGGGAGGTATGCCTGCAGTATACCTTTATATTAAGAAAGCTATGATACAAGATTAAGTCACAAGTTACAAGAGTTAAGTCACGAAAAATAACTAGGAAAAGTTAATCATTTTTTAAACTTACCGAATACCATAGTTGCCACTTTCTATTAGTCCAATATATATAACGATGTCTAAAAAAGTAAGCTGAAAAACCATTTTAAAATAAGTAAATAAAGAGACAAGCAAATAAAAATGCATACATTAAAATAAAACAACAATACCAGTAAAATGCATTAAGAAAGCTATAAAGATAAAGCAATGATAAATTAAAAGGGCTTAGCTATGCATATAGATACTATTTAAGGCAAATACATTATGTGCTTCCTTGTTATCAATGATTTATCAAGCAAGTCTGTTAATTCATTGCTTAGAAGCCGCTAATATATAAAAAGATTATGTTGGTCCAACCATTTCCCTCTCATACTAGCATAATATAAACTTGCAAAAGATGTATTAAAAAAAAAATCTAAGCAATCCAATAAGTATGTTAGCCAATCATGCATCAAAATGCCCACAGAAAAATCAAAACTAATATTTCAGGCACAACAGCAGAGAAAATTAGTAACAAAATTCTACTGTAAATGCACTATATGGGGCATAAAAATTTTGAATATAAGTGTTGAAATACTCACCCCAACAAATACTAAAATCAAAATATTCTTAGTATCTGACCAGAATCGAGTGAGAGGAGTGAAGACGCTGATGTGTAATAGTCGAAAGAGATAAAAGAACAAAATGCCTATTTCTATAGTAATGGTAACCTGTAAAAGGAGAAAAAAGTACACAAGGTTATCAGTATAAAATAAATTCATGACTGATTATATATTATAACAACATTTAGAAATAATGAAGTTGATATATATAGGGCATTTAGTGGTTTGTAAAGTTAACAATGCATGGATAACATGTTACACATCACTCTGCTGGCTAAATGAACGATATGATAATGGATATTGGGAATATCAGTCAAGTACTGTAAATAATAATTTCAGAGAATAGTGAAGTAACAATAATAAGAAGCATCCAAGATAATTTTAAAGTGAATATGATTAATATGGCTGATGGTGCATTACTGTTATTACATACATAAGGAGAGCACTAAATCCATAGGGGTCATACAGTGTCTCAGGGAATAGAAGGCATTCAGACTTGATTCAAGGAATTGGAGCATAGATTCAGTTCCTTATATCAAGAGCCCCTCACCAACATCAAGGAACTTTCTTTGAGGGAGGCTGATGGTGCAAAGATGCAAAACTGCAGAATATTCAGAGGAGTTGCAAAATTAAAACAGCCCTGAAAAACTGAGTGATAATTTTTTTTAAGTACAGTACCATAATATAATTAATAATATATAATAAAATATACCTAATGGTAAAAAAATGAAAAAGATGGAGTGGTAGAGGAAGTGGAATATTCAAATGGTTTCAGGAAGAAATCCAAATATTCTTCCTCAAAGTCTTTTTATCCATTAATATTTATAATACTATTGTAATATATATTTATTTCCAGATAGGTTCCCATTATCCTCCATGGGGAAGTGGAACAGAATTCTTCTTCCGTAAGCGACTGAAATGCCAGGAGCAAGGGGCTAGTAACCCCTTCTCCTGTAAAAGGAGAAACTTTCGTTTTTCCTTTTGGGCCACCCCGCTTTGGTGGGATACGGCCGGTGTGTTGAAAGAAAGAAAGGTTCCCATTATAAACTGGATGGCTGATTTATAGCCATGTATCTACACAATATTATGGCCCTGTATCTATCCTATATTATGGCCATGTATCTACCCTATATTATGGCCATGTATCTACCCTATATTTTGTCAATGACAAAATATTAAAATCTCTGGTGGTTTCACAAAATTGTTGCTAGGTGACCTGTTAATTTCATTATTACAACCCAATTTTAATTTTGTCTTACTTGTGTTCTATTTATGCACCTATTGTCCTTAAATCCCAAAGAACCTACAGGTGTACCTATTCACCCATTTGTCATCACAGTTGTTATCAAAGAACCTACAGGTGTACCTATTCACCCATTTGTCATCACAGTTGTTATACTTAATTATTATTATTGTTATTCTTTCTTTCAACGTACCAGCCGTATCCCACTGAGGTGGGGTGGCCCAAAAGGAAAAACTTAAGTTTCTCCTTTCAAATTTAGTAATATATACAGGAGAAGGGGTTACTAGCCCCTTGCTTCCGGCATTTTAGTCGCCTCTTACGACACGCATGGTTTACGGAGGAAGAATTCTGTTCCACTTCCCCATGGAGTATTATTATTATTATTATCATTATAAAAGAATGGCTAAGCCCATGTGAGCCATGCAGCCCTGCCCACTCACCCAATATGTCACTTGTAAGGCAGGAACTGCTGGCTTCTCAAAGAGTGCTAAGGCGAGGTGTAGTACAATAATAAAATTTAGCACTACTTGTCCCCATTTATTCTGGTACATGTGGTATAACCTGTAATGTAGTTTATTACAGGATTAAAGGTACATGCCTGGTGAATAATAAAAAACTAAGAAAATACAGTGAATAGAGAAAAATGGAAAAATTGCATTTCAGCAGTGTTTATATTTCATAGTAAAGCAATACAGGAAAAAATATACATATTCTCATAATTGTGCAAAAAGCATATAAATGTCTAATTAATGCCCAGGATGATAAAAAGTATATTAAATACAATTCTGCAAAACTCAAATATATAATAACAAAGAACAAAGTTGAAGGACAGTAATTTACTCACTTCAGATGTCTCTCAGAAATTTTAAAATCGGAGTGCCTTCCATCTCTTGCATCTTCTACATAGGTTGCAGCAAGGAGAAGATTCTGCAACATTATAAAAGATTTTTCAAACAATGATAAATTTACTGAAAAAAGTTCCAGAGTCCTGAAGGATGAAAATGCTAACATAAATACAAAAGAAATTTAAATTAAATATAAAATTTCCAGAAT
Source organism: Cherax quadricarinatus (assembly GCF_038502225.1). Lineage (NCBI taxonomy): Eukaryota > Metazoa > Arthropoda > Malacostraca > Decapoda > Parastacidae > Cherax > Cherax quadricarinatus. The sequence continues at coordinate 4,933,656 of NC_091333.1, read as the reverse complement.
CATTTTTTTTCCGCTACAGTCTGCTACTCAATAGTTGTCTCGAAACAAAACACAAAAGGTATCTGGAATTCTTGATGTGATCACCCTTCAAGGGTGGTTAAACAGAGAAGAAATTACAAAGAAATGAGTAGTGACATGGTGACATACAGGAAGGCCTCTTTATAGACCTTAGAAAAGCTTTCGATAAAGCAGACCATAACATCGTAACTAGAACATCATGGTTTCAGAATGAAAGGAGTAAAACAGTTGGACAGATGAGATTAACACAGATATTAAAAAAAGTGAGGATATAATGTTAAAGCTATTAGTGCATTTGTTCAAGACATGCATGAAAGAGGGAGAGGCACCTAATGATTGATAAGACAGCATCCATAGTTCCCTTGTACAAGGACAAATGGGACAAGAAACAATGTAAGAATTAGGGGGGGGATATAAGCTTACTGAGTATAATGAGTAAAGTGTATGGTAGAATTATTACTGAAAGGGTTTGGGTAAGATAGAAAATAGGATGGCAGAGGATTATGGAGGATTTAGGAAAGGTGAGAGATGTGTATGCCATGGGGAAGCAGAGGAGCTAATAACTCTTTCTCCTGTATACAATACTAAAGTTAGAGAGAGAAACTTTCGTTTTTCTTTTTGGGCTACCCTGCTTCGGTTGTAGACTAAGTATTTATGATGAAGCATGTAAGTGAGCCATTTGTTGCATTTGTGGATTTAGAAAAGACATATGATAGGGTGGACAGGGTAGCCATGTGGCAGATGTTGCAAATATGTGGAATAAAAGGTACATTACTAAAAGCAGCAGATTTTTATGTGAAGACTAAGGCTTGGGTTAGGGTAAATAGGAGGGACAGGGTATATTTCCCAGTGAAAGTAGGATACAGACAGGAATGTGTGATGTCACAATAATTGCTTAATATATTTATAAATAAAGTTGAAAAGAAGTAAATACTAGGGTGTGGGGAAGAGATGTGGGAGTAAAAGATGTTGGATCTCATACAAGCTGGGAGTTGTCATAGATGCTCTATGCTACTGAAGCAGTTCTTTGGGGAGATTCTGAAGACTAGTTACAAATGTTGGTGAATGAATTTGAGAGGGTATGTAAAAGTAGGAAATAAAAAGTGAACATATGAGAATAAAAAATCTAGACAATTATGGACTGAATATCAGATTGGAGGGAGTGTGGAAGAAGTGGATGTACATTCAGAGACTTGGGAGAGAACATGTCAGTAGATAGGTTTATGAAAGACGAGTTGAACCACAGAAAAGAGGGATGTACCAGAGCATAGTGGCATCCAACATTACTTTTGTAGGGATGTGATGCATGGGCTTTGAATGTTGCGGTAGCATAGCCAGAATTTCATTTTGAGGGAAAGGGTGGGAGGTGTGATGCATGGGCTTTGAATGTTTCAGTGGCACAGCCAAGAATTCATTTTGAAGGGAAGGGGGCCTAAGTTAGGATTTCAATCTAGGGATAAGGGGCCTCAGCCAGAATTTTAATCTAGGGAAGCTTAAAAATAATAAGAGGCCAAAGAACTCAAAGAAACTATCTTTAAAAACATGATTTTCAGTATGTATTTCAATTTTTTTTAAACTATTGTGCTTTTGTGGTCACTGGTCAATATAATAGTCATAAATTAGAAACATGTTGATGAATTAGACACATGTTGATGAATTAGACACATGTTGATGAATCAGACATGTGCAACATTTGGGTATCTTTACTTTGTAGACTTTTCACCATCCAGTGGCTTTATAATATAATACATGGACTTAATCTGAAGACTGTATAAATATACAAAATAATAACTATTGGAAGAATGACTAGATACACTAAGATCAAAGAGGTATGGTGTGAATTTAACAGTGAAGAACTAGTGGTTAAAGGATAGTGGGAGGATAGAGGAATAATTTGTGGAATGAGATTAAAAGGGTAGTTAAAAAGAGAAAAACCATAACACATAAAAAGATTTGTATGCAAAAATTATACAAACAATAAAATAAGGTGTTCTGAAAGGAAAAAAATGTACTATACATAGCTCTTTGTACACTTACTAAATCAGATACTGGAGGTTCATCTGTAGAATCTATGGCAGCACTTCCATCTGCAGCATTATTGACTTCAATTATCTCTGAATCTGGCTTATAAATAACACTTATTGGAGTCGAATTTTGGTCTGATACACTATTACGAAGCTTAAGAGACGATTTTCTTCTCTGGTGCACTGAAAGATTAAATCCACAATACTCATATTAAGGTCATATTAAAGTCTTCCAATTTTACACATTCATTAAAAACAGAGTACTTAACTTATTAAGCAATTCAGAGAGCTTCAATCAATATTTCCCGAAATACTTTATAGGATAGTGGTACCTTGGGATATGAATTTTTTCATTCCAGAAGGCTGTTCAAGTGCCGATACTGAACAAATTTGTTCCCATAAGGAATACATAATGTATTGTGGAATAAGGAATAAGGTATTGTGCCTTTTTGTTATTTAGGAATAATGTAAATTAGATTAATCCATTTCAGACCCTCAAAGATTCACTTACAAAAGCACTTACATAATTTTTTTTTTAACAAGTCGGCCATCTCCCACCGAGGCAGGGTGACCCAAAAAGAAAGAAAATCCCCAAAAAGAAAATACTTTCATCATCATTCAATACCTTCACCTCACTCACACATAATCACTGTTTTTGCAGAGGTGCTCAGAACACAACAATTTAGAAGCATATACATATAAAGATACAAAACATATCCCTCCAAACTGCTAATATATTAACTTACATAGATATTAACTTACATAATACACTTACATAATTGTTCAAGTTTTGAGCTGTTCGTATCCCGAGGTACCACTGTACTTCCATACTTAAAGAAATTAAGACAAATTCATGAATGATGTGCTATGAGAGGACATATAGTAGACCACAGCACTTTAAAAAATATTTAAACTCTGGAAATATTTAATATTAATAAAATTAACAAATCAGAGGCCATGAAGCTCACTAAAATACAAATGTTGCAAGTTTTTTTAACTATGTTAGAATATTGGCAAATTTGCTTCTACAGAGATTAAACTTACTGGGTACTATCCTGAATGTAAGATATATTCAGGATAGTTCAAAATTACATTTAAGTGATCTAATGTGAAAAATATACACTATTTTACATAAAATTGGCAAATATGCACCTACCATACAAGGCTGAGAGTGATATTCAATTAGAATAAGTTTTTTTAAATTATTGGTTCAATTCCAAGAATCCTGGAATGGTTTCTATAACACTGACAAGATGATTATCAAATGGTATACAATACCGACAGGTTGGTAGATAAGACACATAGGCAACATTTAGGCAACTTTATTCCGAAACGTTTCGCCTACACAGTAGGCTTTTTCAGTCGAGTACAGAAAGTAGGCAGGAGCAGTAGAGATGTGAAGACGATGTAATCAGTCCATCACCCTTGAAGTCGTAGATTTGAGGTTGTCAGTCCCTCAGCCTGGAGAAGTTCTGGTCCAAAGTCTGGAACTAACTGAAGATCAAGCGGCAGTGTTGAGACTTAAATACTGTCGGAAGGAGAGGTGCAGAGTAGTAGTAGTAGTAGTGAGAATGTAGCCACTGAGAGGTCATGTCCCTCTCAGATCAAACAACAATTTTCAAGTGAGAATTGTTTGATCTGAGAGGGACATGACCTCTCAGTGGCTACATTCTCACTACTACTACTACTACTCTGCACCTCTCCTTCCAACAGTATTTAAGTCTCAACACTGTCGCTTGATCTTCAGTTAGTTCAAGACTTTGGAACAGAACTTCTCCAGGTTGAGGGACTGACAACCTCAAATCTACGACTTCAAGGGTGATGGACTGATTACATCGTCTTCACATCTCTACTGCTCCTGCCTATTTTCTGTACTCGACTGAAGAAGCCTACTGTGTAGGCGAAACGTTTCGGAATAAAGTTGCCTAAATGTTGCCTATGTGTCTTATCTACCAACAATGACAAGAGGGCAACTGTACATGTCAGTAATCACATGCAGTAAATCAGTGTTGAAAATCTGAAGGTGATCAGAGGAGGTATTTTAAGTTATGAACAAATTGTTTATGGTGCAAAATGTGAATATGGACTAATAGTAAGTGGTCTAGGAATGCCAATATAGGAAGTTTTCCCTTTCCTAGGAGGTTGGCTTCGTTCAATGGAATGAGTGAAGTTTAAAAAATTACTCAACTCATTCAGAGGACAGTATGTTGGTGTGATCCTCTGTTCACTAATTGTGAAATAGAAACCCTTATCTCACAGCCAGGCTTCCTAGTAAGCTTAAAGGTATACAGTGTGATACTCATCCTTCCACACTCAGTGAATTTACATATGCTTATACAGGTGGACCGCTTTATAGTGCTTTGCTTTATGGAATTCTGCTAATACAGTGGTTTTCAATTATACCCATTCTTCATTTATTCAGACTTCCTACAATTAAATATATTCACCACTCACTATAAGCTAAGAATGAAAAAAATTTAAGGCAAGTAATGTGTATAATGCATATGCAGTTTTTAGGCCAAGCTATACTACTCACTTAATACGTATATGATAGTGTAAACATGTTACCAGGCTATGTTTCACTTTACAGCAATTTTCACTTTACAGCAGTAGCCAGGAACCAAACCTGCTGTATAAGCGGGGCTCAATGTAGTACCGTATTTCGCGGCTTCTTAGGCGCATTTTTTTTTCCACGTCTCCAAAAACCACCCTGTGTCCTATAAACTGAAGGTCAGTGACAGGAGTTATAAGTTTGGGGTGTGGGGTGGGCTGTAGCTCTCCCAGTTATGTCTGATGCCGAGCCATTAAAAATACGGTAGTACAGTGGACCCCCGGTTTACGATATTATTTCATTCCAGAAGTATGTTCAGGTGCTAGTACTGACCGAATTTGTTCCCATAAGGAATATTGTGAATTAGATTAGTCCATTTCAGACCCCTAAACATACACATACAAACGCACTTACATAAATACACTTACATAATTGGTCGCATTGGGAGCTGATCGTAAACCGGGGGTCCACTGTATTTACATTTGATTAAGCCGCTTTAATACCAATTTAATACCAATTTTCATAATACAGGGGATACAGTATAGATAAAAAATTCATGTGGTTACCTTTTGAAGATGAAGCCTCCACACTATTAACAATATGTTGATCAGTGTTGATTTCACTTTCTATAGTGACTTCTGTAGTACTGCTGTCTTTTTCAGTGGATTCCATTTTATCTGTTTTCTGTTTTCTCTTGCACACGAAGAAAAATTAAATTTCTACATCTGCAACTGTGAAACTGTTGTCTCAATGCCCCTGAAAAAAACAAGTGTAATTTTACAACCGAAAATAATAAATCACCTTCTGTATCACAAGCATTAACATTATGCCTTACCTTACTATGCAAAGTTCTTAATTACCAGGTACAGTAGGGCCCCACTTTACGGCATTCTGTTAATACAGACATTTCACAGGAGCACATGCAGGGCCTTGAGGAATTTCACTTCATTTTCTTAATCTCTCAAATATTATAACAAATGACATATGCTATATTTACCCAATTACACCATACCTTACAATAAATAATGATAATAATAATAATGATCTTGGTTTCTACATGTACAACATATACAGACCTGGATGACATCAATGACATACTATACAAACAGCCCCTTGTTATACCTGGAGAGGGTTTTGGGGGTCAACGCCCTCAAAGCTCGGTCTGTGATCAGGCAAATTAGGCTAATTTTGTCTTCAGTTTAAAAACTGTAGTGTAAAGCACCCTTCTGGCAAGACAGTGATGGAGTGAATGATGGTGAAAGTTTTTCTTTTTCGGGCCACCCTGCCTTGGTGGGAATCGGCCAGTGTGATAATAATAATAATAAAAAATATGCAACCCACACCAGTCGGCTAACACCCAGGTATCTATTTACTGTTAGGTGAACATGGACAGCAGGTGTCTTAAGGAAATATACCTGAATGTTTCCACCCATACCAGAGATTAAACCACGGACCTCTGTGTGAGCCAAGTGCGCTACCAACTGTGCTACACAACAAATGAGCATAAAGAACAATATTAGCATCCTTCATAATTAGGACCTCAATGTAAATAAGTTACTAGGTAATTTACAAATATATTACTGTGTAAGACAAATGTAAGCATCCAAAATTGTACCTAAATAAACTTACTAACCTATACAAACTGCATGTATCCTGAAAAACAATCTATATCCTACAGATAGGAATCATGTCTTCTTAAAACAACAGCTAAAACCTACTGAAAGACATCATGTCTTCTTAAAACAACAGCCACATCCTACAGACATACATCATGTCTTCTTAAAACAACAGTTAAAACCTACTAAAAGACATCATGTCTTCTTAAAACAACAGCCATATCCTACAGACATACATCATGTCTTCTTAAAACAACAGCTAAAACCTACTAAAAGACATCATGTCTTCTTAAAACAACAGCTATATCCTACAGACATACATCATGTCTTCTTAAAACAACAGCTAAAACCTACTAAAAGACATCATGTCTTCTTAAAACAACAGCTATATCCTACGGAAAGACATCATGTCTTCTTAAAACAAGTTAAAACCTACTAAAAGACATCATGTCTTCTTAAAACAACAGTTAAAACCTACTAAAAGACATCATGTCTTCTTAAAACAACAGCTATATCCTACTGAAAGACATCATGTCTTCTTAAAACAACAGCTATATCCTACTGAAAGACATCATGTCTTCTTAAAACAACAGCCACATCATACAGACATATATCATGTCTTCTTAAAACAACAGCTATATCCTACTAACAAACGTCACGTCTTAAAACAACAGGTGGACCTAAAATTGCAAGTACTGACAAACTTACCACATAAAAAATATACATAGCTGCCACCTAACTTAAAACATATACTAATATTAAGAGTGGCAGCAGCAGCAGCCTCCTTCTATCTCCCGGCGCTGGGGGCGGATGCTCTATAATTCAGGCTCGTCTTATAGCTTTTTATAATGGTTTTTATCCAAATTTTGAAGTGTTTGTGGGAAATTATATATGGTGCTTAATTTTAAAGGCAGTTGTGATATTATGTGTGTGAAAATTGGGTTATGTGGAGTAGTAAATTCATGTTTAGTATTTTTTGTTGTTTTTGTAATGTGGTTAAGATTAATAATAATAATAATAATAATAATAATAATAATAATAATAATAATAATAATAATAATAATAACAATAATTTATTTATTTATTATTTGGACATGATACATAGTTGTACAAAAGAAATACAGGGGTTGAGTGTACATAATAATAATAATAATAATAATAATAATAATAATAATAATAATAATAATAATAATAATAATAATATTATTATTATTATTATTATTATTATTATTATTATTATTATTATTAATGGTAATAATAATACTAGTGACAAAAAATAGTAATAGTAATAATAATGATAACAATGATGATAATGATACTACTACTACTAGTAATAGTAACAATAATAATAATAATAATAATAATTATTATTATTATTATTATTATTATTACAAATTACTGTATAAAACAGTTTGTGAAATTGAGACACATGTGCAACATCTGGGTATCTTTATTGTAGACGTTTCGCCATCCTGTGGCTTTATCAATACAAATTCTAGGACATAACTTGAAGACAGTAGGACTATATACAGAAGATGAGTAATCAGTCCCTCAACCTAGCAGTAGGTGCGAAGAGCACCGTAGTCGTGGAGATTCTGAAGCAGAAGCAAGGTGCCTGACGCTTATAAGAACATAAGAAAGGAGGAACACTGCAGCAGGCCCGTTGGCCCATACTAGGCAGGTCCCTTACAATTCATCCCACTAACAAACATTTGACCTACCCAATTTTCAATGCTACCCAAGAAATAAGCTCTGATGTGCAAGTCCCACTCAAATCCAACCCATCCCACTCATGTATTTATCCAACCTAAATTTGAAACTACCCAAAGTCCTAGCCTCAATAACCCAACTAGGTAGACTGTTCCACTCATCTACTACCCTATTTCCAAACCAATACTTTCCTATGTCCTTTCTAAATCTAAACTTATCTAATTTAAATCCATTACTGCGGGTTCTCTCTTGGAGAGATATCCTCAAGACCTTGTTAATATCCCCTTTATTAATACCTATCTTCCACTTATACACTTCGATCAGGTCTCCCCTCATTCTTCGTCTAACAAGTGAATGTAACTTAAGAGTCTTCAATCTTTCTTCATAAGGAAGATTTCTAATGCTATGTATTAATTTAGTCATCCTACGCTGAATGTTTTCTAACGAATTTATGTCCATTCTGTAATATGGCGACCAGAATTGAGCTGCATAATCTAGGTGAGGCCTTACTAATGATGCATAAAGCTGCAGTATGACCTCTGGACTTCTGTTGCTTACACTTCTTGATATAAATCCCAGTAATCTATTTGCCTTATTACGTACGCTTAGGCATTGCTGTCTTGGTTTAAGGTTGCTGCTTACCATAACCCCCAAGTCCTTTTCGCAATCTGTATGGTTAAGTTCTACATTATTTAACTTATAAGTGCTAGGGTTATGGACACTCCCGAGCTTCAGAACCTTGCATTTATCTACATTGAACTGCATCTGCCACTTTTCTGACCAAGAGTAGAGTTTGTCTAAATCCTCCTGACCGGGCCGCGGGGGCGTTGACCCCCGAAACTCTCTTCAGGTAAACTCCAGGTAACATCTACGTTTGAATCAATTATCCTACCTATCTTCGTGTCATCGGCGAATTTGCTCATATCACTAGTAATTCCTTCATCAAGATCATTGATATATATTATAAACAACAACGGGCCCAAGACTGATCCCTGTGGAACGCCACTTGTTACTGATCCCCACTCGGATTTAACCCCATTTATGGACACTCTTTGCTTCCTGTCTGTGAGCCATGATTCGATCCACGAGAGCACCCTTCCCCCAATGCCATGAGCTGCTACTTTCTTCAACAGTCTTTGGTGCGGAACTCTATCAAATGCCTTACTAAAATCTAAGTAAATAATATCAAATTCTTTATCGTGGTCAACAGCCTCAAAAGCTTTACTGAAGAAAGTTAATAAATTAGTTAGACAAGACCGGCCTCTTGTGAATCCATGCTGAGTATCATTAATCAAGCTATGCTTGTGCAAGAATGGTATATAATACCGACAAGATGAAATTAAGACACATGTGCAACATCTGGGTATCTTGATAAATTAGACACATGTGCAACTCTTGGGTATCTTTATTGAGGAAACGTTTCGCCACTGTGTGGCGAAACGTTTCCTCAATAAAGATACCCAAGAGTTGCACATGTGTCTAATTTATCAACATGTCGGTTCTCTGAACCATTCATCTACAAATCTGGGTATCTTTATTGTAGACGTTTCGCCATCCACTGGCTTTATCAATACAAATTCTAGGACATAACTTGAAGACATAACTCCACGACTACGGTGCTCTTCGCACCTACTCCTAGGTTGAGGGACTGATTACCTCATCTTCGGTACATAGTTCTACTGTCTTCAAGTTATGTCCTAGAATTTGTATTGATAAAGCCACTGGATGGCGAAACGTCTACAATAAAGATACCCAGATGTTGCACATGTGTCTCAAGCTATGCTTATCGAGATGGCTTCTTATAATCTGAGCTATAATTGACTCTAGTAATTTGCCTACAATTGAGGTCAGGCTTATTGGGCAGTAATTTGATGGTAACGACTTGTCCCCTGTTTTAAAAATAGGAATTACATTAGCTATCTTCCACATATCAGACACTACACCTGTTTGAAGAGATAAATTAAAAATATTAGTTAATGATTCACAGAGTTCCATTTTGCATTCCTTAAGAACCCTTGAAAAAACCTCATCAGGACCCGGCGACTTATTTTGCTTCAGTCTGTCTATCTGCTTCACAACCATTTCACTAGTGACTGTGATGTTACATAATTTATCTTCTTCTAGCCCACTATAAAAATTAATTACTGGAATTGGGCCTGTTTCCTTACACCGGCTATATATGTTCCCCATCAGTAAAATGGGTACCTGTGTGTTAGTCGACTGGTGTGGGTCGCATCCTGGGACAAAACTGACCTAATTTGCCCGAAATGCTCTACACAACAAGCGGCTTTCTAAGTAGTAGTATGTCATTGATGTTAACTATTCCTGCATACCTTGTACATGATTGAAGTGTATAAGTGGAAGATGGGTATTAATGAAGGGGATATTAATAAGGTCTTGAGGATATCTCTCCAAGAGAGAACCCGCAGTAAGTGGGGATGACCAGACTGGGTTGGTCATTGGGATAATCCGGGGGGGACAACATGGACCTGCTCCGCATGGGTCAGTAGGCCTGTTGCAGTGTTCCTTCTTTCTTATGTTCTTATGTTATCAGGAAAAAGAGTGGTGGAGTACCTAGATCGGAATGGACTAATACATGACAACCAGTACGGCTTTAGGGGAGGAAAATCCTGCATCATTAACCTATTGGAGTTTCATGACAAAGTAACAGAAGTAAGACAGGGGAGAGGGATGGGTAGACCGCATCTTCTTGGACTGTAAGAATGCTTTCGATACAGTTCCACACAAGAGAAGGGTAGAAAACTAGAGGAACAAGCAGGAATAGGAGGGAGAGTAATGCAATGAATCAGGGAATACCTGACAGGAAGGAAACAACGTGTGTTGGTCCGAGACGAGGTGTCAGAGTGGGTGCATGTGTCGAGTGGGGTTCCACAAGAGTCAGTTCTAGGTCCGTTGCTGTCTCTTGTATGTGTGAATGATATGACGAAAGGGATAAAGTCAGAGGTGTCCCTTTTTACAGACGATATAAAACTAATGAGTGGAATGCAAGCGGAAGAGGATAACGTAAGCCTACAAGGGTATCTGGACAGACTGTAAGCCTGGTCTGACAAATGGCTCCTGGAGTCTAACCCCAGCAAGTGCAAAGTTATGAAGATTGGAGAAAGACAAAGGAGACCGCAGACAGAGTACAGCCTAGGAGGTCAAAGGTTGCAAAACTCACTCAGCGAAAAGGATCTTACGATAAGCATCATGTAATAAAGTTGGTAGACTTACCGACAATATGTAAAGTAAAAGGACACAAGTGCAACTAATGTGACATTTATTGTGGCAACGTATCGCTCTCCAGGAGCTTTATCAAGCTTGATAAAGCTCCTGGAGAGCGAAATGTTGCCACAATAGATAAGCATCATATCGAGCACATCGCCTGAGGCGCACATTAACCAAATAACTGCTGCAGCATACGGGCGCCTGGCAAACCTGAGAATAATGTTTCGTTATCTAAGGAGTCATTCACGACACCGACACTGTACACCGTGTACGTCAGACCCATATTGAAGTATGCAGCACCAGTATGGAATCCACACCTGGTTAAACATGTCAAGAAATTAGAAAAAGTGCAAAAGTTTGCAACAAGACTAATCCCAGAGCTGAAGGGTTTGTCCTACGAGGAGAGGTTAAAGGAACTCAACCTGACAACACTGGAAGACAGAAGGGATAACAATATATGAAATACTAAGAGGAATTGACAGGGTGGATAGGGACAGAATGTTTCAGAGATGTGACAGTAACAAGGGGTCACAACTGGAAGCTGAAAACTCAGATGAGCCACATGGATGTTAGGAAGTATTTCTTCAGCCATAGAGTTATCAGGAAATGGAATAGTCTGAAGAGTGATGTAGTATACCTGGAGAGAGTTCCGGGGGTCAACGCCCCCGCGGCCCGGTCTATGACCAGGCTTCATGGTGGATCAGGGCCTGATCAACCAGGCTGTTACTGCTGGCCGCACGTAATCCAACGTACAAACCACAACCCGGCTGGTCAGGTACTGACTTTAGGTGCCTGTCTAGTGCCTGCTTGAAGACAGCCATGTATGGAGACAAGATCCATACATAGCTTTAAGAAGAGGTATGACAAAGCTCATAGAGCAGAGAGAGAGTGGACCTAGTGGCGACCAGTGAAGAGGAGGGGCCAGGAGCTATGAATCGACCCTTGCAACCACAATTAGGTGATTACACACACACACACACACACACACACACACACACACACACACACACACACACACACACACACACACAAAGACCAGGTGATAAGGCTGAGGAAAGAAGGTGGAGAACTCACAAGAAACGATCAAGAGGTATGTGAGGAGCTCAACATGAGATTTAAGGAAGTATTTACAGTGGAGACCTCTCAGGGGACAGACCAGATGGGGACACCAGCAAGGAATATACCAACAAGTGTTGGATGACATACATACAGATGAAGAGGAGGTGAAGAAACTGCTAAGGGACATTGATACCTCAAAGGCAATGGGACCGGACAACATCTCCCCGTGGGTCCTTAGAGAGGGAGCGGATATGTTGTGTGTGCCACTTGCCACAATCTTCAACACGTCCCTGGAAACTGGGCAACTACCTGAGGTATGGAAGACGGCAAATGTAGTTCCCATTTTTAAAAAAGGAGACAGAAAAGAGGCACTAAATTATAGACCTGTGTCACTGACGTGTATAGTATGCAAAGTTATGGAAAAGATTATCAAGAGGAGAGTGGTGGAGCACCTGGAATGGAACAAGAGTATAAACGCCAACCAGCATGGATTCATGGAAGGAAAATCCTGTCTCACAAACCTTCTGGAGTTTTATAATAAAGTAACAGAAGTAAGACACGAGAGAGAGGGGTGGGTTGATTGCATCTTCTTGGACTGCAAGAAGGCCTTTGACACAGTTCCTCACAAGAGATTAGTGCAGAAGCTAGAGAATCAGGCTCATATAACAGGAAGGGCACTGCAATGGATCAGAGAATACCTGACAGGGAGGCAACAACGAGTCATGGTACGTAATGATGTATCACAATGGGCACCTGTGACGAGCGGGGTCCCACAGGGGTCGGTCTTAGGACCAGTGCTATTTTTGGTATATGTGAACGACATGATGGAAGGGTTAGACTCAGAAGTGTCCCTGTTCGCAGATGATGTGAAGTTAATGAGGAGAATTAAATCAGATGAGGACCGGGCAGGACTTCAAAGAGACCTGGGCAGACTGGACACCTGGTCCAGAAACTGGCTTCTCGAATTTAATCCCGCTAAATGCAAAGTCATGAAGATAGGGTAAGGGCAGACGGAGTATAGGCTAGGTGGCCAAAGACTGCAAACCTCGCTCAAGGAGAAAGATCTTGGAGTGAGTATAACACTGAGCATGTCTCCAGAAGCACACATCAACCAGGTAACTGCTGCAGCATATGGGCGCCTGGCAAACCTGAGAACAGCGTTCCGATACCTTAATAAGGAATCGTTCAAGACACTGTACACCGTGTATGTCAGGCCCATACTGGAGTATGCAGCACCTGTTTGGAACCCGCACTTGATAAAGCACGTCAAGAAACTAGAGAAAGTGCAAAGGTTTGCGACAAGGTTAGTTCCAGAGCTAAGGGGAATGTCCTATGAAGAAAGATTAAGGGAAATCGGTCTGGCGACACTAGAGGACAGGAGGGTCAGGGGAGACATGATAACGACATATAAAATACTGCGCGGAATAGACAAGGTGGACAAATACAGGATGTTCCAGGGAGGGGACACAGAAACAAGAGGTCACAATTGGAAGTTGAAGACACAGATGAGTCAGAGAGATATTAGGAAGTATTTCTTCAGTCATAGAGTTGTCAGGCAGTGGAATAGCCTAGAAAGTGATGTAGTGGAGGCAGGAACAATATATAGTTTTAAGACGAGGTATGATAAAGCTCATGGAGCGGCGAGAGAGAGGACCCAGTAGCAGAGGCGGGGCCAGGAGCTAAACTCGACCCCTGCAACCACAAATAGGTGAGTACAAATAGGTGAGTACACACACACACGCACACCTGTGTGAGCCACACCTTTGTCAATAAACTTTCAAGACATAATTTTTTTTATCCCACTTGGAGTGATTTATCTTTGTTTACGTGACTGCCTCCTCGACCCGCCTTCTAGCTGCATGAGGGGGATTACCAACAGACCCCTGGCAGTCTTCAAGCTGGCACTGGACAAGCACCTAAAGTCAGTTCCGGATCAGCCGGGCTGTGGCTCGTACGTTGGTTTGCGTGCAGCCAGCAGCAACAGCCTGGTTGATCAGGCTCTGATCCACCAGGAGGCCTGGTCTCAGACCGGGCCGCGGGGGCGTTGACCCCCGGAACTCTCTCCAGGTAAACTTCAGGTGGTGTGCTACACTGTGCTCTGCACGTGTACATGTATACTAGAAGAATGCAAGTTTATTTGTCATATTTATGACTGGTTGACATACAGTAAGTTGTGTCATACATGGAAAAGCCCGTAGTTACCCAAAGCATTTCGGGCAGAAAAGTTTGGACTATCAGAAAGATTTGGACTATGGGAAATCTGGAGGTCCTTGATAGCTGACCGAGAAGCTAAGTCTGCATGTCCGTTGCCTTAAACATCGGCATGTCCAGGGACCCAGCAGAATAGGATTTCTTTGTGCTTAATAAAAATACGAAATAACCAAAGCGCTCATACGAAGGACGATGGGATGAGGGGAAGTGAAATTTCTGGATAGTCAGTAATGCACTTTAGGAGTCCAAAACAACCACCAATGAGGAAGCAGACATGGTCACAATGTGGATGATAGCAGTGAGTGAGAACTGTATATAACTCCGCTGTGAAAACATTAGTCAATTCTAATGAATAACCTCTGATGATTCGTTCAGGAAAAAACAGCTACATACCCGATACCATAGAGGGATTTAGAACCATCATTGTACACTACAATAGTATGAGAGCGAGATCAGAAGTGGTCAAGGAAGAGCAAACGTAAAGTTGTAGGAGGCAAGTGAACTTTCATACAAAGAAGTGGGGAAGAGCGAACATGGATCGTCGGAACTTCTCAAGAAGGGAGAAGAAATGTAAAATGTAGCAGAGTGAACGTAAATGTAAATTAAGGTAAGCCACGAGAGAGCGAATACGGAGAGAGAGAAAAGGGGAGTAATAAATATTGAAGACAATTAAACAAATTAGCCTTTCTAATATCAGTTAGCGTTGTGAAAGTCATGGAAGCAGATAAAATAACGGAGAGAATGGGCATCGCGTTGATCTTGTAAAGACGTCAGGAACAAAAGATGTAAGGAAACAAGGTCAAAGCTTCCACTCGTGCTGGGACTGGACACAGGTTCTGCAGATGTGAACCAAAGGCGTTACCACCTGAGCTATGAACACACCTTTACCCCACATTAAATAGCTTCTAAATGCCGCACTCTGAGTGCAATCCGAGCTAAAACAAACATACAAATAAAACCTCGGTATTATTGTATCTTGATGACACGAGCCTTAGACTTCAGAGCAAATAAATAAACCATACCTTCCCCTTCCTGTAGCTCCGACCACGATGCTGTCCTGAGATCGCAGCTCAGCTGCAACCAAACCTTGTAACTGACTTAGCTGTGCTGAACCCATAAAGGAATATTTGACGAAATCCACATCTTCGTATTGAAATCTCCCTCTTGATGCTGAAAATTTTGGTGTATAAGACACGTGCAACATCTAGATATCTATAATGAGAGACGTTCCGCTCTCCATAGGCTTTTTCGTGTCTCGTGGTTCACTTGGTAGCCGCCTCAGCTCGCACATAGAGGAACCAGGGGTTCGATCTCCGACACAAATGGAATGGTTGAACCCGTTTCCGTACACCTGCCGCCCCTGTTCACCTATCAGTAAGCAGGTACCTGGATGTTAGCCAAAAGATGTGGGTCGCATCCTGGGAGTGAGGATTAAAGGTTCCCACTGGAAATGAGAAAGACAGTCCTTGATGACAATCTGAGTTTACTGGATTATGACTCACGAAATCATAATAACACGATTGGGTTATCCAGGGTTACTAACCCTCCGGTTTTATAATCCAAACAAAATGGTCGTCTTTTTTTTCCTTCTCGTCAGTGGAAGGAGCGGAGCAGCAGTTGGCAAACATTGCCAGATACCACCGGGGAAAAGCAAGACTGGAATCAGTACCCTGATGGAGAACTGTACAAGTGTAAAGGGACCACGGCTCTGCAACACCTTTGCTTCACGCACGAGGGGGATTACCAACAGACTCCTGACTGCTTTGTTCTGTTCTAGATTCGCCGGTATAATCTCTCGGCTCAGGCCTTTTTTAAGAGGTGGCCGGGCCTTGGGCTGCCACAAACCCCACCCACACTGGGCTCGAAGGGTGTGGCAGCTGAATAGCAGCAGACGATGTTAGGAGGTGCAAAGGCAGCAAGCACTAAAGGATCCTTTTTGAGCCACACCCCAGCTTTGGGCCAAAGCCCGAGCGCTGGGGAAGCTCAAGAATGCCTCTTACTGTGAGTGTTGGTGCTGCTACTTCATTTGTCTGTTGCACTCTTCTGTTGTGAAACCCCTGACTTGTTTTCAAGAGGGAACTCGACAAATTCCTCAAATCGGTCCCTGAACAGCCTGGCTGTGGTGAACACGTTGGACTGTGGGCGGCTGTTACCTGATCGATCAAGCTAGGTCTGGGATCGAGCCGCGGGGGCGATGTGGCAGCAACTAGTAGCATTATAATATTAATATTAATAATAATAATAATAATAATAATAATAATAATAATAATAATAATAATAATAATAATAATAATAATAATAATAATAATAATAATAATGTCTACCTGGAGAGTGTTCCAAGGGTCAATGCCTTCGCGACCCTATCCATAACCAGGCCTCGCGGTGGATCAGGGTCTGATCAACCAGGCTGTTACTGATGGCCACACGCAAACCAATATACGAACCACAGTCTGGCTGGTCAGGTACTGACCTTAGGTATCTGTGAAGCGCCTTCTTGAAGATAGCCAGGGGTCTATTGGTAATCCCCCTTATGTATGCTGGGAGGCAGTTGAACAGTCTTGGGCCCATGATATTTGTGTTATTTCGTAGAGCGAAAGTGCTACGAGTAAGAGCTATAATCCTGGTGACATTTTGTATGATATACTGCATTGTGATAGAGAAATACCAACCGGAAGTGTCTGTTCTAGCTGTATACTGGCTCTCCCTTACATTCCCAGTCTCTCTCTCTCTCTCTCTCTCTCTATGAGTCTATATATATATATATATATATATATATATATATATATATATATATATATATATATATATATATATATATAGATAGATCTATATATCTGTCTATCTATCTATCTATCTATCTATCTATCTATCGTTATTGGATGCCATATAATAAACGTATATAAACTGACTGAGAAACAGCACTGACATATCTTGTAATGTTTATGGTAGTTAACTCTGACGATGCTCAAGATTATTCAAGAGATTTTTCCCTCATTAATTAATAGGAAACATTCAAATACAGAAAAAACTCTGAAGAAACACTTGTAATTACTTTTGTAAGGAACTGATGTGTAATGACCACATTTGTATGTGTACTCACCTATATGTGGTTGCAGGGGTCGATTCATAGCTCCTGGCCCCGCCTCTTCACCGGTCGATACTAAGTCACTCTCTCCCTTCTCCATGAGCTTTATCATATCTCTTCTTAAAGCTATGTATGGAATTTGCTTCCACTACTCTCTCTGGATTATTCCACTTCCTGACAACTCTAAGGCTAATGAAATACTTCCTAACATCCCTGTGATTCATCTAAGTTTTCAACTTCCATCTGTGACCCCTTGTTACTGTGTCCAATCTCTGGAACATCCTGTCTCTGTCCACCTTGTCAATTCCTCTCAGTATTTTATATGTCGTTATCATGTCTTCCCTCTCTCTCCTGTCCTCCAGTGCTGTTAGGTTGATTTCCCTTAACCTGTGTGTGTGTGTGTATGTACTCACTTAGTTGTACTCACCTAGTTGTGGTTGCAGGGGTCGAGTCACAGCTCCTGGTCCTGCCTCTACACTGGTAGCTACTCGGTCACTCTTCCCGCTCCATGAGCTGTATCATACCTCTTC
>NC_091333.1:4853124-4910624 GCF_038502225.1 Cherax quadricarinatus | reverse complement strand
CTCTCAACTACCGTCGGCGATATCTCTCAACTATCGTCGGCGATATCTCTCAACTACCGTCGGCGATATCTCTCAACTATCGTCGGCGATATCTCTCAACTACCGTCGGCGATATCTCTCAACTGCCGTCGGCGATATCTCTCAACTACCGTCGGCGATATCTCTCAACTACCTTCGGCGATATCTCTCAACTACCGTCGGCGATATCTCTCAACTACCGTCGGCGATATCTCTCAACTACCGTCGGCGATATCTCTCAACTATCGTCGGCGATATCTCTCAACTACCGTCGGCGATATCTCTCAACTACCGTCGGCGATATCTCTCAACTATCGTCGGCGATATCTCTCAACTATCGTCGGCGATATCTCTCAACTATCGTCGGCGATATCTCTCAACTACCGTCGGCGATATCTCTCAACTATCGTCGGCGATATCTCTCAACTACCGTCGGCGATATCTCTCAACTACCGTCGGCGATATCTCTCAACTACCGTCGGCGATATCTCTCAACTACCGTCGGCGATATCTCTCAACTACCGTCGGCGATATCTCTCAACTATCGTCGGCGATATCTCTCAACTATCGTCGGCGATATCTCTCAACTACCGTCGGCGATATCTCTCAACTATCGTCGGCGATATCTTTCAACTATCGTCGGCGATATCTCTCAACTATCGTCGGCGATATCTCTCAACTACCGTCGGCGATATCTCTCAACTATCGTCGGCGATATCTCTCAACTACCGTCGGCGATATCTCTCAACTACCGTCGGCGATATCTCTCAACTACCGTCGGCGATATCTCTCAACTACCGTCGGCGATATCTCTCAACTACCGTCGGCGATATCTCTCAACTATCGTCGGCGATATCTCTCAACTATCGTGGTCTATATCTTTTACCTATCATCATCTACACTGCGCTAACCCATTCAACACTTGTCACTTGTACTGTTGTACTGTTGTATACTGTTGTACTGTTGTATACTGTTGTACTGTTGTATACTGTTGTACTGTTGTATACTGTTGTACTGTTATATACTGTTGTACTGTTGTACTGTTGTATACTGTTGTACTGTTGTATACTGTTGTACTGTTATATACTGTTGTACTGTTGTATACTGTTGTACTGTTGTATACTGTTGTACTGTTGTATACTGTTGTATTGTTGTATACTGTTCGTTTTTGTTAATTCTCGTTCTGTTGTGACTAACATTTAATCTAACTTATACAATGGTGTATACATCTGTAGTAACATACAGAAAAAAATATTATTGTATACAGTTTACATCTATAATGTATAAATTTATAGGCAAACTTGGCATATTATATACACTATACACATTCAAGCTGGGAAATAATGTTACAGGCTTATAATTTTTCCGCTGACTTCAGACTGAGGGAGATTGACATCAGTCAATCCATCTATCATCCTTCTATCATGCAAGAGCAGCCATGTCTACCTGGAGTCTACCTGGAGGGTATTCCGGGTACTCAGAGGAACCATGGGTGTCACCAATGGAAATAAATCTGGCTAACTTTCTTGGGCTGTCCTAGGAAATTTACACATATATTACTATTTGTAGTTACTATCTGTAACTAACACTAGCGTCCTGCTCCTGTACCAATAAATTTACCCATATATTACTATTTGTAGTTACTATTTGTAACTAAGACTAGTGTTCTGCTCCTGTACCAATAAATTTACCCATGTATTACTATTTGTAGTTACTATTTGTAACTAAGACTAGTGTTCTGCTCCTGTACCAATAAATTTACCCATATATTACTATTTGTAGTTACTATTTGTACCTAAGACTAGTGTTCTGCTCCTGTACCAATAAATTTACCCATATATTACTATTTGTAGTTACTATTTGTAACTAAGACTAGTGTTCTGCTCCTGTACCAATAAATTTACCCATATATTACTATTTGTAGTTACTATTTGTAACTAAGACTAGTGTTCTGCTCCTGTACCAATAAATTTACCCATATATTACTATTTGTAGTTACTATTTGTAACTAAGACTAGTGTTCTGCTCCTGTACCAATAAATTTACCCATATATTACTATTTGTAGTTACTATTTGTAACTAAGACTAGTGTTCTGCTCCTGTACCAATAAATTTACCCATATATTACTATTTGTAGTTACTATTTGTAACTAAGACTAGTGTTCTGCTCCTGTACCAATAAATTTACCCATATATTACTATTTGTAGTTACTATTTGTAACTAAGACTAGTGTTCTGCTCCTGTACCAATAAATTTACCCATATATTACTATTTGTAGTTACTATTTGTAACTAAGACTAGTGTTCTGCTCCTGTACCAATAAATTTACCCATATATTACTATTTGTAGTTACTATTTGTAACTAAGACTAGTGTTCTGCTCCTGTACCAATAAATTTACCCATATATTACTATTTGTAGTTACTATTTGTAACTAAGACTAGTGTTCTGCTCCTGTACCAATAAATTTACCCATATATTACTATTTGTAATTACTATTTGTAACTAAGACTAGTGTTCTGCTCCTGTACCAATAAATTTACCCATATATTACTATTTGTAGTTACTATTTGTAACTAAGACTAGTGTTCTGCTCCTGTACCAATAAATTTACCCATATATTACTATTTGTAGTTACTATTTGTAACTAAGACTAGTGTTCTGCTCCTGTACCAATAAAGTCATTACCTCTGAAGACCCACCGTTGGAGCTTATGGTCATCTGACCGAGGCCTTCCGCTGGCTTACCCCTGCTGTGGTAACCTAGTTCCTGGACTCTACTTGGAGGGTGTCGCGGGGGTCAACGCCCCCCGCCTCCCAGTTTATTCAGGTAAACACAGTTACATAGATTATTTTATACCATTTATTTCTATGGGGCCCTTTTGTTACATTATTAATAATATTATTATAAATCAAATGTGGCAGATGAGAAATTATGTATAAAGGACACAAAGAAAATTATGTATAAAGGACACAAAGAAAATTATGTATAAAGGACACAAAGAAAATTATGTATAAAGGACACAAAGAAAATTATGTATAAAGGACACAAAGAAAATTATGTATAAAGGACACAAAGAAAATTATGTCAAATATTGAATAATGGATGATAAAGATAAAATAAGAGAATACAAGAATGGTAGACGGTAGATGGTAGATGATAGACGGTAGACTGTAGATGGTAGATGGTAGATGGTAGATGGTAGATGATAGACGGTAGACTGTAGATGGTAGATGGTAGATGGTAGATGGTAGATGGTAGATGATAGACGGTAGATGGTAGATGGTAGATGGTAGATGATAGACGGTTGATGGTAGATGGTAGATGATAGACGGTTGATGGTAGATGGTAGATGGTAGATGGTAGACGGTAGATGGTAGATGGTAGACGGTAGATGGTAGATGGTAGACGGTAGACGGTAGATGGTAGATGGTAGATGGTAGATGGTAGATGGTAGATGGTAGACGGTAGACGGTAGACGGTAGATGGTAGATGGTAGATGGTAGATGGTAGATGGTAGATGGTAGATGGTAGACGGTAGACGGTAGACGGTAGATGGTAGATGGTAGACGGTAGACGGTAGATGGTAGATGGTAGACGGTAGACGGTAGATGGTAGATTGTAGATGGTAGACGGTGGATGGTAGATGGTAGACGGTAGATGGTAGACGGTAGATGGTAGATGGTAGACGGTAGACGGTAGATGGTAGATGGTAGACGGTAGACGGTAGATGGTAGACGGTAGACGGTAGATGGTAGATGGTAGACGGTAGACGGTAGATGGTAGATGGTAGATGGTAGATGGTAGACGGTAGATGGTAGATGGTAGACGGTAGATGGTAGACGGTAGATGGTAGATGGTAGACGGTAGATGGTAGATGGTAGATGGTAGATGGTAGACGGTAGACGGTAGATGGTAGATGGTAGATGGTAGATGGTAGATGGTAGATGATAGACGGTAGATGGTAGATGGTAGATGGTAGACGGTAGATGGTAGATGGTAGATGGTAGACGGTAGATGGTAGATGGTAGATGGTAGATGGTAGATGGTAGACGGTAGATGGTAGATGGTAGATGGTAGATGGTAGACGGTAGATGGTAGATGGTAGATGGTAGATGGTAGACGGTAGATGGTAGATGGTAGATGGTAGACGGTAGATGGTAGATGGTAGATGGTAGATGGTAGACGGTAGATGGTAGACGGTAGATGGTAGACGGTAGATGGTAGATGGTAGACGGTAGATGGTAGATGGTAGATGGTAGATGGTAGATGGTAGATGGTAGATGGTAGACGGTAGATGGTAGATGGTAGATGATAGACGGTAGATGGTAGACGGTAGATGGTAGACGGTAGATGGTAGATGGTAGACGGTAGATGGTAGACGGTAGATGGTAGATGGTAGACGGTAGACGGTAGATGGTAGATGGTAGATGGTAGACGGTAGACGGTAGATGGTAGATGGTAGACGGTAGATGGTAGATGGTAGATGGTAGACGGTAGATGGTAGATGGTAGACGGTAGATGGTAGATGGTAGATGGTAGACGGTAGATGGTAGACGGTAGATGGTAGACGGTAGATGGTAGACGGTAGACGATAGACAGTAGATGGTAGATTGTAGATGGTAGACGGTAGATGGTAGATGGTAGATGGTAGATGGTAGACGGTAGATGGTAGATGGTAGATGGTAGATGGTAGACGGTAGACGGTAGATGGTAGATGGTAGATGGTAGATGGTAGACGGTAGATGGTAGACGGTAGATGGTAGATGGTAGATGGTAGATGGTAGACGGTAGATGGTAGATGGTAGATGGTAGACGGTAGATGGTAGATGGTAGATGGTAGATGGTAGATGGTAGATGGTAGACGGTAGATGGTAGATGGTAGATGGTAGATGGTAGATGGTAGACGGTAGATGGTAGATGGTAGATGGTAGATGGTAGACGGTAGATGGTAGACGGTAGATGGTAGATGGTAGATGGTAGACGGTAGATGGTAGACGGTAGATGGTAGACGGTAGATGGTAGACGGTAGATGGTAGACGGTAGATGGTAGACGGTAGATGGTAGATGGTAGACGGTAGATGGTAGATGATAGACGGTAGATGGTAGATGGTAGATGGTAGACGGTAGATGGTAGACGGTAGATGGTAGACGGTAGATGGTAGATGGTAGATGGTAGACGGTAGATGGTAGATGGTAGATGGTAGATGGTAGATGGTAGACGGTAGATGGTAGACGGTAGATGGTAGATGGTAGATGGTAGACGGTAGATGATAGACGGTAGATGGTAGATGGTAGATGGTAGATGGTAGATGGTAGATGGTAGACGGTAGATGGTAGACGGTAGATGGTAGATGGTAGATGGTAGACGGTAGACGGTAGATGGTAGATGGTAGATGGTAGATGGTAGATGGTAGATGGTAGACGGTAGATGGTAGATGGTAGACGGTAGATGGTAGACGGTAGACGGTAGACGATAGACAGTAGATGGTAGATTGTAGATGGTAGACGGTAGATGGTAGATGGTAGATGGTAGACGGTAGATGGTAGACGGTAGATGGTAGATGGTAGATGGTAGACGGTAGATGATAGACGGTAGATGGTAGATGGTAGATGGTAGACGGTAGATGGTAGATGGTAGATGGTAGATGGTAGATGGTAGATGGTAGATGGTAGATGGTAGATGGTAGATGGTAGACGGTAGATGGTAGACGGTAGATGGTAGATGGTAGACGGTAGATGGTAGATGGTAGATGGTAGATGGTAGACGGTAGATGATAGATGATAGACGGTAGATGGTAGATGGTAGATGGTAGATTGTAGATGGTAGACGGTGGATGGTAGATTGTAGATGGTAGACGGTGGATGGTAGACGGTAGATGGTAGATGATAGACGGAGGATGGTAGATTGTAGATGGTAGATTGTAGATGGTAGACGGTGGATGGTAGACGGTAGATGGTAGATGATAGACGGTGGATGGTAGATTGTAGATGGTAGACGGTAGATGGTAGACGGTAGACGATAGACGGTAGATTGTAGATGGTAGACGGTAGACGGTGGATGGTAGACGGTATATGGTAGACGGTAGACAGTAGATGGTAGACGGTAGATGGTAGACGGTAGACGATAGACGGTAGATGGTAGATTGTAGATGGTAGACGGTAGACGGTGGATGGTAGACGGTAGACGATAGACGGTAGATGGTAGATTGTAGATGGTAGACGGTAGACGGTGGATGGTAGACGGTAGATGGTAGACGGTAGATGGTGGATGGTAGACGGTAGATGGTAGATGATAGACGGTACACGGTAGATGGTAGACGGTAGATGGTAGACGGTGGATGGTAGATTGTAGATGGTAGACGGTAGACGGTGGATGGTAGACGGTAGATGATAGACGGTGGATGGTAGATTGTAGATGGTAGACGGTAGATGGTAGATGATAGACGGTGGATGGTAGATTGTAGATGGTAGACGGTAGATGGTAGATGATAGACGGTGGATGGTAGATTGTAGATGGTAGATGATAGACGGTTGATGATAGATGATAGATGGTAGATGATAGATGATAGATGGTAGATGGTAGATGGTAGATGGTAGACGGTAGACGGTAGACGGTAGATGGTAGATGGTAGATGATAGACGGTAGACGGTAGATGGTAGATGGTAGATGGTAGATGATAGATGGTAGATGGTAGATGGTAGATGGTAGATGGTAGACGGTAGATGGTAGACGGTAGATGGTAGACGGTAGATGGTAGATGGTAGATGGTAGACGGTAGATGGTAGACGGTAGATGGTAGACGGTAGACGATAGACGGTAGATGGTAGATTGTAGATGGTAGACGGTAGACGGTGAATGGTAGACGGTAGATGGTAGACGGTGGATGGTAGACGGTAGATGGTAGATGATAGACGGTAGACGGTACACGGTAGATGGTAGGCGGTAGATGGTAGACGGTAGATTGTAGATGGTAGACGGTAGACGGTGGATGGTAGACGGTAGATGGTAGATGGTAGACGGTGGATGGTAGATTGTAGATGGTAGACGGTAGACGGTGGATGGTAGACGGTAGATGGTAGATGGTAGACGGTAGATGGTAGACGGTAGACGATAGACGGTAGATGGTAGATGGTAGATGGTAGACGGTAGACGGTAGATGGTAGATGGTAGATGGTAGACGGTAGATGGTAGACGGTAGATGGTAGACGGTAGATGGTAGATGATAGACGGTAGATGGTAGATGGTAGATGGTAGACGGTAGATGGTAGACGGTAGATGGTAGATGGTAGATGGTAGACGGTAGATGGTAGATGGTAGACGGTAGATGGTAGATGGTAGACGGTAGATGGTAGATGGTAGATGGTAGATGGTAGATGGTAGACGGTAGATGGTAGATGGTAGATGGTAGACGGTAGACGGTAGATGGTAGACGGTAGATGGTAGATGGTAGACGGTAGATGGTAGACGGTAGATGGTAGATGGTAGATGGTAGACGGTAGATGGTAGACGGTAGATGGTAGATGGTAGACGGTAGATGGTAGATGGTAGACGGTAGATGGTAGACGGTAGATGGTAGACGGTAGATGGTAGACGGTAGATGGTAGACGGTAGATGGTAGATGGTAGATGGTAGATGGTAGACGGTAGATGGTAGATGGTAGACGGTAGATGGTAGACGGTAGATGGTAGACGGTAGATGGTAGATGGTAGATGGTAGACGGTAGATGGTAGATGGTAGATGGTAGACGGTAGATGGTAGACGGTAGATGGTAGATGGTAGATGGTAGACGGTAGATGGTAGACGGTAGATGGTAGATGGTAGACGGTAGATGGTAGATGGTAGATGGTAGATGGTAGATGGTAGATGGTAGATGGTAGATGGTAGATGGTAGATGGTAGACGGTAGATGGTAGATGGTAGATGGTAGATGGTAGACGGTAGATGGTAGATGGTAGATGGTAGATGGTAGACGGTAGATGGTAGACGGTAGATGGTAGATGGTAGATGGTAGATGGTAGATGGTAGACGGTAGATGGTAGATGGTAGATGGTAGATGGTAGATGGTAGATGGTAGATGGTAGACGGTAGATGGTAGATGGTAGATGGTAGACGGTAGATGGTAGACGGTAGATGGTAGACGGTAGATGGTAGATGATGGTAGATGGTAGATGGTAGATGATAGATGGTAGATGGTAGATGGTAGATGGTAGATGGTAGACGGTAGATGGTAGATGGTAGATGGTAGATGGTAGAAGACGGTAGACGGTAGATGGTAGACGGTAGATGGTAGACGGTGGATGGTAGATGGTGGACGGTAGATGGTAAACGGTAGATGGTAGACGGTAGACGGTAGATGGTAGACGGTAGACAGTAGACGGTAGATGGTAGACGGTAGATGGAAGACGGTAGATGGTAGACGGTAGATGGTAGACGGTTTATGGTAGACGGTATATGGTAGACGGTAGATGGTAGACGGTAGATGGTAGACGATAGATGGTAGACGGTAGATGGTAGACGGTAGATGGTAGATGGTAGACGGTGGATGGTAGATGGTAGACGGTAGATGGTAGACGGTAGATGGTAGACGGTAGATGGTAGATGGTAGACGGTAGATGGTAGACGGTAGATGGTAGACGGTAGATGGTAGACGGTAGATGGTAGACGGTAGATGGTAGACGGTAGATGGCAGATGGTAGATGGTAGACGGTAGATGGTAGACGGTAGATGGTAGACGATAGATGGTAGACGGTAGATGGTAGACGGTAGATGGTAGACGGTGGATGGTAGACGGTAGATGACAGATGGTAGACGGTAGATGGTAGACGGTAGATGGTAGACGGTAGATGGTAGACGGTAGATGGTAGACGATAGATGGTAGACGGTAGATGGTAGACGGTAGATGGTAGACGGTAGATGGTAGACGATAGATGGTAGACGGTAGACGGTAGATGGTAGACGGTAGATGGTAGACGGTAGATGGTAGACGATAGATGGTAGACGATAGATGGTAGACGGTAGATGGTAGACGATAGATGGTAGACGGTAGACGGTAGATGGTAGACGATAGATGGTAGACGGTAGACGGTAGACGGTAGACGGTAGACGGTAGACGGTAGATGGTAGATGGCAGAGTTCATACTTCGAGTATGAAATTTATCTTGCATGACAGAATACAACAGGTAAACGTAATTAACTTTGTTTTTTCCACATTGTAACCATCATATAAAAACATAAGAAAGAAGGTATGCTAACCTTCCTATGGTGTAGAAATATACCTAGTTGGATGAATCTTATTGTGGCTAGCTGGTCTAGTGGCTAACGCGACGGGCTGGAGTTTTGAGACTATGACCGCGGGTTCAATCCCGGCCGGGGTTTGGTTTGTTTGCAATCGTGTCATTACGATTTCGTGAGTCATGCGAGGCAGGTCCAAGTCTCCCACCGGCTTAAGCCAATGACCCAACCTAATCAGGTGAGGTCACATCTAGAATATGATAGCAGCATACTGCTGGTGTTCCCACAATGTACGAGTGTTCCCACAATGTACGGGTGTTCCCACAATGTACGGGTGTCCCACAATGTACGGCTGTTCCACAATGTACGGGTGTCCCACAATGTATGGGTGTCCCACAATGTACGGGTGTCCCACAATGTACGGGTGTCCCACAATGTACGGGTGTTCCCACAATGTACGGGTGTCCCACAATGTACGGGTGTTCCACAATGTACGGGTGTTCCCACAATGTACGGGTGTCCCACAATGTACGGGTGTCCCACAATGTACGGGTGTTCCCACAATGTACGGGTGTTCCCACAATGTACGGGTGTCCCACAATGTACGGGTGTCCCACAATGTACGGGTGTCCCACAATGTACGGGTGTCCCACAATGTACGGGTGTTCCCACAATGTACGGGTGTCCCACAATGTACGGGTGTTCCCACAATGTACGGGTGTTCCCACAATGTACGGGTGTCCCACAATGTACGGGTGTCCCACAATGTACGGGTGTTCCCACAATGTACGGGTGTCCCACAATGTACGGGTGTCCCACAATGTACGGGTGTTCCCACAATGTACGGGTGTCCCACAATGTACGGGTGTTCCCACAATGTACGGGTGTCCCACAATGTACGGGTATCCCACAATGTACGAGTGTTCCCACAATGTACGGGTGTTCCCACAATGTACGGGTGTCCCACAATGTACGAGTGTTCCCACAATGTACGGGTGTCCCACAATGTACGGGTATCCCATAATGTACGAGTGTATCCCACAATGTACGACAATGTGTGTCCCACAATGTACGGGTGTTCCCACAATGTACGGGTGTCCCACAATGTACGGGTATCCCACATTGTACGAGTGTTCCCACAATGTACGGGTGTCCCACAATGTACGGGTGTCCCACAATGTACGAGTGTTCCCACAATGTACGGGTGTCCCACAATGTACGGGTGTCCCACAATGTACGAGTGTTCCCACAATGTACGGGTGTCCCACAATGTACGAGTGTTCCCACAATGTACGGGTATCCCACAATGTACGAGTGTTCCCACAATGTACGGGTGTCCCACAATGTACGGGTGTCCCACAATGTACGGGTGTCCCACAATGTACGGGTGTTCCCAGAATGTACGGGTGTCCCACAATGTACCGGTGTTCCCACAATGTACAGGTGTCCCACAATGTACGGGTGTCCCACAATGTACGGGTGTCCCACAATGTACGGGTGTTCCCACAATGTACGGGTGTCCCACAATGTACGGGTGTTCCCACAATGTACGGGTGTCCCACAATGTACGGGTGTCCCACAATGTACGGGTGTCCCACAATGTACGGGTGTCCCACAATGTACGGGTGTCCCACAATGTACGGGTGTCCCACAATGTACGGGTGTCCCACAATGTACGGGTGTTCCCACAATGTACGGGTGTCCCATAATGTACGGGTGTCCCACAATGTACGGGTGTTCGCACAATGTACGGATGTTCCCACAATGTACGGGTGTCCCACAATGTACGGGTGTCCCACAATGTACGGGTGTTCCCACAATGTACGGATGTTCCCACAATGTACGGGTGTCCCACAATGTACGGGTGTCCCACAATGTACGGGTGTCCCACAATGTACGGGTGTCCCACAATGTACGGGTGTCCCACAATGTACGGGTGTTCCCACAATGTACAGGTGTCCCACAATGTACGGGTGTTCCCAAAATGTACGGGTGTTCCACAATGTACGGGTGTCCCACAATGTACGGGTGTCCCACAATGTACGGGTGTCCCACAATGTACGGGTGTTCCCACAATGTACGGGTGTCCCACAATGTACGGGTGTTCCCACAATGTACGGGTGTCCCACAATGTACGGGTGTCGCACAATGTACGGGTGTTCCCACAATGTACGGGTGTCCCACAATGTACGGGTGTCCCACAATGTACGGGTGTCCCACAATGTACGGGTGTCCCACAATGTACGGGTGTCCCACAATGTACGGGTGTCCCACAATGTACGGGTGTCCCACAATGTAACTATCATGTAGAATAGGGTAGTTACACACTGCCGGTGTTCCACATTTGGTTTAAAATTATACAGCCTCGCTTACTCTTACTGCACTTCTCATGTGAGGGGAGCGATCGTGTGAAACGGGAGGCATGAGGATAGAGAGGGGGACGAGAGAAGGGACGACGAGGCTTGGAGGAGGAGAGAGAGAGAGAGAGAGAGAGAGAGAGAGAGAGAGAGAGAGAGAGAGAGAGAGAGAGAGAGAGAGAGAGAGAGAGAGAGAGAGAGAGAGAGAGAGAGAGAGAGAGAGAGAGAGAGAGAGAGAGAGAGAGAGAGAGAGAGAGAGCGAGAGAGCGAGAGAGCGAGAGAGAGAGCGAGAGAGAGAGCGAGAGAGAGAGCGAGAGAGAGAGCGAGAGAGAGAGAGAGAGAGAGAGAGAGAGAGAGAGAGAGAGAGAGAGAGAGAGAGAGAGAGAGAGAGAGAGAGAGAGAGAGAGAGAGAGAGAGAGAGAGAGAGAGAGAGAGAGAGAGAGAGAGAGAGAGAGAGAGAGAGAGAGAGAGAGAGAGAGAGAGAGAGAGAGAGAGTTGGGGTAGTAGCCGCTGGGAGTCAAAATGATGAGTCAGTGCCTCCATCCAGTGAGGGTCATGTTGGTCTCTCCCTCTCTATCCCCGCCCTTCCCTCCTCCCTCCATCCCAATCTCTCCTCCCTCTCTTCATCCCCCTCCCTTCCTCCCTCTTGTGGCCTCACAGTGGCATCTGTTTTCGTAATCACTCCCTTCCTCTTGCCTCCTCTCCTCCTCCTCCACTTGTTATTGCGTTCTTACATTATTTAAGTTTTCGTCCATTTTTTCCTTTACTCGTGGCATCTGAGAATTGATGGTCACCTTGGAAAGAGGTTAAATAACTACTTAACCTTTTTTGTCCAGGGAAACAGTGCCATTTATTCACTTCAGAGTCTCCTCTTCTTGCCGTCTTTCCTTACTTCTCTTTACTTACGTTGTTTCACGCTTCTTTTGTCTGCTATTCCAGGTTGAAGCTGTGTGTTGTACTGTGTATGTGCCCACATAACTTATGTGTGATCTCCACACCACTGAAAATGTTAAATATTACAGGTGTAAAATATATGTATACAATATTATCTCTCTACTTCTCTTGCTTCTCTTTCACTTTTAATGCGAGTATTTTTGGTTCAGAGAATTAACGTGAATTAAGGTAAATTAACGTCACGTAACTACACGCAAATTAACGTGAAGGTTCAATGCCATTTCTCAAAATAGTTGAACTTTTCTGTGGGTCGTCGGCAACACACGGCAGACTGTGTTTTGGTAACCTCTGCCTCATTTTTCCCATGACCGCCTTTTTTAAAACCTTCTGTCTTCTCGGCTTTGTGTTGTTGTTTATTTTTTTTTGTGCTCCTAGCTGGACATTACAAATGGCACCAACACTCTTTGTTAGAAGTGCAAATTCATCTTCTAGTTTTGAGTGGAATAAATATGTCAGGACTGTTAAGATTATGATGTCCGCATCTCCTTCCTTGCAGCATCCACACATTGTGGATTTTCTCAAGCGCAGGCAGTGCCTGTGGTTCACTGGGGAAAGGAACGAGGAAGAGAGTGATGGCTTTGCGAAGGGAGGAGGAATGTGAGGGAAGAGGAAAGAAGGGAAAGGCAGAGAGGGAAATGGGTAAGTGAGGGGATGCGGGAAGGGCCTGGGGTTTGGGGTTAAGGTGTAACCCTGGCCAGTATGTGGGTCACATAGTGCAAGGACCCTTCCCATCCCATTACCACACTCAACACTATACTCTCTCTCTCTCTCTCTCTCTCTCTCTCTCTCTCTCTCTCTCTCTCTCTCTCTACTGTGTATGTGTGTGGTGGTAGGGGGGTGAGTATCAGAGGCCATGTAAGGATTGTCTACCTACCTGGAGTCTACCTGGAGGACGTTCTGAAGGTCAACGCCCCAGCTGCCAGCTCCATGACCAAGCCTCAAGGTGGATCAGGGCCTGATCAACCAGGTTGTTACTGCTAGCCACAGGCAGTACGACGTACAAACCACAGTCCTGCTAGTCACGAACTGACTTTAGGAATCTATCCAGTTACCTCTTGAAGACCTGGTTACCTGGAGGTTATTCCGGGGATCAACGCCCCCGCGGCCCGGTCCATGACCAGGCCTCCCGATGGATCAGGGCCTGATCAACTAGGCTGTTACTGCTGGCCGCACGCAGTCCAACGTACGAGCCACAGCCCGGCTAGGGATCTATTGTTAATCTCCCGTTATAAGAACATAAGAACATAAGAACATAAGAACATAAGAACGAAGGAACACTGCAGAAGGCCTACTGGCCCATGCGAGGCAGGTCCAAGTCTCCTACCGGCTTAAGCCAATGCACCCAACCTAGTCAGGTCAGGTCACATTGACTTAAGGGAGGAACACGGCAACCGACCTGGTAGCACAAGCTATCAGGTCCAACTCACACCCACCCACATCTACTCATGTATTTATCCAACCTATTTTTAAAGCTACACAACGTTCTGGCCTCTATAACGGTACTTGGGAGTTTGTTCCACTCATCCACAACTCTATTACCAAACCAGTACTTTCCTATATCCTTCCTGAATCTGAATTTTTCCAACTTAAAACCATTGCTGCGAGTCCTGTCTAGGCTAGATATTTTCAGCACACTATTTACATCCCCTTTATTTATTCCTGTCTTCCATTTATACACCTCAATCATATCCCCCCTAATTCTACGTCTTTCTAGAGAGTGCAGATTCAGGGCCCTTAGTCTATCCTCATAGGGAAGGTTTCTGATACATGGGATCAACTTTGTCATCCTCCTTTGTACATTTTCCAGAGAATTTATATCCATTCTGTAATACGGTGACCAAAACTGTGCAGCATAATCTAAATGAGGCCTAACCAAGGATGTATAGAGTTGAAAAACAACCTGAGGACTCCTATTATTTATGCTTCTTGATATGAAGCCAAGGATTCTATTAGCTTTATTGCGAACACTTATGCACTGTTGTCTTGGTTTCAGATTACTGCTAACCAGAACTCCTAAATCTTTTTCGCAATCCGTAATATTAAGATCTACATTATTTAGTTTATATGTGGCATGGTTATTGTCCTGTCCAACATTTAGAACTTTGCATTTGTCTATATTAAACTGCATCTGCCACTTCTCCGACCACTGCATCAGTCTATTCAAATCTTCCTGGAGTGCTCGAATGTCCTCGTCAGAATGAGTTCGACGGCCTATTTTGGTGTCATCGGCAAACTTGCCGATGTCGCTCTTTATGCCCTCATCTATGTCGTTTATGTAGATTGTGAACAGCAGGGGGCCCAACACTGACCCCTGTGGAACACCGCTCGTGACGCTTCCCCACTCTGATTTCTCCCCATTTATGCAAACTCTCTGCTGCCTATTTGTCAACCATGCCTCTATCCAGGAAAAAATTTCTCCTCCTATTCCATGTGCTTTAATTTTCCTCAATAGTCTCTGATGTGGGACCCTGTCAAAAGCCTTACTGAAGTCCATATACACAATATCATATTCATTACCATGATCTACCTCCTCAAATACCTTAGTGAAAAAGTTAATAAATTCGTAAGGCAGGAACGCCCCTTTGTAAAACCATGCTGAGATTCGTTGATTAATTTATGCTTTTCAAGGTGGCTACGAACTGCCTCGGCAATTATTGATTCCATAAATTTTCCCACTATGGAGGTTAGGCTTATTGGTCTATAGTTCGAAGCTAAGGACCTGTCACCTGTTTTGAAAATAGGTATCACATTTGCCATTTTCCACTTATCTGGCACAATGCCAGTTTGTAGTGATATGTTGAAAAGATTAGCCAAAGGTGTGCTAAGCTCCTCTTTACATTCCTTTAGAGCCCTTGCATACAGTTCATCAGGGCCTGGGGATTTGTTTGGTTTTAATTTATCTATTTGCCTAAGGACCATGACACTTGTGACCCTAATCGTGCACAGTTTATTATCGTCCTGTTCTACATAATTTATCATTACTGGAATATCGCTGGTATCCTCCTGTGTAAAAACTGAGAGGAAGTATGTGTTAAAAATTCTACACATTTCCTTATCACTGTCAGTGAGCTGACCCGAGGAACTTTTGAGTGGGCCTATCTTGTCCCTGATCTTACTTCTGTATACCTGAAAGAATCCTTTTGGGTTAGTCTTCGATTCTCTTGCAACTTTAACCTCATAATCTCTTTTTGCTTTTCTAATTCCCTTTTTTATTTCTCTCTTTAACTGAATATATCGATTTCTTAATTGCCCCTCTCCTCTTTTGATTTGCCTATATATGCCTCTCTTTTGACCAATCAGATATTTTAATCTATTGTTCATCCATTTAGGATCATTTTTGTTTGATCTGATTTCCCTATTTGGAACATAATTTGACTGAGCAGCTAGAACTATGCCCTGGAAAGCATCATATCGGCAACCATCACCACCTACCTGACCCTTAGTCAGGTCATTCCAGTTCAGCCCACCTATGTAATTTTTCAGTCCTATGAAATCAGCCAAGCGAAAGTCAGGGACGGAGACTTGATTGCCATTATTAGGGGAATTCCATGATATATTAAAACTGAGTGATTTGTGATCACTTTCCCCAAGCTCATCATTAACCTCAAGATTATTAATTAGTGTTTCTCTACTGGCAAGAACCAAGTCAAGGAGGTTATTTCCCCTAGTTGGCTCTGTCACAAACTGTTTTAAAAAACAATCCTGGATCGTATCAAGAAAGTCACCTGACTCTAAATTTCCTGTCAAATTGCTCCAGTCAATCTGTCTATAGTTGAAATCTCCCATTAGCACAACATTTTCGTATGTAGATGCCTTACGAATTTCGTCCCATAGACTGCACTCCCTATCAAGAGGGGGCCCTGTAAATCACACCCAAAATTAGTTTTTCTCGGCCCTCGAGAAGCTGTAATCAAACAGATTCAGTGGCTGACGCTTCTAATTTAATATCTTGTCTAACACAACAATTTAAATTGTCTCTGACATACATCGCTACTCCACCACCTTTCCTGTTGACCCTGTCAGTGTGGAATAATTTATAGCCTTGTATGTGACATTCAGAGGGCATCTCTCTATCTTTCAGATTGAGCCAGGTCTCTGTTACAGCAATAATATCTATGTTTCCTGCACTTGCAATTAATCTTAGCTCATCTATCTTATTTCTTACACTCCTGCTATTAGTATAGTAAACCTTAAGGGAGCTAGTCCCTTTCTGCCCTCTGCTGTCCCCCTTTGTTTGCTGACCTGATCTATTGTCTTTATTTATAACTTCATGCTGAATGCCTTTTATACATTTACTGTTTCGAACCCTAGTGTTGCAACCTGCTTGTTTCCCACACACACCCATACCTCTATCTTCCATCAGTTTAAAATCATAGGCATTTCACCAATGGCCTTCTCAATCGAGTCTGCAAGTGCTACCACCCCTGCCCCAGAGAGATGTACCCCATCCCTTGCATACATATCATGTTTGCCATAAAAGTTGTTCCAGTTGTCAATGAATGGGATTGCAAGTTCCTTGCAGTATCTGTCTAGCCAGCAATTTACACCAATTGCCCTAGACAACCATTCATTTCCTACTCCCCTTCTAGGCAAGATGCTACATATGACTGGGATCCCTCCCTTAGACCTAATGAAATCTATAGCTGACCTGTACTTATCTAGCAGCTCTTCTCTCCTACCCTTCCCAATATCATTTCCACCAGCACTGAGACAGATAATGGGCTTGTTCCCGTTACCTGACATGATATTATCCAGCCTGTTGACAATGTCCCCAACACCAGCTCCAGGGAAGCACACTCTATCTCTCATCTTCTTATTCCTATTACAAAAAGCACGGTCAATATATCTTACCTGAGAGTCACCAACCACAAGAATGCGCTTTACCTCCATTAGCAGGGGCAGTAGTACCCTTACCTTCACTGGCCACTGAAGTACATTCATCCTGAAGAACAGAGAAGCAATTTCCTACCTTCAGATCTTCACTAACTTTCCTTACTCTGATGCGCTCCCATTACTGTGAACAACTCTCCACTTGTAGCAGGTGCTGGGCTGCACTCACTGCTGGTACCCAAGTGCTACCTCCTCCCCACCTCCAGCCTCCCACAGTGAGAGACAGACTGCACCTCACTGCAGAAGCCTCATTCCCACATCTCCAACCACCTCACACTCTCCCAGGCCCATTGAGGTGGACCTTCAGCCTCCTATCTCCCTCCTGAGAAGTGACCTCCTTCAACCTCCAAACTCAGTTTTTAAAACACTGCAGAAGCAAGCCATGCTTTGTAACCGTCCACGCTAATCCCCAAAGCAGCTCAGGGTCTGTGACCTCACGTGACGACTGACCACTGAACACTGACGAACACACGATGGCAGACTGGTGAATAGTCTTGGGTTCTTTACATTTATTGTGTCGTCTCTCGGTGTACTCGCAAGACTCCTGCTTTTCACTGGGGGTATATTGCAAATTAGGGAGTGATTTCTGTGTACAGACTTGGGGCCATTCCCTCTAGGATTTTCCAAGCATAAATTATAATATACTTTTGTCGCCTATATACCAAGGAGTACAGGTCAAGGTACTTTAAACGTTCCCGGTAATTAAGGTGACTGACAGACCTTACATGTGCAGTGAAGGTTATCTGTACATTCTCTAGATGTTGCAGTTTCGCCTGCTTTAAAAGGGGCTGTTAAGGTTCTCAATATACATCCCATAATTTTCCTCGCGGTTGTGATAATGAAGTTGTGATCCTTGAAGTTGAGATCTTCTGACATTTACCTGAATAAGTTGTATCATGTACTTGTAGAAATAAAGATTATTATTATTATTATTATTATTATTATTATTATTATTATTATTATTATTATTATTATTATTATTATTATTATTATTATTATTATTATTATTATTATTATTATTATTATTATTATTATTATTATTATTATTATTATTAGTGTTACTCCTAAGTTCTTCATATTTTTTTTTTGCTCTCTTGTTTAGTTAGAATTTGTTTACTCTATCCTAGCTTTTATTTCCT
This sequence comes from Cherax quadricarinatus, assembly GCF_038502225.1. NCBI lineage: Eukaryota > Metazoa > Arthropoda > Malacostraca > Decapoda > Parastacidae > Cherax > Cherax quadricarinatus. The sequence continues at coordinate 4,892,032 of NC_091333.1, read as the reverse complement.
CGATTTTTCCGTAAGGGACTGATCCACTACTCTGACACGTCGAGTGGTGGATAGTTGTCTTACCCACCGAGAGTAAGTATAAGGTAAGCCAGTGATAGCGTCAGCCACCATGGTAGGTATGTAGTGAGAACACCTTATGTCTGCATCCCCGCACTCTCTTACCACAGCCTCCTATTACATTCTAATATCAAAGACTGCAATTGAAACCTGCTATCACAGCCTGCCATCACAGCGTGCTATCACAGCATGCTACGGGAGCCTCTCACAGCCTATTATCAGAGACTGTCACAGCTTATTATCGGAGCCTGTTACAGCCTATTATCGGAGCCTGTCACAGCTTATTATCGGAGCCTGTCACAGCCTGCTGTCACAACCAACAACTGTGGCTCCACCTCGCGTGGAACATGAATCATTTATCCCCCTAGATAATAGACACCACTGATGTGACACGTGTATGTGATGCATGACCGTGACTCACACACACACACACACACACACACACACACACACATACACACACACACACACACACACACACACACACACACACACACATACATACATACACACACACACACACACACACACACACGCACACACACACACATATACACACACACACACACACATTACACACATACACACAGGCAGTAGCCGCGCGCCAGGAGTCTGACTCGACCCCTCGCACCTCAACTAGGTGAGTACACACACACACACACACACCACAAAACACCAGGTCAAATGTCTATCGGCAAGTCCCAAATCTGCACACAGAAATCACTCCCTACGAAAGTAAAAGACTGGGCAGGCGATGCAAAATGCCGCCAATAAAAAGTAGGGGCGCCATTGGTACACTAAGAGAAAACACCATAAGCTGCTCCAAAACTGTTCAACAGCCCCTCCATCAAGCATTAGGGAATTGCCACAAACCCCTGGCTGCCTTCAAGAGAGAGCTGGACAGATACCTAAAGTCGGTGCCGGATCAGCCGGGCTGTGGCTCGTACGTCGGACTGCGTGCGGCCAGCAGTAACAGCCTAGTTGATCAGGCCCTGATCCATCGGGAGGCCTGGTCGTGGACCGGGCCGCGGGGGCGTTGATCCCCGGAATAACCTCCAGGTAACCTCCAGGTAAGTGTCTTTGGCAGATACTAACTAATACACATATATACATACAAACACATATGTACATACACACACATGCACATACACACTCATACACATACATGCACACATACACAGAAACGAGGCACTAAACTACAGACCAGTGTCTCTGACGTATATAGTATGCAAAGTCATGGAGAAGATTATAAGGAGGAAAGTGGTGGAACACCTGGAACGGAACAAGATTATAAATGACAACCAGAATGGATTCATGGAAGGCAAATCCTGTGTCACAAACCTACTGGAGTTTTATGACAAGGTAAGAGAAGTAAGACACGAGAGAGAGGGGTGGGTGGATTGCATTTTCCTAGACTGCAGGAAGGCCTTCTACACAGTTCCTCACAAGAGATTAGTGCAGAAGCTGGAGGATCAGGCGTGTATAACAGGAAGGGCACTGCAATGGATCAGAGAATACCTGACAGGGAGGCAACAACGAGTCATGGTACGTGAAGAGGTATCACAGTGGGCGCCTGTGATGAGCGGGGTCCCACAGGGGTCGGTCCTAGGACCGGTGCTATTTTTGATATATGTGAATGACATGATGGAAGGGATAAATTCTGAAGTGTCCCTGTTCGCAGATGATGTGAAGTTGATGAGAAGAATTAAATCGGATGAGGATCAGGTAGGACTACAAAGAGACCTGACAGACTGACACGTGTTCCAGAAACTGGCCTCGAATTCAACCCTGCCAAATGCAAAAGTCATGAAGATTGGGGAAGGGCAAAGAAGACCGCAGACAGAGTATAGGCTAGGTGGACAAAGACTGCAAACCACTCAGAGAAAGATCTTGGGGTGACCATAACACCGAGCACGTCTCCGGAGGCACACATCAACCAAATAACTGCTGCAGCATATGGGCGCCTAGCAAACCTGAGAATAGCGTTCCGATACCTTAATAAGGAATCGTTCAAGACACTGTACACTGTGTACGTTAGGTCCATACTGGAGTATGCAGCACCAGTCTGGAACCCACACCTGGTCAAGCACGTCAAAAAGTTAGAGAAAGTACAGAGGTTTGCAACAAGGCTAGTTCCAGAGCTCAGGGGAATGTCCTACGATGAAAGGTTGAGGGAAATCGGACTGACGACACTGGTGGACAGAAGGGTCAGGGGAGACATGATAACGACATACAAGATACTGCGTGGAATAGATAAGGTGAACAGAGACAGGATGTTCCAGAGAGGGGACACAGAAACAAGGGGTCACAATTGGAAGTTGAAGACTCAGACGAGTCACAGGGATGTTAGGAAGTATTTCTTCAGTCATAGAGTCGTCAGGAAGTGGAATAGCCTAGCAAGTGACGTAGTGGAGGCAGGAACCATACATAGCTTTAAGACGAGGTATGACAAAGCTCAGGAAGCAGAGAGAGAGAGAGGACCTAGTAGCGATCAGTGAAGAGGCGAGGCCAGCAGCTGAGTCTCGACCCCTGCAACCACAATTAGGTGAGTACATACATTCATTCATACATACGTATATACATACACACACTGGAGAGAGAGAGAGAGAGAGAGAGACAGACAGACAGACAGAGAGAGAGAGAGAGAGAGAGAGAGAGAGAGAGAGAGAGAGAGAGAGAGAGAGAGAGAGAGAGAGAGAGAGAGAGAGGAGAGAGAGAGAGAGAGAGAGAGAGAGAGAGAGAGAGAGAGAGAGAGAGAGAGAGAGAGAGAGAGAGAGAGAAGGCAAGTAAATTTATTCAGGTGACACAATACAGTTACATAGAATTATCATACATAGCAGCATATGTGTAGAGAACCTAGGATAACCCAAAAAAGTCAGACAGAGTGACTTATTTCCATTGAGAGAGAGAGAGAGAGACAGAGACAGACAGACATACAGACAGACAGACAGACAGACAGACAGACAGACAGACAGACAGACAGACAGACAGACAGACAGACAGACAGACAGAGCACTATCAAGAATCTCTCTCACAAGGGCCAACTCACACACATACATGCACACACACACACACACTTTTCTTACCTCAGCAAGGGACTATACTGCTCTCGTGTGTGTGTGTGTGTGTGTGTGTGTACTCACCTAATTGTACTCACCTAATTGTGGTTGCAGGGGTCGAGACTCAGCTCCTGGCCCCGCCTCTTCACTGATCGCCTACTGATCCTCTCTCTGCTTCCTGAGCTTTGTCATACCTCTCTTAAAACTATGTATGGTTCCTGCCTCCACTACTTCACTTGTTAGGCTATTCCACTTGCTGACAACTCTATGACTGAAGAAATACTTCCTAACGTCCCTGTGACTCGTCTGAGTTTCAGCTTCCAGTTGTGACCCCTGTCCCTGTGTCCTCTCTGGAACATCCTATCTGTCCACCTTGTCTATTCCCCTGCAGATCTGTATGTCGTTATCATGTCTCCGACCCTTCTGTCCTCCAGTGTCGTCAGTCCGATTTCCCCTTAACCTTTCCTCGTACGACATCTCTGAGCTCTGGGACTAGCCTTGCCTTGCAAACCTCCGTACTTTCTCAACTTCTTGATGTGCTTGACCAGGTGTGGGTTCCAGACTGGTGCTGCATACCCTCCAGTATGGGCCTAACATACACAGTGTACAGTGTCTTGAACGATTCTTCAAGGTATCGGAACGCTATTCTCAGGTTTGCCAGGCGCCCGCATGCTGCAGCAGTTATTTGTTGATGTGTGCCTCCGGAGACATGCTCGGTGTTATGGTCACCCCTGGTCTTTCTCCGAGTGAGGTTTGTAGTCTTGGTCCACCCTAGCCTATACTCTGTCTGCGGTCTTTTGCCCTCCCCTTCTTCATGACTTTGCATTTGGCAGGATTGAACTTGAGAAGCTGTTTCTGACCACATGTCCAGCCTGTCCAGGTCTCTTTGCAGTCCTGCCTCATCCTCATCCGATTTAATTTTTCTCATCAGCTTCACATCATCTGCAAATAGGGACACTTCAGAGTCTATTCCTTCCATCATGTGTTATACTTGATCAAGTGCATGTTCATACTGGTACGTGGTACGTGGTACGTGGTACGTGGTACGTGGTACGTGGTACGTATCATGTTGGTTGAGCTTGGTGAAGGTAGCGCCTCAGTTCTCTCTTGACATCATCTACAGTTATTCACAAATAACCCGCACATAGAAGAGAGGAGTTTACGACGACGTTTCGGTCCAACTTGGACTTTGTAAATGGTCCAAGTCGGACCGAAACGTCGTCCTTAAGCTCTTCTCTTCTATGTGCGGGTTATTTATGTATTGTTCCAGTCACGGTATTGTGCCCTTCTTGTTTTTTCTACAGTTATTCCGTCTATATTTCTTATTCCGTCTATATTTCTTATTCTGTCTATATTTCTTATTCTGTCTATATTTCTTATTCCGTCTATATTTCTTATTCCGTCTATATTTCTTATTCTGTCTATATTTCTGTTATTCCGTCATATTTCTGTTATTCCGTCTATATTTCTTATTCTGTCTATATTTCTTATTCCGTCTATATTTCTTATTCTGTCTATATTTCTTATTCTGTCTATATTTCTTATTCCGTCTATATTTCTTATTCCGTCTATATTTCTTATTCTGTCTATATTTCTTATTCCGTCTATATTTCTTATTCCGTCTATATTTCTTATTCCGTCTATATTTCTTATTCTGTCTATATTTCTTATTCTGTCTATATTTCTTATTCCGTCTATATTTCTTATTCCGTCTATATTTCTTATTCTGTCTATATTTCTTATTCCGTCTATATTTCTTATTCCGTCTATATTTCTGTTATTCCGTCTATATTTCTTATTCCGTCTATATTTCTGTTATTCCGTCTATATTTCTGTTATTCCGTCTATATTTGTTATTCCGTCTATATTTCTGTTATTCCGTCTATATTTCTGTTATTCCGTCTATATTTCTGTTATTCCGTCTATATTTCTGTTATTCCGTCTATATTTCTTATTCCGTCTATATTTCTGTTATTCCGTCTATATTTCTGTTATTCCGTCTATATTTGTTATCCTGTATATTTCTGTTATTCCTGTCTATATTTCTCTTATACCCTCTATATTTCTTATTCCGTCTATATTTCTGTTATTCCGTCTATATTTGTTATTCCGTCTATATTTCTGTTATTCCGTCTATATTTCTGTTATTCCGTCTATATTTCTGTTATTCCGTCTATATTTCTGTTATTCCGTCTATATTTCTGTTATTCCGTCTATATTTCTGTTATTCCGTCTATATTTCTGTTATTCCGTCTATATTTCTTATTCCGTCTATATTTCTGTTATTCCGTCTATATTTCTGTTATTCCGTCTATATTTCTGTTATTCCGTCTATATTTCTTATTCCGTCTATATTTCTGTTATTCCGTCTATATTTCTGGTATTCCGTCTATATTTCTGGTATTCCGTCTATATTTCTGTTATTCCGTCTATATTTCTGTTATTCCGTCTATATTTCTTATTCCGTCTATATTTCTGTTATTCCGTCTATATTTCTGGTATTCCGTCTATATTTCTGGTATTCCGTCTATATTTCTGGTATTCCGTCTATATTTCTGTATTAGTAAGTATGTAAGTAAGTTTATTCAGGTATACACAAATACAGTTACATAGAATTATCATACATAGCAGCATATGTGTAGAGAACCTAGGATAACCCAAAAAAGTCAGACAGAGTGACTTATTTCCATTGGGGTCCTTTTACCTTATTATTATAATATAAAGGTTATAATATTTTCTTATTATTCTACAATGAAGATAACATCTTATTATCATACTAAAAAGACTATCTACTACACGAAGGTCATTAAGACTATCTACAATACGAGGGTCATTACTAGGAATAAGGTAAAATTTACACGTATGTTAGCTAAAAAATAGAAAATCATTCCCCTCCCTTTCTGTAGCTACATTCATCAGACACCTTTTGGCACTCTTCTTGAACTGGTTCATGCTATGACTGGCTTTGACATGTGCAGGCAGTCTGTTCCATTCCTTTATTGCTGTACAATAAAAGGTGTTTGAAGCCTGGCCACTGACTGTGGGTACTACAAAGTTGTGCTCTCTCCCCCTAGTACTATGATTGCTTTGGTTCCCAACCTTGACAAAATTGACAGCAAGATATTCCGGACACTGTTTGTGAGCAATTTTATAAACATGATTTAGCTTCAGTTGTTTTACTCTGTCTTCAACATTCAGCATATCCAACTGGTGTAATTCATCCTGGCCTACATGTTCTCTTGGTCCCAGCCCCAGGATGAATCTTACGATTTTGTTCTGGGTGATTTGCAGTCTATCTTTCAGTTTTTTTGTCAAGGCAGAGTACCAAGAAGAGCATCCGTAATCCATATGGCATTGTATAAGGGCTAGACATAGGGTCCTGCGAGCCTCAGTAGGTAGACACTGTGCTTGTCTATACAGGAACTTCAGTCTGGCATTCGCTTTCTTTACTACACTGTTCCCTATCAATTCTCCTGACATGCATGGGTCAAAGGGGATTCCCAAATATTTTACTGATGAAACCAAAGTGATGGGCTCCCTATTACATTGAACATTAAAATTATTTACCCTTCTCAGTTTATGTTTCGTGCCAAAGAGAATGGCTTCAGTTTTCCCTAGGTGTAATGATAGTTTGTTGTCTACTAACCATTTGCTGCAGGACTCCAGTTCCAGTGTTAAAACATTAGCTATATCTTGTGGGTCTTTACCTGACACTAACAGGGCACTGTCATCTGCATACAGTAGGAGTTTGCACTTGACACTGATAGGCATATCATTGACATAACATAAATATAGACAGACTGGTTATAAATGACCATAATTTTTAAAGGGGTGGACCGGTAAGCCAGCGGAAGGCCTCGGTCAGATGACCAAAAGCTCCAAAGGCGGGTCATCATCTGACTAAGACCCGCGTCAGGAAACATTTGTCCTGTTTCCTGACGAACCTTACCTAACCTAACCTATTGACATATTATTATTATTATTATAATAAAAAAAGAAGCGCTAAGCCACAAGGGCTATACAGCGCTGCACCTATTGACATAACATAAGAATAATAAGGGACCCAGAATACTACCTTGGGGAACTCCACATGTTATCGGCAGGGGTTCTGATTCTGTTTTGTTGATTTTGACTATTTGTCTCCTGTTGCTAAGGTAGGACTTAAACCAGTCTACAGAACCTATACCGATAGCTTGAAGTTTCATACATAATATATTGTGGTTGACAGTATCGAAGGCCTTTTGCAGGTCTAAGGTTACCATACCTATGAGGTTCCCCTTTGACATTTCAGTTCTCAGGTAATCCATCAGATTAATAAGGGAGGTGTCGGTTGAGTAGGATCTTCTAAAGCCCGATTGATAGCTATGGAGAATGTTGTTGTCATTAAGGTACTTAACTACTTGAGAATACACCGCCCTCTCTAGAATTTTAGATATTATACTGAGTATACTAACAGGCCTATAGTTGCTTACATCAGACCTACTATTTTTCTTGAAGATAGGAGTAACTCTGGCCTCCTTGAACCCCTCCGGTACGGTATTAGTGGTGATTGATAGATTTATTATGTGAGCAATAGGGATTGACAGTTCAGAAGCACCATCTTTTAGGAACTTAGACGGGATGTTATCAGGGCCTGTGCTCTTAGTTGGGTTTAACCTGCTTAGTTCTTTTTGAATAAAGTCATGAGATACACTTACTAGTTGAGAACTGTTTGGGGTTACCCCTTTATTGGTATAGTATGTTTGAAACTTATCAGAGTCTGTGTTAAAGGTATTTGATACAGCTGGTAGTTTACTTACTAGTGTTGATGCAACAGATGTGTAGTAGGAATTAAAGCAATTTGCCACCTTAGATGTTTCGTGGCATACCTCATTATCGATAGTGAGTACTATGTTAGACCTATCTACTGGCTTATGGCTATACCCCAACTGTTTTAGTTGTTGCCAGAGCTTTCTGGGGTTATGCTTATACTCTTCAATTTTTGAGCAGTAGTGCTTTGCCTTTGCTCCTTTTATAAGTCTCTGTACTCTGTTCCTCACCCTTTGGAATTCATTTAGTGCTGCAATATCCTATCTGTTTGCTTTAAATCTTTTTAGCAGCTGGTCTCTGAATTTCATATTATCTAATATCTCAGTATTCATCCAGGGTTCAGTTCTTCGTTTAATCCTAACCTCTTTAACTGGTGCAATATTATCAAGGATGGTAGTGAACATTGTTTTGAATTTTTCCCAGACTTCGTTTACGTCCGTGCAACTTGTTATCTCTGTCCGGTCACAATTGTGTAGCCTATTTACCAGTGTTTCTTTACTGTAGTTTCTAGTTGACCTCATTTTTATTGTCCTGTGTAGGCCTATCCTATCCCTAGTGATTTTCCTGGTGCAGTAAATGATGAAATGATCACTAAGACCTGTGGTAATGACGCCTGACTGACTAATGTTCTCATTATTATTATTATTATTATAATCAAGGGGGAAGCGCTAAACCCGTAGGAACTAATGTTCTCAGAGCGGTTACAAAGTATGTGGTCAATTAGGGTGGCTGAGAACTGTGTGATCCGGGTTGGAGTATTAATTAGTTGAGTGTAACTATTTAATCCTAGAATTTGCTTATACCTTTTGCATAGCCCGTTATTTTGCTGCTGAAAACAGATATTGAAGTTGCCCAGTAATAATAATAATAATAATAATAATAATAATTATTAATGTCATTATTATTATTATGAGTAGTAGTAGTAGTAGTAGCAGTAGTAGTAATAGTGGTAGTAGTAGTAATAGTATATCAAAAAGCTGTAAACCTGTATAAATCACTTGCCAGACTTCCACTTCCTGACAACTCTGTGACTGAAGAAATACTTCCTAACATCCCTTTGACACATCTGAGGCTTCAACTTCCAAGTGTGACTCCATGTTTCTGTGTCCCATCTCTGGAACATCCTGTCTCGCTATCCACATTGTCAATTCCTCGCAGTATTTTGTACGTCGTTATTATGTCTTCCCTAACCCTCCTGTCCTCCAGTGTCGTCAGGTCGATTTCCCTTAACCTTTCTTCGTAGGACATTCCCCTTAGCTCTGGAACTGGTCTTGATGTGCTTGACCAGGTGTGGGTTCCAAACTAGTGTTGCATACTCAAGTATGGGCCTGACGTACACGGTGTATGAAGTCTTGAACGATTCCTTACTGAGGTATCGGATCGCTTTTCTCAGGTTTGCCAAGCGCCCATATGCTGCAGCAGTTATTTGGTTGATGTGCACTTCAGGAGATGTGCTCGGTATTATACTCGCCCCAAGATCCTTTTCCTTGGGTGGGGTTTGCACTTTTTGGCCACCTAGCTTATACTCTATTTGCGGTCTTCTTTGCCCTTCCCCGATCTTCATGGTTTTGCATATGGCCGGGTTAAATTCGAGTAGCCAGTTGCTGGACCAGGTGTCCAGCCTGTCCAGGTCTCTTTGGAGTCCTACCTGATCCTCATCTGATTTAATTCTCCTCCTTAACTTCACATCATCTGCGAACAGGGACACTTCTGAGTCTAACCCTTCCATCATGTCATTCACATATACCAGAAATAGCAATGGTCCTAGGACCGACCCCTGTGGGACCCCGCTCGTCGCAGGTGCCCACTGTGATACCTCATTACATACCATGAGTCGTTGTTGCTTCCCTGTTAGGTATTCTCTGATCCATTGCAGCACCCTTTCTGTTATATGCACCTGCTCCTATAACTTCTGCACCAATCTCCTGTGAGGAACTGTGTCGAAGGCCTTCTTGCAGTCCAGGAAGATGCAATCAACCCACCCTTCTCTCTCGTGTCTTACTTCTGTTACTTTATCATAAAACTCCAGTAGGTTTGTGACAGAGGATTTGCCTTCCATAAAACCGTGCTGGTTGGCGTTTATACTCTTGTTCCGTTCCAGGTGTTCCACCACTCTCCTCCTGATAATCTTCTCCATTACTTTTCATACTATGCACGTCAGAGACACTGGTCTATAGTTTAGTGTCTCTTTTCTGTCTCCTTTTTTTTAAATGTGAGTACTACGTTTGCCGTCTTCCATACCTCAGGTAGTTGCCCAGTTTCAAGGGATGTGTTGAAGATTGTAGTTAGTGGCACACACAGGTTTGTATGTGTGTGTGTGTGTGTGTGTACTCACCTAGTTGTACTCACCTAGTTGAGGTTGCAGGGGTCGAGTCCAGGCTCCTGGCCCCTCTGTGTGTGTGTGTGTGTACTCACCTAGTTGTACTCACCTAGTTGAGGTTGCAGGGGTCGAGTCCAGGCTCCTGGCCCCTGTGTGTGTGTGTGTGTGTGTGTGTGTGTGTGTGTGTGTGTGTGTGTGTGTGTGTGTGTGTGTGTGTGTGTGTGTGTGTGTGTGTGTGTGTGTGTGTGTGTGTGTGCGTGTGTGTATGTGTGTGTGCGTGTGTGTGTGTGTGTGTGTGTGCGTGTGTGTGTGTGTTTGTACTCACCTAGTTGTACTCACCTAGTTGAGGTTGCAGGGGCCGAGTCCTAGCTCCTGGCCCCGCCTCTTCACTGGTCGCTACTAGGTCACTCTCCCTGAACCGTGAGCTTTATCATACCTCTGCTTAAAGCTATGTATGGATCCTGCCTCCACTACATCGCTTCCCAAACTATTCCACTTCCTGACTACTCTGTAACTGAAGAAATACTTCCTAACATCCCTGTGATTCATCTGTGTCTTCAACTTCCAACTGTGTCCCCTTGTTACTGTGTCCCATCTCTGGAAGATCCTGTCTGTGTCCACCTTGTCAATTCCTCTCAGTATTTTGTATGTCGTTATCATGTCGTTATCATGTACTCACCTATTTGTACTCACCTATGTGTGCGTGTATGTGTGTGTGTGAGTGCGTGTGTGTGTGTGTGTGTGTGTGTCTGTGTCTGTGTCTGTGTCTGTGTCTGTGTCTGTGTGTGTGTATGTATAGTCCAATATTAAATGTCTGCAAGACGACCTGGGCTGGCCGCTGTGGTCACCCACAACCCCGGGGTTAGTTTACAGAGAGAGGGAGAGAGAGAGAGAGAGAGAGAGAGAGTGAGAGAGAGAGAGAGAGAGAGAGAGAGAGAGAGAGAGAGAGAGAGAGAGAGAGAGAGAGAGAGAGAGAGAGAGAGAGAGAGAGAGAGAGAGAGAGAGAAAGAAAGAGAGAGAGAGAGAGACAGACAGACAGACAGACAGACAGACAGACAGACAGACAGACAGACAGACAGACAGACTGACTGACAGACAGACAGACACACACACACACACACACACACACACACACACACACACACACACACACACACACACACACACACACACACACACACACACACACACACACACACACACACACACACACACAGGACCTAGTAGCGATCAGTGAAGAGGCGGGGCTAGGAGCTATGACTCGACCCCTGCAACCACAAATAGGTGAGTACACACACAATTAGGTGAGTACAATTAGGTGAGTACACACACACACACACACACACACACACTCGACCCCTGCAACCACAAATAGGTGAGTACAAATAGGTGAGTACAGAGGGGACACAGGGACAAGGGGTCACAGCTGGAAGCTGAAGACTCAGACGAGTCACAGGGACGTTAGGAAGTATTTCTTCAGTCATAGAGTTGTCAGCAAGTGGAATAGCCTAGCAAGTGAAGTAGTGGAGGAAGGAACCATACATAGTTTTAAGAGGTATGACAAAGCTCAGGAAGCAGAGAGAGAGGACCCAGTAGCGATCAGTGAAGAGGCGGGGCCAGGAGCTGAGTCTCGACCCCTGCAACCACAATTAGGTGAGTACAATTAGGTGAGTACACACACACACACATGAGTTCAACTCCACCAAGTGCAAAGTCATGAAGATTGTAGAAGGGCAAAGAAGACCGCAGACGGAGTACGGTCTAGGGGGCTAGAGACTACAAACCTCACTCAAGGAAAAAGATCTTGGGGTGAGTATAGCACCAGACACATCTCCTGAAGCGCACATCAACCAAATAACTGCTGCAGCATATGGGTGCCTAGCAAACCTCAGAACAGTATTCCGACATCTTAATAAGGAATCGTTCAGGATCCTGTACACCGTGTACGTTAGGCCCATATTGGAGTATGCGGCACCAGTTTGGAACCCACACCTAGCCAAGCACATAAAGAAACTAGAGAAAGTGCAAAGGTTTGCAACAAGACTAGTCTCAGAGCTAAGGGGTATGTCCTACGAGGAGAGGTTAAGGGAAATGGACCTGACGACACTGAAGGAAAGGAGAGATAGGGAGGACATGATACCGACGTACAAAATACTGAGAGGAATTGACAAGGTGGACAAAGACAGGATCTTCCAGAGATGGGACACAGCAACAAGGGGACACAGTTGGAAGTTGAAGACACAGATGAATCACAGGGATGTTAGGAAGTATTTCTTCAGCCACAGAGTAGTCAGGAAGTGGAACAGTTTGGGAAGCGATGTAGTGGAGGCAGGATCCATACATAGCAGATGTATGATAAAGCTCACGGTTCAGGGAGAGTGACCTAGTAACGACCAGTGAAGAGGCGGGGCCAGGAGCTAGGACTCGACCCCTGCAACCTCAACTAGGTGAGTACAACTAGGTGAGTACACACACACACACACACACGTCTGAGTCTCGACCCCTGCAACCACAAATAGGTGAGTACACGTGACGAGGTGTCAGAGTGGGCGCCTGTGGAGAGCGGGGTTCCACAGGGGTCAGTCCTAGGACCAGTGCTATTTTTGGTATACGTGAATGACATGACATGATGTGAAGTTAATGAGGAGAATTCGGTCGGATGAGGATCAGGCAGGACTACAATGAGACCTGGACAGGTTGGACACCTGGTCCAGCAACTGGCTACTCGAATTTAACCTGGCCAAATGCAAAGTCATGAAGATCGGGGAAGGGCAAAGAAGACCGCAAATAGAGTATAGGCTAGGTGGCCAAAAACTGCAAACCTCACTCAAGGAAAAGGATCTTGGGGTGAGTATAATACCGAGCACATCTCCTGAGGTGCACATCAACCAAATAACTGCTGCAGCATATGGGTGCCTGGCAAACCTGGCACCCATATGCTTTTTGATATTATTATTGTTATTATTATTATTATTATTATTATTATTATTATTATTATTATTATTATTATTATTATAGGGAAGTGTTAAACCCATAGGGGTCATACAACACCTGGGGTAATAGGAGGCAATCAGATTCGATTCATGGCAGAGAAGGGGAGATCAAGCTCCTTGCATCAAGAACCCCTCACCAGCCTCCTTCCATGCATTTTAGGCCAGTAGGTATTTGGACTTGCCTAGCATAGGCCAGTAGGCCTGCTACAGTGCTCCTTCTTATGTTCTTATGCATCAGGTATATTTCTAACAAGCTTCTCCTTTTCGTCAAGAGGGAACTCAACAAATATCCCCAAAACAGTTCCTGATCAGCCTGGTTGTGGTGTATATGTTGGGCTGTGAGTGGCAGGCACTAACAGCTTGACTGGTCAGGCCAGCAACCAGAAGGCCAGGTCTGGGACCAGGTCACAGGGACGGTGACCTCCAGAAGTGACTGCAGGTAAACTCCAGGTAAGCATCAGAGAACCTCCCCACAGGGGTCACACCCTTGAGGATAGCTTACTAGTCACTTGACTTAGGAACATAAGAAAGAACACTGTAACAGGCCTACTGGCCCATGCGAGGCAGGTCCAAGTCACCTCCCGGCTTAAACCAATAACCCACCTAGTCAGGTCAGGTTATGTCCACTTAAGGAAGGGGCATGGCATCAGACCTATTAGAATAAGCTAGTTAGGTTCAACTCACACCCACCCACATCCACTCATGCATTTATCTAACCTATTTTTAAAACTACAAAACGTTTTAGCTTCTATGACTGTACTCGGGAGTTTTTTCCACTCATCCACAACTCTATTACCAAACCAGTGCTTTCCTATATCCTTCCTGAACCTGAATTTTTCCAACTTGAAACTATTGCTGTGAGTCCTGTCTTGTGCCTCCCATATATTTTGGATAATTCCACAATTTCTAGTGCTTGTAACTGCTAAATGGTTCCCAAGAAAGCATCTAGTGCCAAGCCTATGTTAAAAAGGGTGAGAATTACGATGGAAATGAAATCCTTCTGGAAGGGAATTCTCCTTCCAAGCAATAGGCAATTCTGAATTTCCCCTGCTGCTGGCACATCACTCATCAGTAACTCTACAATAAAGGTAAGTGGCATTTAATAATTGTTTATTTTGCATGTCCCATTCCTTTTCATATAAGGAAATGTATATTTCATGTAAAAAAAAAATTCAGACTTTGGGGGTGTCAGGAATGGATTAATTCTATTTCCATTATTTCTTATGGGGAAAATTAACTCGACCAACGGCAATTTCGACCAACGGCAAGCCCTCTGGAACGGATTAATGCCGTTGGTTGAGGGTTCACTGTATATACCTCTCAGTGTATATACACTGAGCGACACATATAACTCTCAGTATATACACTGGAAAAGACACATACACACACCTCGGTGTATTTACATACAGTCATACATCTTTCGATGTACAGCCAATCGTTGCACACACTACACATCAACTGACTTGTCTGAAATGGTGTTACAGTAATTTGTCTGGTTCAAGATCTTTCACCCTCATCAATGTCATTAATTATGCCGTAGTCTCAGTCCACACTGACATCAGGAATACTTTAATCTGTAAGTTGGGATGGACATAAACTCTCAATATACAAACACAGAAATTCACAACCTTGATCAGTTAACTGAGAAACAGGATGGTTCACAGCCTTCAGGAACGAGGGTCAACAAATGCAACAGGAACTTCCAAGAATTGCATGTCTAATGTAGTTACTGCAGAGGCAGCCACCCGGCTTCCCTAGTGGTGTTAGTGTGAAGTTCAGTCCTCTCTTATGTGGCTATGTTGGAGAATATTGTTGCTTGCTTGTTATCTCTTGCTTTTCCTCATCCTCTCTCTCTCTCTCTCTCTCTCTCTCTCTCTCTCTCTCTCTCTCTCTCTCTCTCTCTCTCTCTCTCTCTCTCTCTCTCTCTCTCTCTCTCTCTCTCTCAATTTGCGTTTACAGGCAGGGAAAACGCCAGAATTTCTGTACTGTGGATGTTTATATGTGACTCTCTTGTTGGAAGGGGGCAACGAGACTTGTTTTGAAACAACATTATTATTATTCTTTTTATATGGGGAGTTTTGGGGGTTGAGGGAGCTCTTGGTAAGCTGAAGCCCCCACAAGTCTTCCTTCCCTTGGCACAACCACTGCTTACAGGTTTTACTAGGTTAGGTTAAGAGTTCCTACCTTTGTTAATAAGCTAAAAACTGTTACTGACCTCAACGCACTCAGCATAGCTGCTTCCAGACACTTCCTTCTAGCCCTTTTATCCTCTGAAAGGATGAGTATGACATTGTTTCACGTCATGAGATGTACGAGTGTGTTTCTGTATATGAGTCATGTATTTTTTTTGTATTACAGATCCGGTCTGTGCATTTACGTTCCTTAGGTCTGACACTTAGGCTATGTGCGATCTCTGTGCAGGGATGGTGATCTATATAGGCTGTACTGTTGGAAGAGTCATATAGGCTGTGCTGCTGGGCTGTTGGAGGATTCATGTAGGCTGTGCTGCTGGACTGTTGGAAGATCCATGTAGGTTGTGCTGCTGCACTGTTGGAAGATCCATGTAGTCTGTGCTGCTGGACTGTTGGAAGATCCATGTAGTCTGTGCTGCTGGACTGTTGGAAGATCCGTGTAGTCTGTGCTGCTGGACTGTTGGAAGATCCATGTAGGCTGTGCTGCTGGACTGTTGGAAGATCCGTGTAGCCTGTGCTGCTGGACTGTTGGAAGATCCGTGTAGTCTGTAGTCTGTGCTGCTGGACTGTTGGAAGATCCATGTAGTCTGTGCTGCTGGACTGTTGGAAGATCCGTGTAAGCTGTGCTGCTGGACTGTTGCAAGATCCATGTAGTCTGTGCTGCTGGACTGTTGGAAGATCCGTGTAAGCTGTGCTGCTGGACTGTTGCAAGATCCATGTAGTCTGTGCTGCTGGACTGTTGGAAGATCCGTGTAGGCTGTGCTGCTGGACTGTTGGAAGATCCGTGTAGGCTGTGCTGCTGGACTGTTGGAAGATCCGTGTAGTCTGTGCTGCTGGACTGTTGGAAGATCCGTGTAGCCTGTGCTGCTGGACTGTTGGAAGATCCGTGTAGTCTGTGCTGCTGGACTGTTGGAAGATACGTGTAGGCTGTGCTGCTGGACTGTTGGAAGATACGTGTAGGCTGTGCTGCTGGGGTGTTGGAAAATCCATGTAGACAGTGCTACTGTACTGTTGGAAGATCCGTGCAGACAGTGTTACTGTACTGTTGGAAGATCCATGTAGACAGTGCTACTGTACTGTTGGAAGATCCGTGCAGACAGTGCTACCGTACTGTTGGAAGATCCGTGCAGACAGTGCTACCGTACTGTTGGAAGATCCGTGCAGACAGTGCTGCTGGACTGTTGGAAGATCCATGTAGACTGATGTGATGGAATGTTTTTGTCATTTCTTGCCACATTTCTGCT
The DNA here is from genome assembly GCF_038502225.1 of Cherax quadricarinatus. Taxonomy (NCBI): domain Eukaryota; kingdom Metazoa; phylum Arthropoda; class Malacostraca; order Decapoda; family Parastacidae; genus Cherax; species Cherax quadricarinatus. Next base: position 4,875,358 of record NC_091333.1, on the reverse strand, counting down.
TCCCGGCACTAAAAAATCTCTTGCTATTGGATGGCTATATCTACCATGATTAGTGTCCCATAATTTGTCAGGTTTGTACCTCCTGGTCCTCTTCAAATGATATGCAGGGCAGTTTGTAATACAATTTTTCGAGGAGGAAGAATTACTGAGAAGAGGTGGAAGAAGTGTTTCATCCTTCCTAGTCCTCTGTGGTGACTCCTACAGACAGTTCCTCTATAGCATCTTTCTGAACTTTTTAATATTTTCAGTTTTGTAGGGAAAACCGTTCGTTGTGCAAATATTCTTTATATAAACCCGTTATAGTGTACCCCACTGTACTTCTCTCAGTTCCTCACCTTCTCAACACTTACATAAAACTGGTAATTTCTCCAGAAAAGCTGTGTGTTTTGTTTGTGTTGCTGTTGTTCATTACGCATATAACACTCTCCACTGTCTTCTGTCTCTCATGCACATCCATAAACACTTCACTGTTTTAATATTATTGCAAGAGGAGGCAGAGACGTCAGCGGCATAAAGCATGACACCATTCATGGGAGAGACGTCAGCGCAAGAACCATGACACCATCCATTGGACAGACGTCAGTGCAAGAACCATGACACCATCCATGGGACAGACATCAGCACAAGAACAATGACACGGTCCATGGGAGAGATGTCAGAGCAAGAACCAGACGCCATCCAGGGGACAGACGTCACCACAAGAACCATGACACCATCCAAGGGACAGACGTCAGCACAAGAACCATGACACCATCCATGGGGCAGACGTCAGCACAAGAACCATGACGCCATCCAGGGGACAGACGTCAGCACAAGAACCATGACACCATCCAGGGGACAGACGTCAGCACAAGAACCATGACACCATCCAGGGGACAGACGTCAGCGCAAGAACCATGACACCATCCAGGGGACAGACGTCAGCGCAAGAACCATGACACCATCCAGGGGACAGACGTCAGCGAAAGAACCATGACACCATCCAGGGGACAGACGTCAGCGCAAGAACCATGACACCATCCAGGGGACAGACGTCAGCGCAAGAACCATGACGCCATCCAGGGGACAGACGTCAGCGCAAGAACCATGACACCATCCAGGGGACAGACGTCAGCGCAAGAACCATGACGCCATCCAGGGGACAGACGTCAGCGCAAGAACCATGACGCCATCCAGGGGACAGACGTCAGTGCAAGAACCATGACGCCATCCAGGGGACAGACGTCAGAGCAAGAACCATGACGCCATCCAGGGGACAGACGTCAGCGCAAGAACCATGACACCATCCAGGGGACAGACGTCAGCGCAAGAACCATGACGCCATCCAGGGGACAGACGTCAGCGCAAGAACCATGACACCATCCAGGGGACAGACGTCAGCGCAAGAACCATGACGCCATCCAGGGGACAGACGTCAGAGCAAGAACCATGACGCCATCCAGGGGACAGACGTCAGCGCAAGAACCATGACACCATCCAGGGGACAGACGTCAGCGCAAGAACCATGACGCCATCCAGGGGACAGACGTCAGCGCAAGAACCATGACACCATCCAGGGGACAGACGTCAGCGCATGAACCATGACGCCATCCAGGGGACAGACGTCAGCGCAAGAACCATGACGCCATCCAGGGGACAGACGTCAGCGCAAGAACCATGACGCCATCCAGGGGACAGACGTCAGCGCAAGAACCATGACGCCATCCAGGGGACAGACGTCAGCACAAGAACCATGACACCATCCAGGGGACAGACGTCAGCGCAAGAACCATGACACCATCCAGGGGACAGACGTCAGCACAAGAACCATGACACCATCCAGGGGACAGACGTCAGCTCAAGAACCATGACACCATCCATGGGACAGACGTCAGCGCAAGAACCATGACACCATCCAGGGGACAGACGTCAGCACAAGAACCATGACACCATCCAGGGGACAGACGTCAACGCAAGAACCATGACACCATCCAGGGGACAGACGTCAGCGCAAGAACCATGACACCATCCAGGGGACAGACGTCAGCGCAAGAACCATGACACCATCCAGGGGACAGACGTCAGCGCAAGAACCATGACACCATCCAGGGGACAGACGTCAGTGCAAGAACCATGACACCATCCAGGGGACAGACGTCAGCGCAAGAACCATGACACCATCCAAGGGACAGACGTCAGCGCAAGAACCATGACACCATCCAGGGGACAGACGTCAGCGCAAGAACCATGACGCCATACAGGGGACAGACGTCAGCGCAAGAACCATGACACCATCCAGGGGACAGACGTCAGCGCAAGAACCATGACGCCATCCAGGGGACAGACGTCAGCGCAAGAACCATGACACCATCCAGGGGACAGACGTCAGCACAAGAACCATGACGCCATCCAGGGGACAGACGTCAGCACAAGAACCATGACACCATCCAGGGGACAGACGTCAGCGCAAGAACCATGACACCATCCAGGGGACAGACGTCAGCGCAAGAACCATGACACCATCCAGGGGACAGACGTCAGCGCAAGAACCATGACACCATCCAGGGGACAGACGTCAACGCAAGAACCATGACACCATCCAGGGGACAGACGTCAGCGCAAGAACCATGACACCATCCAGGGGACAGACGTCAGCGCAAGAACCATGACACCATCCAGGGGACAGACGTCAGCACAAGAACCATGACACCATCCATGGGACAGACGTCAGCACAAGAACCATGACACCATCCAGGGGACAGACGTCAGCACAAGAACCATGACACCATCCAGGGGACAGACGTCAGCGCAAGAACCATGACACCATCCAGGGGACAGACGTCAGCACAAGAACCATGACACCATCCAGGGGACAGACGTCAGCGCAAGAACCATGACACCGTCCAGGAGACAGACGTCAGCACAAGAACCATGACACCATCCAGGGGACAGACGTCAGCACAAGAACCATGACACCATCCAGGGGACAGACGTCAGCACAAGAACCATGACCATCCAGGGGACAGACGTCATGACACATCCAGGGGACAGACGTCAGCGCAAGAACCATGACACCATCCAGGGGACAGACGTCAGCGCAAGAACCATGACGCCATCCAGGGGACAGACGTCAGCACAAGAACCATGACACCATCCAGGGGACAGACGTCAGCACAAGAACCATGACACCATCCAGGGGACAGACGTCAGCACAAGAACCATGACACCATCCAGGGGACAGACGTCAGCACAAGAACCATGACACCATCCAGGGGACAGACGTCAGCGCAAGAACCATGACACCATCCAGGGGACAGACGTCAGCGCAAGAACCATGACACCATCCAGGGGACAGACGTCAGCGCAAGAACTATGACACCATCCAGGGGACAGACGTCAGCGCAAGAACCATGACACCATCCAGGGGACAGACGTCAGCGCAAGAACCATGACACCATCCACGGGACAGACGTCAGCACAAGAACCCTGACACCATCCAGGGGACAGACGTCAGCGCAAGAACCATGACGCCATACAGGGGACAGACGTCAGCGCAAGAACCATGACACCATCCAGGGGACAGACGTCAGCGCAAGAACCATGACGCCATCCAGGGGACAGACGTCAGCGCAAGAACCATGACACCATCCAGGGGACAGACGTCAGCACAAGAACCATGACGCCATCCAGGGGACAGACGTCAGCACAAGAACCATGACACCATCCAGGGGACAGACGTCAGCGCAAGAACCATGACACCATCCAGGGGACAGACGTCAGCGCAAGAACCATGACACCATCCAGGGGACAGACGTCAGCGCAAGAACCATGACACCATCCAGGGGACAGACGTCAACGCAAGAACCATGACACCATCCAGGGGACAGACGTCAGCGCAAGAACCATGACACCATCCAGGGGACAGACGTCAGCGCAAGAACCATGACACCATCCAGGGGACAGACGTCAGCACAAGAACCATGACACCATCCAAGGGACAGACGTCAGCACAAGAACCATGACACCATCCAGGGGACAGACGTCAGCACAAGAACCATGACACCATCCAGGGGACAGACGTCAGCGCAAGAACCATGACACCATCCAGGGGACAGACGTCAGCACAAGAACCATGACACCATCCAGGGGACAGACGTCAGCGCAAGAACCATGACACCATCCAGGGGACAGACGTCAGCACAAGAACCATGACACCATCCAGGGGACAGACGTCAGCACAAGAACCATGACACCATCCAGGGGACAGACGTCAGCGCAAGAACCATGACACCATCCAGGGGACAGACGTCAGCGCAAGAACCATGACGCCATCCATGGGACAGACGTCAGCGCAAGAACCATGACACCATCCAGGGGACAGACGTCAGCGCAAGAACCATGACGCCATCCAGGGGACAGACGTCAGCGCAAGAACCATGACGCCATCCAGGGGACAGACGTCAGTGCAAGAACCATGACGCCATCCAGGGGACAGACGTCAGAGCAAGAACCATGACGCCATCCAGGGGACAGACGTCAGCGCAAGAACCATGACACCATCCAGGGGACAGACGTCAGCGCAAGAACCATGACGCCATCCAGGGGACAGACGTCAGCGCAAGAACCATGACACCATCCAGGGGACAGACGTCAGCGCAAGAACCATGACGCCATCCAGGGGACAGACGTCAGAGCAAGAACCATGACGCCATCCAGGGGACAGCCGTCAGCGCAAGAACCATGACACCATCCAGGGGACAGACGTCAGCGCAAGAACCATGACGCCATCCAGGGGACAGACGTCAGCGCAAGAACCATGACACCATCCAGGGGACAGACGTCAGCGCATGAACCATGACGCCATCCAGGGGACAGACGTCAGCGCAAGAACCATGACACCATCCAGGGGACAGACGTCAGCGCAAGAACCATGACGCCATCCAGGGGACAGACGTCAGCACAAGAACCATGACGCCATCCAGGGGACAGACGTCAGCACAAGAACCATGACACCATCCAGGGGACAGACGTCAGCGCAAGAACCATGACACCATCCAGGGGACAGACGTCAGCACAAGAACCATGACACCATCCAGGAGACAGACGTCAGCACAAGAACCATGACACCATCCAGGGAACAGACGTCAGCACAAGAACCATGACACCATCCAGGGGACAGATGTCAGCGCAAGAACCATGACACCATCCAGGGGACAGACGTCAGTGCAAGAACCATGACACCATCCAGGGGACAGACTTCAGCGCAAGAACCATGACACCATCCAGGGGACAGACGTCAGTGCAAGAACCATGACACCATCCAGGGGACAGACGTCAGCACAAGAACCATGACACCATCCAGGGGACAGACGTCAGCGCAAGAACCATGACACCATCCAGGGGACAGACGTCAGCGCAAGAACCATGACGCCATCCAGGGGACAGACGTCAGCTCAAGAACCATGACACCATCCATGGGACAGACGTCAGCGCAAGAACCATGACACCATCCAGGGGACAGACGTCAGCACAAGAACCATGACACCATCCAGGGGACAGACGTCAGCGCAAGAACCATGACACCATCCAGGGGACAGACGTCAGCGCAAGAACCATGACACCATCCAGGGGACAGACGTCAGCGCAAGAACCATGACACCATCCAGGGTACAGACGTCAGCGCAAGAACTATGACACCATCCAGGGGACAGACGTCAGCGCAAGAACCATGACACCATCCAGGGGACAGACGTCAGCGCAAGAACCATGACACCATCCAAGGGACAGACGTCAGCGCAAGAACCATGACACCATCCAGGGGACAGACGTCAGCGCAAGAACCATGACGCCATACAGGGGACAGACGTCAGCGCAAGAACCATGACACCATCCAGGGGACAGACGTCAGCGCAAGAACCATGACGCCATCCAGGGGACAGACGTCAGCGCAAGAACCATGACACCATCCAGGGGACAGACGTCAGTGCAAGAACCATGACACCATCCAGGGGACAGACGTCAGCACAAGAACCATGACACCATCCAGGGGACAGACGTCAGCGCAAGAACCATGACACCATCCAGGGGACAGACGTCAGCGCAAGAACCATGACGCCATCCAGGGGACAGACGTCAGCTCAAGAACCATGACACCATCCATGGGACAGACGTCAGCGCAAGAACCATGACACCATCCAGGGGACAGACGTCAGCACAAGAACCATGACACCATCCAGGGGACAGACGTCAGCGCAAGAACCATGACACCATCCAGGGGACAGACGTCAGCGCAAGAGCCATGACACCATCCAGGGGACAGACGTCAGCGCAAGAACCATGACACCATCCAGGGGACAGACGTCAGCGCAAGAACTATGACACCATCCAGGGGACAGACGTCAGCGCAAGAACCATGACACCATCCAGGGGACAGACGTCAGCGCAAGAACCATGACACCATCCAAGGGACAGACGTCAGCACAAGAACCCTGACACCATCCAGGGGACAGACGTCAGCGCAAGAACCATGACGCCATACAGGGGACAGACGTCAGCGCAAGAACCATGACACCATCCAGGGGACAGACGTCAGCGCAAGAACCATGACGCCATCCAGGGGACAGACGTCAGCGCAAGAACCATGACACCATCCAGGGGACAGACGTCAGCACAAGAACCATGACGCCATCCAGGGGACAGACGTCAGCACAAGAACCATGACACCATCCAGGGGACAGACGTCAGCGCAAGAACCATGACACCATCCAGGGGACAGACGTCAGCGCAAGAACCATGACACCATCCAGGGGACAGACGTCAGCGCAAGAACCATGACACCATCCAGGGGACAGACGTCAACGCAAGAACCATGACACCATCCAGGGGACAGACGTCAGCGCAAGAACCATGACACCATCCAGGGGACAGACGTCAGCGCAAGAACCATGACACCATCCAGGGGACAGACGTCAGCACAAGAACCATGACACCATCCAAGGGACAGACGTCAGCACAAGAACCATGACACCATCCAGGGGACAGACGTCAGCACAAGAACCATGACACCATCCAGGGGACAGACGTCAGCGCAAGAACCATGACACCATCCAGGGGACAGACGTCAGCACAAGAACCATGACACCATCCAGGGGACAGACGTCAGCGCAAGAACCATGACACCATCCAGGGGACAGACGTCAGCACAAGAACCATGACACCATCCAGGGGACAGACGTCAGCACAAGAACCATGACACCATCCAGGGGACAGACGTCAGCGCAAGAACCATGACACCATCCAGGGGACAGACGTCAGCGCAAGAACCATGACACCATCCAGGGGATAGACGTCAGCGCAAGAACCATGACACCATCCAGGGGACAGACGTCAACGCAAGAACCATGACACCATCCAGGGGACAGACGTCAGCGCAAGAACCATGACACCATCCAGGGGACAGACGTCAGCGCAAGAACCATGACACCGTCCAGGGGACAGACGTCAGCACAAGAACCATGACACCATCCATGGGACAGACGTCAGCACAAGAACCATGACACCATCCATGGGACAGACGTCAGCACAAGAACCATGACACCATCCAGGGGACAGACGTCAGCGCAAGAACCATGACACCATCCAGGGGACAGACGTCAGCACAAGAACCATGACACCATCCAGGGGACAGACGTCAGCGCAAGAACCATGACACCATCCAGGGGACAGACGTCAGCACAAGAACCATGACACCATCCAGGGGACAGACGTCAGCACAAGAACCATGACACCATCCAGGGGACAGACGTCAGCACAAGAACCATGACACCATCCAGGGGACAGACGTCAGCACAAGAACCATGACACCATCCAGGGGACAGACGTCAGCACAAGAACCATGACACCATCCAGGGGACAGACGTCAGCACAAGAACCATGACACCATCCAGGGGACAGACGTCAGCGCAAGAACCATGACACCATCCAGGGGACAGACGTCAGCACAAGAACCATGACACCATCCAGGGGACAGACGTCAGCGCAAGAACCATGACACCATCCAGGGGACAGACGTCAGCACAAGAACCATGACACCATCCAGGGGACAGACGTCAGCACAAGAACCATGACACCATCCAGGGGACAGACGTCAGCACAAGAACCATGACACCATCCAGGGGACAGACAGCTTTTTATTTTGACTGATTTCCACACAGTTGAGTTACTAATCTGTATTAATTTTTAACGTTACAACCATGACTGATTTCTGTTGTAACTTACAGCTAGGCTTTAAATATTGAGATATAAGCTCCCTAATGTAAGTCACTTTGATTTGTGTTGTGGATTATTCTAGGTAATTTACACCTACGTTAAACTGCGTATAATAACTGTACTTGCGTGTTATTGTGCCTAAATAAACTTACTTATGGACTCCATACTCAGCACGTTTAAAATCACTGTTACACTGTAGACAGGTCTACCTGGAGTCTACCTGGAGGGCATTCCGGGGATCAACGCCCCCGCGGTCCAGTCCACGACCCTGCCTCCTGGTGAATCAGGGCCTGATCAACTAGGCTGTTACTGCTGACCGCACGTAGTCCAACGTACGAACCACAGCCCGGCTGATCCGGCACCGACTTTAGGTATCTGTCCAGGTAGACGAAGATAAGAGGGGGAATAGGGAGAGAAGTGAGGAAAGGAGGGAGAGGAAGGGAAGAACGGGAGGAAGAGGGGAAAGGGAGAGAGAAGAGAGAGAAGGGCGGGAGGGAGAGGGGGAAGGGAGGGAAGAGGAATTAGCTAGGGAGAGGAAGGGGCAGGGAGGGAGGACATGGGAGTAGGAAGGATAGAGGGAGCGGAGAGGGGAGCAAGGGGAATGAGGGGAGAGTGGAGGGGGAGGGAAGGGGGAGAGGAAGGATGAAAAGTGAATGGAGGGACGTTATTCAGTGGAGAGGACGTCTCAGAGAGACGACCTTGGAGGAGGGGGAGAGGAGGAATGTAAAGGGAGGCTCCTGGCTGTGTGTGTGTGTGTGTGTACTCACCTAGTTGAAGTTGCAGGGTTCGAGTCCTAGCTCCTGGCCCCGCCTCTTCACTGGTCGCTACTCTGTGCGTGTGTGTGTGTGTGTGTGTGTGTGTGTGTGTGTGTGTGTGTGTGTGTGTGTGTGTGTGTGTACTCACCTAGTTGTGGTTGCGGGGGTCGATTCACAGCTCCTGGTAACCTCCAGGTAACCTCTTCACTGGTCGCTACTCAGTCACTCTTCCCGTTCCATGATCTTTATCATACCTCTTCATGAAGCTATGTATGGATCCTGCCTCCACTACATCACTACCGATGCTATTCCACTTCCTGACAACTCTGTGATTGAAGAAATACTTTCTAACATCCCTGTGATTCATCTGTGTCTTCAACTTCCAACTGTGTCCCCTTGTTACTGTGTCCCATCTCTGCAACATCCTGCTTCTGTCCACCTTGTCTAGACCTCTCAGTATTTTATATGTCGTTATCATATTCCCCCTATCTCTCCTGTCTTCCAGTGTCGTCAGGTCGATTTCCCTTAACCTCTCCTTGCAGGACATACCCTTTAGCTCTGGGGCTAGTCTTGATGCAAACCTTTGCACTTTCTCTAGTTTCCTTACATGCTTGGCTAGGTGAGGGTTCCAAACTGGTGCTGTATATTCCATTATGGGTCTAACGTACACAGTGTAGAGGGTCCTGCACGAGTCCTTATTTAGATGTCGGAATGCTGTTCTTAGGTTTGCCAGGCGCCTGTATGCTGCAGCAGTTATTTGGTTGATGTGCTCCTCAGGAGATGTACCCAGTGTTATACACACACCAAGATCTTTTTCCTTGAGTGAGGTTTGTAGGGTCTGGCCCCGTAGACTGTACTCCATCTGTGGTCTTCTTTGCCCTTTCCAAATCTTCATGACTTTTCACTTGGTGGGGTTGAACTCCAGGAACCAGTTGCTGGACCAAGCCAGCAGTCTGTCCAGATGCTTCTGTAGTTCTGCCTGGTCCTCGTCCGGTTTAATTCTTCTCATCAACTTCACATCATCTGCAAGCAGGGACACCTCTGAATCTATTCCTTCCGTCATGTTGTTCACAAATACCAGAAACAGCACCGGTCCTAGGACTGACTCCTGTGGCACCCCACTCGTTACAGGTGCCCACTCTGACACCTCGCCATGTACCATGACTCTCTGTTGTCTTCCTGTCAGGTATTCCCTGATCCATTGTAGTGCCTTCCCTGTTATCCCTGCTAGGTCCTCCAGCTTCCATACTAATCTCTTGTGTGGAACTGTGTCAAACGCCTTCTTATAGTCCAAGAAAATGCAATCTACCCACCCCTCTCTCTCGTGTCTTACAACCGTCACCCTATCATAGAACTCCAGTAGGTTTGTGACACAAGATTTCCCGTTCCTGAAACTGTGCTGGCTGTTGGTGATAAGCTCATTCCTTTCTAGGTGCTCCACCACTCTTCTCCTGATAATTTTCTCCATGACCTTGCATACTATACACGTCAGTGACACTGGTCTGTAGTTTAATGCTTCGTGTCTATCTCCTTTTTTAAAAATTGGGACTATATTCGCTGTCTTCAATACTTCCGGTAGTCGTCCTGTTTAGATAGATGTGTTGAAGATAGTTGTTAGTGGTACACATAGTGCCTCTGCTCCCTCTCTCAGGACCCATGGAGAGATGTTATCCGGCCTTATCGCCTTTGAGGTATATAGCTCACTTAACAGCTTCTTCACTTCTTCCTCGGATGTATGTATTGTGTCCAACACTTGATGGTGTACCCCACCTCTCTACCCTCCTGGAGGCCCTTCTGTCTCTTCTGTGAACACATCTTTGAATCTCATATTGAGCTCCTCATATACTTTGCGGTCGTTTTTTGTGACCTCCCCTCCTTCCTTCCTCAGCCTGATTACCTGGTCCTTGACTGTTGTTTTCCTCCTGATGTGGCTGTACAACAGCTTGGGTCAGATTTGGCTTTCGTTGCTATGTCATTCTCATATTGCCTTTGGGCCTCCCGTCTTACCTGTGCATATTCATTTCTGGCTCTACGACTGTTCTCCTTATTCTCCTGGGTCATTTGCCTTCTATACTTCTTCCATTCCCTAGCACACTTGGTGTGTGTGTGTGTGTGTGTGTGTGTGTGTGTGTGTGTGTGTGTGTGTTGACCCTGTTAGCCTGTTATTTCTAATTCCATATTATCTTGCTCTCCCACTTATCCTCTTATCATCCTTCTCGTCTGCCTCGTTTGTTTACTCTGTCTTCCATTCTTTATCAGCGTTTGTTTATATTCACTGGTATTTTTTCTGCCAAAATTTCTCCATCGTAATTTATTTATTTATGTTCTGAGTGAAAGTGTTGAATAATTTAAATTTACGATTCAATCCCACTGGACCAACACACAAGAGGATCACGAGTCAGTGGGATGTTGATGTTGGGACCTTGATGTTGTTCTTAGTGAATTTGTCAGGGATAACAATGACACTGGTACGTGTCATAACATGTGTTCTCTGAGGACACATAGTGTTGTAGTAGATGATTCTACGACACATGTTGGTGTAGTAGAAGATCCTAAAACACGTGGTGGTGTAGTAGATGATCCTAAGACACGTGGTGGTGTAGTAGATGATCCTAAGACACGTGGTGGTGTAGTAGATGATTCTACGACACATGCTGGTGCAGTAGATAATCCTAAGACACGTAGTGGTGCAGTAGATGATCCTAAGACACGTGGTGGTGTAGTAGATGATCCTAAGACACGTGGTGGTGTAGTAGATGATTCTACGACACATGTTGGTGTAGTAGAAGATCCTAAGACACGTGGTGGTGTAGTAGATGATCCTAAGACACGTGGTGGTGTAGTAGATGATCCTAAGACACGTGGTGGTGTAGTAGATGATTCTACGACACATGTTGGTGTAGTAGAAGATCCTAAGACACGTGGTGGTGTAGTAGATGATCCTAAGACACGTGGTGGTGTAGTAGATGATCCTAAGACACGCGGTGGTGTAGTAGATGATCCTAAGACACGTGGTGGTGTAGTAGATGATCCTAAGACACGCGGTGGTGTAGTAGATGATCCTAAGACACGTGGTGGTGTAGTAGATGATCCTAAGACACGTGGTGGTGTAGTAGACGATCCTAAGACACGTGGTGGTGTAGTAGATGATCCTAAGACACGTGGTGGTGTAGTAGATGATCCTAAGACACGTGGTGGTGTAGTAGACAATCCTAAGACACGCGGTGGTGTAGTAGACGATCCTAAGACACGTGATAATTTATACGAAAGAAGTGACTTTACGTGACTTCTCTAGTATATATTGCTACGAACATGTTGCAAATGTGAGTCAAGAGAAGAAAGAACGATCACTGATTGAATGATGACCTTGAGGAAGGTAGAACCAGTGTAGTTGATGATTATTGTCCTTGTGGCTCTCTCCTGGCCTCACACAGTTGGACCAGGTGGTGAGCCTTGACAATATTGACCTTGTACATAACAGCGTTGTTCTGACGAAATGACAGGTTCAACCAGCAAGACTCCAGGCTCGAGGGGCACTCACTTGTCCAGGTTTCCGAGATAGGACGACGAGAAAACTCAAGCCGTCCACTGAGTTTTACATCTGTTGTCGAGAAAGTATGAAATGCACTTTAATTATATATGGTTCGCAGCTTTAACATTTGTAAGGGTTAGTACATGTTTATTATTTACATTACAGACCAAATTTCACCCCCCAGGACATTAGCTTTTCCGCCGCGTGTTAAATATTTTCCAATTTTTTCTTAGTTCAGTTCCAGTAGTAACATTATGCTGTCTGGAGAGACACATCTGTGCTTTCTTTCTATATCACTAACCCAGCCAAAACTAGTCCCAGGCAGGTGTAGCCACAAGCTAGTGATGTATACATCTGAAGGCAGAGAGGAAACAACCTGGCTGCCTTCAAGAGAGAGCTGGACAGATACCTAAAGTCAGTGCCGGATCAGCCGGGCTTTGGCTCGTACTTGTAGATGAATGGTTCAGAGAACCGACGTGTTGATAAATTAGACACATGTGCAACTCTTGGGTATCTTTATTGAGGAAACGTTTCGCCACACAGTGGCTTCATTAGTCCATACGTAGGAGAAACTTGAAGAACAGGAGGAGAATGAGGTAATCAGTCCCTCAACCTTGAGTCGATGTGTTCAGTCCATCAATCTTGAATAGAATACGGCATATGAGCTGAGAAGCAGCTTGTAAACCGTATGGCAGGAGAGGTGCAGCAGTCATAGGTGGTGTCACATTTGTTCAATGTGGAAGTGCGGCCAGCAGTAACAGTTGATCAGGCCCTGATCCATCGGGAGGCCTGGTCATGGACCGAGCCGCGGGGGCGTTGATCCCCGGAATAACCTCCAAGTAACCTATACGTAAAGATTTCAAGATTTATTAGCAATGTTTACAATGTGTGACTGCAATTTTGATTTAAGTACAAAGAAAAATGCTTTCATACCGGGGCATTTTCAAGCAAGGTATTAATGATAAAGGGAAGCAAAACACTTTAGTAAACCTTTTATAAGACGGTAGTAAGCGCATCCCATTTGGTACGCCGAAAGTTGACAAGCAGTTTCATTAAAACTACTCTGAGGGATCGAAATTGAAAGTAGTCGCTCAGGAGGTGCAGAGTGAGACAGAACTGATAGGAAATTCTATGAGTTCTACCAGGAGGCTGTGGTGTCATATCCAGTCAAGTGGATCTACAATGTCCAGTACAACTACACAGATGATATAGATTCATCCATTGACTTTTACTGGTCATTCATAGATGGCACTTGGCTGTGGTTCTTGGTTATTGTTTGACTATTTTCTGTGAACTGGGACTAAATTTGCCTCCTTCCGCAGAGGGCTATGTCCCAGTGCTAGGCGACGTTATTGCATTCATGGAGAAACGCTAAACCCATAGGGGTCATATAGTTCCTGGGGCAAATAAGAGGCATTCAGGTTCGATCTAAGGAAGGGAAGGACCAGTGCTAGGCAGAGTTGCTTGAGATGATCCAGAGGCGATGCTTGCTGGCCAGGACATCCACGAACCATTCATAACATCAACTCGTCCAGAAATAGTCTGGAAGCACTTGAAGTCCCTACATCTGTACTCCTTGGAACGTAGGCGAGGGAGATACGATATAATCTACATCTGGAAGATACTGGAGGGATCGGTCCCAAGCCCGCATACCGAAATTACTACTTATGAACACAAGAGGCGTTGGACTGCGGCCAGCGGGCACTAATAACTTGATGCTTTATTGATCAGAACAGCAACCAGGAGGCCTGGTCTGGGACCGAGCCGCGTTGGCGGTGACCTCCGGAAGCGACTCCAGGTAAACTCTAGGTAACAGTAATCTCGGAACCTCAGCACCCAGATGATGAGGTATTTTCTGATCCCATTGCCTTTCCTGTGTGTGTGTGTATGTTCACGTGTATGTCCGCATTGGTACATATAACTCCACTAGTCTCAATCACCTTCACCTGGTCTGGTCAATTAGTGAGGCCGTCACCTGATCACCAACATGTACGCCTTGAGTGCTGCCTGCTTCTGCCTCACCCAATTTTTAATTGAGTTAGCGAAGTGGTGGATACCTCAGTTATCTCACTGGCTGATAGTAGCATCCTTCAGTGTGTGTGCTGGTTCCACCTCCCTTCCTCTCTACTCCTCAGACCTTGACCCGGTTTAAGCACACTTGAGTTGTTTTCCTGACATTCCAATGTTTTTTAAAAGCTTTAAAGCAATAAACGAAGATCTAATTCTCCTCTGGAATTTCAAAAGTGTTTAATCGCAGGATTATCTTCCAGTTTGAGCACAGTTGGGTCTGGGCAGTAAGCGAACTGGTGCCCACGTAATTAAACTCAGCAATATCAAGATATCTCCTTTCATCTCTTTATACAACTCCCTTGAGGCCAACAACCCACTTTGCACGGTGATGTCAACACATTTAATTGCAAAATAAAATAAGCCAGGCAGATGGCGTGCTTGCATCAGCTGGCCTGGTGCTTGAAACCGGAGCACTTGTCGCCTGCTGCCTCCTGTCATCTTACACTTGCATGTTGATCCATCTGTGCAATAACACCTAATTTCTCTACCATGGTCTGCTGCAGCCTCTAGGGTCACGCTTCTCAGGTACCATACTCACATTTTATTAATTCACATCATTATATTTACTCCTACTACTAATGCTGTTGCTGCCACATGTCCTTAGTAAGGAAAATACGACGTGATATCCACATATAAAATCATAAAAGAATACTAGTAAATAGACAATGCTTCTTGGCATTATCAACATTGGAAAAAATAGACACAAATGCAATATAATGTGATCCTTGACTGACTACGTGACGTTATCAAGTGACTTGATAAAGCCCATTGTGTGGGCAAAACGCCACAAATAGATGTTTGTGATTTGACAAATCCACTGTGTGGGCGAAACGTTGTCAATAAAGAATCGCATTATACTGCATTTGTATTGATTTTTTTTTGTACCATTTGTCTCCATTGCACTAACAACGTAGTGAGACTACGCTATAAAATGTTTCTTCACGAAGGGAAAGGTAAACATCTGACACGGGATCCAGGAGGAGGTAGTGTATATTTCACAGACTGAAGGGTCAGTTCACCTCCCCACATGTATCTGCTTACCATCCATAAACAGTGATACAATACATCTCGTTTTCCTGATTTTCCTAGGCCAGAACAGCCTATTAGGCAAGCTAGGCGGCCTTCTAAGGCGGCACAGTTTGGGCAGGAAGGGGTCTATCTACCTACCTGGAGGGCGTTCCTGGGGTCAGCGTTTCCTGAGATCCCGTTCACGACCAATCCTCACGGTGGATCAGCGCCTGATCAACCAGGCTTTTACTTCTGTCAACACGGAATCCTTCGTACGAACCACAGCTCGGCTGGTTAGGAACTGACTTTAGGTATCTGTCCAGTTCCCTCTTGAAGACAGATAGGGGACTATTAATAGGTAATCCCCCTTGTGTGATGGGAGGCTGTTGAACAGCCTTGGACCCCTGACATTGTACTCACGGCATCTTTGCTTTTCATTGGGGGGGGGATGTTGCACCGTCTGCCGAATCGTTTGCTTCAATGGGGATTGATTTCTGTGATGACTTCGCTATTGCTTGTGCAGGCGCTGACTGTCACCTTATTGCAGTTTCTCTCCAGCATGCGGTCGACCGTGTTTCCACTTGGGCCACCACACATGGGTTTAAATTTTCAAGTACCAAAACTCACCAAATTACTTTCACTAGACGCTCTGTTATCTCCGATCATCCTTTGTATCTCTATGGCTCCCGTATCCCCGAACGTGATACAGTCAGGTTTCTAGGCCTTCTCTTTGACCGTCGGTTAACCTGGAAACCTCACATTACCTCTCTGAAGGCAACTTGTCACAGCCGGCTAAACCTTCTTAAAACCCTTGCTCATCTTTCCTGGGGAGCTGATCGTCGAACTCTGCTTCGCCTACATTCAGCCCTCGTTTTATCGAAACTCGATTATGGTGACCAGATTTATTCCGCGGCCTCTCCTGCTACTCTCTCTAGCCTTAACTCTATCCATCACCAAGGCTTACGTTTGTGCCTTGGTGCTTTTCGCTCTTCCCCTGTTGAGAGCCTCTATACAGAAGCAAATGTTCCATCCTTGTCTGATCGCCGTGATGCCCATTGCCTTCGTTACTATGTACGCTCTCACGATCTACACAATCCTTCCATTTATAGAATGGTCACCGATATTAGTAGACATTCTTTATTCGTTCGCCGCCCCTGTTTGCTCCGTCCCTTTTCTCTTCGCCTACTTTCACTCTTGTCTTCCCTTCAGTTACCACCTTTATATGTTCATGTAGCATCTCACTTTTCCCTACCCCCCTGGGAAGTTCCAGCTGTTCGGGTCTGTTCTTTCTCACTCCCTTGCTCGAAAGCTCAACTACCTACGGTGGCTTCCCGCTCTCTTTTTCTTGATCACTTCCACTCTCATTCTCATGCCACCGCTGTGTACACAGATGGCTCTAAGTCTTCAGACGGCGTCGGATTCGCAGCAGTGTTTCCGGACAGCGTCGTACGAGGGCATTTACTATCTTCAGCTAGCATTTTTACTGCTGAACTGTATGCCATTCTTGCAGCACTTATTCGTATCGCATCTATGCCTGTGTCATCATTTGTAGTAGTCTCAGACTCCCTTAGTGCTCTACAGGCTATACGAAAATTTGATACATCTCATCCCCTAGTTCTCCGTATCCAACTTTGGCTACGCCGTATCTCTACCAAACATAAAGATATTGTTTTTTGTTGGGTCCCTGGTCATGTCGACGTACAGGGCAATGAACAGGCAGACACTGCTGCGCGGTCAGCAGTATATGACCTACCAATTTCCTATCGAGGTGTTCCATTTCTAGACTATTTTGCTGCAATAGCTACCCACCTTCGCACCCGTTGGCAACAACGTTGGTCAACTCTGCTCGGTAACAAACTTCATTCTATTAAACCGAGCATAGGTTACTGGCCGTCTTCTTGTCATCAGTGCCGAGGTTGGGAGACCACTCTCTCCCGCCTTCGCATTGGCCACACTCGTCTTACTCATGGGTATCTCATGGAGAGGCACCCTGTTCCTCTCTGTGAGCAGTGTCAAGTTCCAGTATCGATTAGCCACATTCTGTTAGACTGCCCTCTCTATCAACGAGCACGCAGAATTTACCTCCAACGTCGTCTTCGTTCTCCTACTCTCTCTTTACCTTCCCTTCTTGCTGATGGACCCTCCTTTAATCCTGACTCTCTCATTGACTTCTTGACAACGACTGATTTACTCCACAAACTCTGATGATACTTTTCGCACTCCCCTCAGCCCTTTCTGGTTCAGTCTCTTGCTGCCCTTTACCCTTTCACCATCCACTGCCCCGCTGTTATCCGTAACCTGTTGCTCATCCATCTCCCTTTTGCCACCTGATGCCCTCGCTTCCTTCCTGCCCTGCAGCGCTGTATAGTCCTTGTGGCTTAGCGCTTCTTTTTTGATTATAATAATAATCTGTGTGCAGATTCAGGACAAGTCCCTCTAGTATTTTTTTTAGGTGTAAATTATAATGTACCTTTCTCTCCTGCGCTTCAAGGAGTACAGGTCTAGGGCAGTCAAATGTTTCCAGCAATTGGCGCTTGACTGAACTTATTCGTGCAGTGAAGGTCCTCTGTACATTCTCCAGATCTGCAGTTTCGCCTGCCTTGAAAGGGGCTGTTAGTGTACAGCAGTATTCCAGCCTTGATAGAACAAGTGACAAATATGTTCATCAATGGCTTGACATCCACGTTCTGAAGGCACAACACAAACGTACATATATATTTTTTCCATTGACTCCAATTTCAGTTTCATTGCTCCACTTTGAGTCACCTTTTATGGCACTGGGACGCAGCTCACTCAGCAGTGAAAGGCTTGGCCGGGATTAGCTGTTTTCAACCACACTTACCTAACACATGAATGCTTGAAACAGGTACTGGAGTTTCTTACACACGGGATATAACAGTCCAGCAGGACCAGAGGCATAGTCAGGTCCTCACCTCAGAGTGAGCCAACACGCACAACAACCTACATACTACAAAAACTCATTTTAAATTTATTATGCATGTTTATTTTGCACATGTTACTGGCATTTAATACCAAAACATAATAACACTCGTGTTATTTTCTTCATATTTCAAAAGAAAAATCAAGAGTACGAAACAATATAAACAACGTATGCAGCCTATTCTCTAGGCTTCACACCAGCAAAGTTATGATCTACCAAAGCAAGTATCTCTCCTTCAGTAGAAAGGTAAGTTAGTCCGGACAACTCATCCTCACCCATTATGGAACACAGGTGGGACTTAATGAGTAATAATATACGATTGTAATTCCATAATTTTTAAAAGGGTGGAGGGGTAAGTCAGCGGAAAGCCTCTCTCAGATAACCAAAAGTAGCTCCAGCTGCTTGGTCATCACAAGACCCGCGTCAGGAAGCACTTGCCCTGTTTCCTGACTCAACCTAACCTAACCTGACTCACCTTAACTAACCTAACCTAGCCTAACCTAACCTAGCCTAACCTAACCTAACCTGTCTCACCTAACTTAACCTAAGTCACCTAACCTAACCTAACCTAACCTAACCTAACCTAACCTAACCTAACCTAACCTAACCTAGCCTAACCTAATCTAACCTGTCTCACCTAACCTAACCTAACCTAACCTAACCTAACCTAACCTAACCTAACCTAGCCTAACCTAATCTAACCTGTCTCACCTAACCTAACCTAACCTAACCTAACCTAACCTAACCTAACCTAACCTAGCCTAACCTAATCTAACCTGTCTCACCTAACCTAACCTAACCTAACCTAACCTAACCTAACCTAGCCTAACCTAATCTAACCTGTCTCACCTAACCTAACCTAACCTAACCTTTATGAGTGCTGAACGATCGTTCCACAGCTGTGCTATTTATCTGGCAAAAGTCAGACATGTACATAAATGGTTCAGAGAACTGACAAGTTGATAAATTAGTGCAACAGTTGGGTACCTTTTTTAGAACGTTATTGAGAAACGTTTTCTCATTAAAGTTACCCAAGTGTTACACATGTGTCTAATTTATCAACTTTTTGGTTTTTTGAACCATTTATTTACATATCTAACCATTTATCTACATGTCAGGCAATATGATACAGTGTCGGCAGTTTAGGATAATTGAAACAAACGCGATTGGCGATCATAAATTTTAATACACTGCTGCTTCGCCTACATAATAGGCTTGATCAGTCGAGTTTAGAGGTGATGAAATAGAGACAATAGAAGCAATGAAGAGGTAATGATGAAGTGATCATCAACCCATCAACCTTAGCAAGATTATTCAGGTTACCTGGAGGTTATTCCGGGGATCAACGCCCCCGCGGCCCGGTCCATGATCAGGCCTCCCGATGGATCAGGGCCTGATCAACTAGGCTGTTACTGCTGGCCGCACGCAGTCCAACGTACGAGCCACAGCCCGGCTGATCCGGCACTGACTTTATGTATCTGTCCAGCTCTCTCTTGAAGGCAGCTAGGGGTTTATTGGCAATTCCCCTAATGCTTGATGGGAGGCTGTTAAACAGTTTTGGGCCCCGGACACATGGTGTTTTCCCTTAGTGTACCAATGGCGCCCCTACTTTTTATTGGGGGAATTTTGCATCGCCTGCCCAGTCTTTTACTTTCGTAGGGAGTGATTTCTGTGTGCAGATTTGGGACCATTCCTTCCAAGATTTTCCAAGTGTAGATTATGATATATCTCTCCCTCCTGCGTTCCAACGAGTACAAGTCAAGTGCTTCCAAGCGTTCCCAGTAGTTAAGGTGCTTGACAGAACTTATACGTGCAGGTATACACAAATACAGTTACATAGAATTATCATACATAGCAGCATATGTGTAGAGAACCTGGGATAAACCAAAAAAGTTAGACAAAGTGACTTATTTCCATTGGGGTCCTTGAAGTAGTAGTTTGAGGTGAGAAATAGTTTTAACTATTTCATGGTTGATGGATTGATTTCGTCAACTACTTCTGCTCCATATTTGTTATCTCTGTACACGAAGTAGTTACCTATCTGTTGTACATTGTCTTATTTATCTACTTGTCGGTATTGTATACCATTATTATATTAATATTTTTTTCAGTTTTGTTGATAAAGTCGCATTTCGTGATAAATAAACAAGTCCTGTGTGGTTAATCATTCGCCGATGTGTTTGAGGTAGACCTGCCCTGCATGGCCGCGTAGACCGATTGCAGCGATTCTATGTTCATGTATGAGTGGCATGTGTATGAGTTTGAGGAAGACCTGCCTAGCATGAGCCAGAAGTTGAAGAATGAGACTCTTGTGCAACATTTGGGAATCTTTACGGAGGAAACATTTCGCCACACAATAGCTTCATCAGTCCAATACAAAGAAGAACGGTGTAAGGAGAGGAGTAGTCAGTCCCTCATCAAGACAGTTCATTCCATCACAGGAAAATGGAATGTGCATGAGCATATCTCCGTCATCACAGCGAAATCCGTCGCCACACCGGCCTTAGCCTACTAACAGATAATTGCCCTAGCAGGCTAGTCCCCAGTCACACACAATATTATTGTTTTTAATATATTGTGTATGTGGAAGGTTAAAATAGTTTGCCTACAACACTAAGCACTCTCGTACAATTATTGAAACAAACCTGCTGACCATTCACCCTCTTCCTCCGCCCATTAAGTGCCAGGGGCACACCCTGTGCTACCCCTTGACGTTTCAGAGTACAGCCTCCTACGACCTTGTCCTTGGGTGGAGGGGTGATTGGGGTAGGTGGCGCCTGGAGGTCCTTGACATGGGTCGAGGAGTACTCTGAATTCCCCCTCTGTTCTGGGGAGTGCTGGCTGGTGTGTTCCCCTCTCACTCCCATTCCCCAACTCCCTCCCCAACCAGACCACTTCACTACCCCTTTCCTTCTCCTTTTTCTTCCCAAGTACAGCGTATGAGCCCCATCTTGCGTGATGGACTATGACAGGGAAACATAGCTTTTGTTCCCAGTGTTAAAAATAGGATACTAGCACACCGCTGATGTATCCAATTTTCTCTAGAAAAAAGTGTTTACTTCGAAGTTTCTTCCCCAGATGACTGGGCGAGTCGTAGTGAGCACTGTGCTGAAGGATTGGGTCGTAGTGAGCACTGTGCTGAAGGATTGGGTCGTAGTGAGCACTGTGCTGAAGGGTTGGATCCTGGAGCAGGTGGAGACGCTGGTCATGTTTCCTTACACCAGTCGCTCCTGGTCACCTACAGTAGAAATATCAACAAAAGCAAACCATACTGCTTCACTTAATTGGGTTATCCTGGGGTTCTAACCCCAGGGATTAATAAGCCTGATAAAATCGTCTTCTCCCTCTGTTTCAACACGAAAACTGTTTTTAGAGTAGCATAGAGCGTCCGCTTGATAGTATGACATGGTCAAGGCCAGAACCAAACTGGATTGCCATTATCTGTGGCAGATAGTACCGGTAAATCTGGCAGTCCTGCCTACTTCACATATCAGCTCTAAAGAAGAGCAAGGCACTGCGTTACATAGATGAATGCCCGGTTATCAGTGACTTCATGCCCTATGGCATGAGATATTTTAACCTGTCTAAACACCTTGCCTTCTCTGGAGTACTTGAGTTTAATCTCACAGTCTGTTCTGTGTTAATGAGAAATTGCATGAACCTATCTGCAATCTATTATCT